>NC_136489.1:138492286-138552286 GCF_053919585.1 Euprymna scolopes
AAAATGAAAAATTCGTTTGATTTGGCGATGGGTGCCAGGGACTCTGCAGAGGCATCAGGTCTTGTGGGATTATTCATTCTATATATCCTCACAAGCATATTTGATACTACGGATATCGGCCTATATGGAGATGACGGACTAGCTATAATAAAAAACTCCAACAAAGTCAAGGGAGATAACTTTAAGAAAATCATACACAAGAAAATGAAAAAATTAGGCCTAAAAGCAGACGTATCAGCTAACATAAAAATAACAAACTTCCTGGACGTCACGTTAAATTTAGATAAAAACACATATGAATCCTACTTAAAAGATAACGCTACTCCAATATACGTAAACCCTAAGTCCAATCACCCACCATCAATTATAAAACAGATTCCTAACTCAATCGTAAGTAGACTCAGTAATAACTCAAGCGATGAAAATGCATTCAAAAAGTCAACCAATATCTATGAAACAGCCCTAAAAAATAGTGGATACAAAAATATCGATATCAAATTGTGGTTAAATACAATGACCCCACAACTCAATCTTCACTCTTCAATCCTGCAGTCCAATGCACTTCTGACAGCAATTGCTTCTGCCAAACAAAAAAGACACCCTCTCTACCAAATACAGGCTTTTTATAGGACAAAACCGTCCAAAGTTATTTGCATACTCTTCCCATGATCTCTAGTCTATAAATAGATGCAGTGGCCATTCTCTTCTTCTTTCTTCTTTCACTCTCTGAAGTGGGCGTTGCAAGTGGTAAAAGGTTTGCACGATTTTTTTTTTTTTTTTACTACACAAATATAAGCAATAAAACACCAATAACTATAATAAAATTAAAAATAGAAGAAAAAGAACTATAATTTGGTATACAGCCCCATACAATCAAATGTTAAAAACAAAACTTAGCAAGCAATTTCTAGATTTTATTGAAAAACACTTTCCCGCAACCAACCCCTTACACAACATTTTCAATAAAAATACCTTAAAGTTATCCTACAGTTTATTTTATTTTTATTTCGGACTATTAGTCTCATCTTTATTAGTTGTTGTTTGTTTGTTTTTATTGGTTCACAACGTTTCGGCCAACTTCCTCTGGCCTTCGTCAGGTGGTAACCGCGACGGATAGGAACTTCGAATCTCCTAACTGCATTCTCAGCCATCACTGCCATCCGTAGTTGTCGTCGTCTCACCACATTTTTGACCAATTACCTCTGGCACGCTTTGGGTGGGATTGAAACCGCTATCTTCAGACAATGTTCATCTGGAACCGTAGAGATTCAACGTCTCTATCAACTGCGCCACGGGCCCCGAAGGGCGATCAAGGTTGGATTCTTTGATCTTATAAATCCACATTTATTCATTATCTGATCTTCCATAGTCGGGTCCGTACCGATTGGTATATATATATATATTATTCCTTAATTGGAATTTTTTTTTTTTTTTTTTTTTTTGAGATGAGCATTTTTATGTTTATTTTATTTTTATTTCGGACTATTAGTCTCATCTTTATTAGTTGTTGTTTGTTTGTTTTTATTGGTTCACAACGTTTCGGCCAACTTCCTCTGGCCTTCGTCAGGTGGTAACCGCGACGGATAGGAACTTCGAATCTCCTAACTGCATTCTCAGCCATCACTGCCATCCGTAGTTGCCGTCGTCTCACCACATTTTTGACCAATTACCTCTGGCACGCTTTGGGTGGGATTGAAACCGCTATCTTCAGACAATGTTCATCTGGAACCGTAGAGATTCAACGTCTCTATCAACTGCGCCACAGGCCCCGAAGGGCGATCAAGGTTGGATTCTTTGATCTTATAAATCCACATTTATTCATTATCTGATCTTCCATAGTCGGGTCCGTACCGATTGGTATATATATATATATTATTCCTTAATTGGAATTTTTATTTTTTTATTTTTTTATTTTTTATTTTTGAGATGAGCATTTTTATGTTTATTTTATTTTTATTTCGGACTATTAGTCTCATCTTTATTAGTTGTTGTTTGTTTGTTTTTATTGGTTCACAACGTTTCGGCCAACTTCCTCTGGCCTTCGTCAGGTGGTAACCGCGACGGATAGGAACTTCGAATCTCCTAACTGCATTCTCAGCCATCACTGCCATCCGTAGTTGTCGTCGTCTCACCACATTTTTGACCAATTACCTCTGGCACGCTTTGGGTGGGATTGAAACCGCTATCTTCAGACAATGTTCATCTGGAACCGTAGAGATTCAACGTCTCTATCAACTGCGCCATGGGCCCCGAAGGGCGATCAAGGTTGGATTCTTTGATCTTATAAATCCACATTTATTCATTATCTGATCTTCCATAGTCGGGTCCGTACCGATTGGTATATATATATATATTATTCCTTAATAATAATAGTCCGAAATAAAAATAAAATAAACATAAAAATGCTCATCTCAAAAATAAAAAAAAAAAATAAATAAAAAAAAAAAATTCCAATTAAGGAATAATATATATATATTTATCCTACAGTTGTTGTGAAAATTTAGAGATGATAATTAAAGCACATAATAACAAAATATTAAATAAAAACAATGTAAACAACAACAAAATAAACAATAAAAAAGTAGACACCATGACAAAAATAAAACTAACACTAGCAGAAATAATAATAATAATAATAATAATAATAATAATAATAATAATAATACACCAACCCCGGACAAGAACAACCATACTATAAATAAAAATACTAATAATGAACAAGATAAATGCAACTGTAGACACTGCACACTTTGCCCACTTCAAAATAAATGTCTAACCAAAAGCGTAGTTTACTAGGCCACAATATTTGCGAAAGAAAACCCAAATAACAAGAAATATCACGTAGGTATGACTTCCTTAGATTTCAAAACTCGATACTATGATCACAAAAGTACATTCAACAATAAAAAACACTGTATGAAAACAACACTAGCGAATAAATACTGGGAACTCAAGGAAAGCGGACATTCGCCGGTAGTCGAATGGAAAATAATAAGACAACTTACCACGTGTAGGGACCTAGACGACCCATGTAGATTATGCCTTCATGAAAAATTTGCTATCCTGTACTTTAAAGAAACCCAACATCTATTAAACTGTAGAAGAGAAATAGCAAACAACTGTGTTCACAAGATAAAATTTACTCTAGGATAGCGATACAAAATAGTTTTAAAACTAACAAAAACAATAGAAAATAAACAAATAAATAAATTAAATAAACATGAATATGCATAAACGATCACACATATATGTATGTATATATATATGTATATATATATGTGCATATATATGTGTACACATATATATATTTATATATAAACTAACATAAAAAAAAACACTAACCTAGATTTAAAACAGATCAAGAAGCTAAATATCCAGGCTAAATAGAGCACACAGAAAGGAACAGGTCAACCAGAGGTCAAATAGGCCTTTGTCCGATAAATGCATTCTCATTGGCTGATAGGAAGGGCGCGGTGGATACTAGAAAGCTGATTGGCTAACTAAAATTCAATAGAAGATGAGCATATAAAAACGACAAACAACCACAGAATTCGCGCATAAGCCTGAAGAATCCTAAAGTGGATGAAACGCGGAATATTCAGTGTAGCTTAATCGCCATATACATTTTATAACTTACTAACTAGCTCTACCTACGTATTGAGCACTTTTGAAGTAAATACTTAAAGCTTACGCATACATCTATACTTTCGTATATTAATTTTATGTGAGTAAATTAAGTAGGTATATATATATATATATATATATATATATATATATATATATATATATATATATATATATATATATATATATCAGTAATTGCTGAATAATTTAAATTTTTAAGTGCAACAAAGTATATATATATATATATATATATATATATATATATATATATATATTAGTGGCCTGGCAAGGCAACAGGAGACACAATCGAAGCAGCAAAACTGAAGCTGCCTGCCATGACACTATATATACAAATGTAGACAAATTTGGGCATATTTTATTGGTTTGAAAATATAGTAATATCACCCACTAGTTTCTGAATTACACCCAAATCCCGTTACACAATTTCAGTTAATGTCAACATTTCTTAAAAAATTAAAAAAAATTTTTTTTATTACATTTTCACCACAAACAAGGCACATTGCCACTTTGGTGTAGGGATCTACTATCAGGGGCAGCAAGTACTGGGGCACTATGTTGGGATTTGGGCAGCAAGATGTCGGTTCACGTTACACTTGAACTTCTGCATTTCAGTACAGTTAGGGAGCAGGAACCTGGAATGGAATTCCAGAGTCTAGCGGTTCTGGGGAAGAAACTACTGGAGTAGAAAGATCTTTTACATCTAGGGATCTCTACTGTGTGGGGGTGGCATTTAGCTGCCTGTCGGGTTTGTCGAGGGTGTCTACGTCGAGGGGGCACAAGTGTCTGCAGTTCGTCAGAGCATTCACCATTAAAATACTTGTAGAACAAGCAGAGGGATGCAACGTTTCATCAATGGGACAGAGGCTGAAGCTTAGATGCCAGTTCAGGGCCTATCAGATTGACGACTCTCTTTTGAACCCTTTCTAGGAGCGAGGGACCAATAGCAGATGCACCAGCCCAAATGTGTCAACAATACTCCATACATGGGCAAATAGTGGCCTTATAGAGGTACAGGATACTTTCAGGTGTCAGTAGTTTTCTAGCACGGTAGAGAGAGTCTACCTTCTTCGCAGCAGCCCTGGCAATGCTTTCAATATAATTGTTCCAACTCATGTTTCCTGTGAACGTTAGGTCAAGCAGTTTGAAAGATGTACTCTCAAACAGGGAGTCACTGGGCATTGCTATTGGTGGCAGAGAAGGTTTCTTGTAATTATTGAAGGAAACCAGTTTAGTCTTGGCAGCATTGAATATAACCATCCATTTATGTCCCCATACCATTACAGATTGGAGGTCATCCTCTAGTATTTTTGCCATTTCTTTAGATGTGTTCATTTGTTTTCCTGTCATGCCTGTTATAGAGTGTAGTGTCATCAGCATATATACCCATATCAGAGGCAGTTTTGTCGGGAGGTCATTAATAAATATTAGGAACAATAGAGGTCCAAGGATAGACCCCCCAAGGCACTCCCGCATTTATATCACACTGTTTAGATGTACAACCGTCGAGGACAACCTGGATTTTTCTCTTATCTAAGAAGAATTTAATTATGTAAGTATTCTACCAGTGATACCGTATGATTTAATTTTCCTGAGGAGACCCTTGTACCATAACCTGTCAAAAGCCTTAGATATATCTAGAGCTACCGCTCTGCCCTCCCCCGCTTTGTCCAGTGAATGGTATATACGTTCAGAGATAACAGTGAGGATGTCAGCTGTGGAACGGGCTTGTCTAAATCCATATTGTTTGTCAGTCAGAAGTTTAGCATCTGTAAGGTGATGGACTAGAGCATGGTTAATTATGGTCTCAAATATTTTAGCGAAAAGTGGGAGGAGGCTAATGGGGCGATAATTTGATGGGTCAGTTCTTTCACCAGAATTCTTGAATACTGGTACCACAAAAGCAGTTTTCCAACAGCCCGGAAAGCATGATTCATTAAGGCATTTGTTGTAGAGTTTGGAGAGAACTGGAGCTACTTCTGCTGAGCACTTTTTTAATAGCACAGCTGGGATGAAATCAGGCCACATGCTTTTGAAGTGTCAAGGTTTTTTATGATAGCATGTACCTAAGCAGGGGTGATTTTTAGATCATTTAGCGTGGCGTCTGTCCGCAAAGGAAAGTCAGGCAGGGGGTGGTTGGAAGGGTCCAGTGTGGAGTTTGAGGCAAACCGGCTGGCAAGCATATTAGCCTTGTCGGTTGCTGAGCAAACAACCTTGTGATTGTTGGTTAGCGGGGGAATTGTTGATTGCCCATTATTTACTACACTGTTGTAGATTTTCCAGAAGTCACAATTTCCTAATTTTTGTGCTTCGATGCGTTTTTTAGTGGTTTCCGTAAATTCTCTCCTAGCTGTCGCTATTACTTTCTTGATGTTACTTCTAGCTTCTATATACTTCTGTTTGTTTGAACTGGACTTATGTCGGTTAAATCTTCGGTATGCATGTTGGCTTTGAGCAATGTAAAGTAAACCATTGGGGTGAGTGAGGCTTGCTATGAAATTTCTGCATGGGAACATGTGCTTCCATTGCTGTTTTGAACCATTCAGTGGTCTCATTTGCGCACTGTTCAGCAGGAAGAGAAAAAATATTTCTTCATGTGGCATCTCTGATAAGATCTCTGATGGCTTCCCAGTCAGCCTTTTTATAATATCTGGTTGTTTTGAGCACTGGCTCTTCAGTTTTGGGTCTAGAATTTAGGGCGATTTAGTCGGACTATCTTAATATTTGTCAATGCGACCCGAGTTGATAGTGTTTCTGCTTTTTCCTTGATGCTTAACCTTTTTTTGGTTGCGTTCTGAAATACCTTTCTGTTGGTGTTTTTCTATTTGTAACGTTTTTATCTCTACTCAATTTTTAATTGTTCTCGTTGTAGTTTTTTTTTTTACAACGAAATCACCAATTATCAAGGCCCAGAAGCTACTCGAGGATAAGTGTTGAAGAGTGTACAGTGTTAAAAAGGACAATATCATAGTAATTGTTAGAAGTGCAAATTTGATAAAATTGGATTACTTAAGGGGAATGGCTCATCAAGAACTTGTTCACATTGGACTTTAAGACGGCCATATTTTAGTCAGCTGGAAAGCAAGTAAACAGAAAAGGGTTCCACAGGTGTGTGATTCTAATAAAGAAGCTTTGTTCATGGGCTCTATGTTTAGGTTTAGGCACAGATAAAGAGTGGAGGAAATTATTGGTAGTGTTTACAGCCAAACGAGTGTTTCTCATGAATGTTCGGCGAGGACGGACCATAGATTGGAGCTCAGACGAGCACTTACCATGAAAATAACGATAAAACAGAGACAGGCTCGCAACGTCTCTTCTGTGATAAAGAGGTTGCAAGGAAGAGAAAAAGGTATCCCCCACAAGACTACGAAGTTTATTTTGAACTTTGTCAAAGCAAGATAAGGTCTTCCTAGCAGCTCCAGCCGAGATATACCTGGCTCTCATATAGGTAGAGTATTGCATCAGCAGGTAGATATCTGCTGGATCGATAGAAGGATTCCATCATTTTTCCAGCAACCTTGGCAACAGATTTGATGTATTTCATTTTAGATCGGGAGTAAAGGTCAAGCCCAGAAGCCTGTCAAAACATGGAGCCTCCCCAAGACGAGAGCCATTTATTTCAGTTGATGCCAGATGGGGATCAGAGCGTTGATGATGCAAAGGTAGAAGCTTGGTTTTAGATGCATTAAAAGTAATCAGCCACCTTTCCCCGTTGTACCATGTGCTCAAGATCAGAGGAGAGAGAATCAGAGAGAACTTGGTCATTTGCGGTTTTTGATGTGTTACCATAGATGGTAGTGTCGTCACCATAAATGTCAACGAATGATCTTAGGATGTGATTTGGAAGATCATTGATGTAGATCAGTAAGAAAGTTAGGCCCAGGATGGATCCCTGAGGGACTCCAGCATTAATACTGTGAGCTTCTGATTTCTGCCCATCAACCACTATTCTTATGAACCTATCAGAGAGAAATGATTTAATAATTGAAAAAACATTTCCAACTATACTGTAGCTGGAGATCTTGTGAAGTAGACCTTTATGCCATACCCTATCAAAGGCCTTTGATATGCAGTTGCCCTAGAAATGAAGCATCCGTTGAGAGATTCGCTAATTCTATGAGAATATCTACTGTAGATCTAGCAAAATGGAAACCGTGTTACATGTCACTAAAAAGGTTATTTCTGCTGAGATGGTTGACTACTTCTCTATTTTACACAGATTCAAGTAACTTACTCATGGTGCACAAGAGACTTATTGATCTGTACTGAGATGGAGGTGAGTGATCACCTGAATTCTTAAATACAAGGCATACCGATGAGATTTTCCAGGGTGTTGGGAAGCAATTCTCCTTAAGACAACGCTTAAACAGCTTTGTAATGATGGGAGCTAGTTCTGGTTGAAGCTTTTTGAGCACTATAATTGGAACGTGGTCGGGTCAGTTGCTTTACTGGAATTAAGGTTTTGTTTAGCTTGGCAACATCATGTACAGATATTTGTAAGTTGCATAGCGTGTTTTCTGATACAGGAGGAAATACGGGGGCAGGGGGCCTTGGTTGTATAGGGTAGAATTTGCTGCAAAATTCTTTGTAAAGAGTTTGGCTTTGTCTGATGCTGACGAGATTACCTTAAGTCCATTGATGATAGTTGGGATAGAGCACACGCTTCTGTTCATGATCCTATTTGCTATTTTCTAAAACTGGTGGGAACCAAGCCGCTGTTTGGCCACTTTGGACTTGACAGACTGAGCATACAACTCTGTCGCGTTCTTCATCACTCTTTTATAGTTGTTACAGGCAGTCTTGAAAGCGGTTTTAGTCTCAGTACATCTGTTACGTTGGAAGCAATGAAAAAAGTGATTTCTGTGTGCAATGGCAGCAGCACATTCTGGAGAGAACTATGGCTGGCGTTTAGGTTTCTGCTGGAACTTCTTCGAGGGTATGAAACGGTCTATAGCTACAATTAACCATTCTGTCAGGCCTGATACTATAGAGGGCACATTCTTTTTAAACATGGAACGCAGAGGTAGATCTGATATAAATGAATGGAAGCTATCCCAGTCAACTTTTCTGAGGACTCATTACATTTAATTTTTATTTTAACTGATACAACAGAGTGGTCGGAAGATCCTAGTGGAGACAGAACAGAAGATGAACATAGCTCAGGGCAAGTTGTGAGGAAAAGATCTAGGAGACTTGCATACTGACCGTCAGTATCGGGCACACAAGTGGGTTCACGAACAATCTGAGTGAGGTCATAAGCAATGGAGAAATTGTGGCAGAACCTCCCCTCATCATCTGTCTTGTTTGAGTGGGTTAACCATTCCACATTGTGATCATTGAAATCTTCACATGTTAGCCGAAGGATGAGCAGATAGGATGTGGCCAATTTTCTCAGATATGTTCTTAAAGATAGTAACTCTGCTATTGTGGGGGCATTAGAGAGCAAATATAAATGCAGTCATGTGAACAAGTGCAACCCGGAAGCACATATAGGGTGATTTAGGATCTTCTTTGAAGATGTCTCTACGATACGGAAAGCCATCTAATAGTTGCATTATTCCTCAATGTATTTTCAAATATGCGCTATTCTTTCCAACATATTTCTTGCTGAGTCTTAGGTGGCTTTTCATAGAAAGCTTGATTTCAGGCAGATTTTATATATGACGTTTTCATTTCTTGGACTTTCAACTTACATATTTCCTCGTCAAAAATGTTAGCTTATAAATTTCAAAGGTTAAAACATCCAGTACATCACAAATAAATTCTCGGGCTTTTTTTTTTTTTTTAATGAACGCTTTTCATTTTTTAATAGTACCGTTTAAATTTACTGGTAAAACGCCAATAAAATTAATTTTATTGCCGGTCACAATGCAGGTGGCTTTTGTGTTTTCAGCAAAGATGATTTGTTAAAATTCTTCCACATATGCAAATTTATAATTGAAAAATCGGATCCAGTGTTCAACTGTAATTTCACTGTTTTATTAAATATATTGACTATTATGTGCTTGTGTAAAATTTTCTCTCACGTTCCGATGGATTTTGTTTATCAGATTCTTTTTTTTTTTTTTTTTGCGTTTACTTCTACAATGCGAACTTTTATGACCAAGTTTGCGGCAATTTTAAAAAGCTTTATTCCGAAAACGGTAAAATGTTTCTCCGTGCAATACTTCACAAAATGTCTTCTATTTTTTAGGGAAATAGTTTTTATTTATTTATTTATACTTTATTTATATATTTTATTGTTTTTCTTTTTTAGGGGAATATGTTTTAATTTATATTTTACTTTCCCAATTCTTCTATGTTTTTAAAATCGCTTCACACGTTTATAACCCTTAGACAATCATCTACAAGTTTTCATAGAGTGAAATAAGGTTTGCTTTGAAGTTTCACCAGTACTCTTCATCTAATTTCATCATTCTTTGTCGACATTAGTCCCTGAACAAAAATGACGCATTTAAAATCATCTGCAGACGATTCAGCTAGTCAAAAGTCATTACGGTACTTGCTTACAAACGATGCAAACGCCATATAAGCTTCGTCGTTAAAACATTTCCACCTTTTGTAGAACAATGATTTCTTACTTTTATAAAAGCCGAAGCTTTCTTCGCATCAGGCAATTGAGGTTGAAAAGATCTTCATACCTTCTAATGAAATCGTCAAACGTTTCATTTCCATGAGGAACGTCTCCATGGTGTTCGATATAGTGTTTTGCAAAAACGCTGTGTTACTGCCAGTCGTTAATTAGTGATGCTTTTGAGAAGAAATTCTTGACTTTTTGCAAACGTGTTTTAATTTTTTGCTTGTTGTTGGGTCAACTTTTATTCATTTTTTTGTTGCAGTAGAATCTATTGCTTTTGTAGTTCATGTTGTTGTTGAATCTGTTTGTTTTTTAATTGTTGTTGTTGTTGTTGTTGTTGTTGTTGTTGTTGAATCAACTTTTTTCAGTTTCCTGCTTGTTATTCATCTAGACTTTTATCATCTGATGCTAATTGCCTTGAAATCATCCATCTTGTAGAATTTTTTTTCAAGAATGAAATTTACTCTAGAAAAATTTTCTCTCTCTAATTGTGATATAATTACTAATTGCAGTTTAATGCTGTACTTTGAACAAAATTTACATTTTTTTTCTTCACGAGTAGCGGGGGGGGGATTTTTGATTAGAGATAACCTTATTTACAGATTTAATCCTTTTATTTTTTTAATGGAAATGTTTTTCAAGTACAGTTTTGAGAACATTTTATTCGTTTCCGACAAAAGCTATTTTTGTTTTTTTTATACCATTTGTTGAAGGATTTATTGGGTATTTTTGCAGTTGAAAGATTATATTGTTAGTTCAGGATGTCGCTCCGTTGTCAGATAGTTTCGGTGTGTAAATATTGGTTTATCCTTTTCCTGTTTTGTTCGAAAAACGAATTTTGCCATAACCAGGGACCGAAAAACATCCTATTCCACATCGTAACCTGAAAAAGAAACGTATTCTAGGGTCATCGTATTCTGGGGTCCTATTGTACTATAAGATTCCTTATTAGAAACTAAACATTTTAAATTAATCATTGTTCAATAAATACAGCAAAATATTGATAAAATTATTTCACATTAAACTGTAAATATTTTGATATTTTAATTTTTTTTAAAAGTTTACCTTATCGACAAACTACCAAACTATTTTTTTTAATTTCTATATTTAGACTAAACCATAATTTTTATAATAAAATAGCAATAAAGTTTTTCGAATAAAAAGTTATTGTGGATTCACAAAGAATTATACATTGAATAACACAGTCGTAAATATTTTTGTCTACTTTGTATTAACGAAATGTACAAAATGGACATTTCAATTTATTTTGATTTGAATATGAACTATTCTTTACATAACGAATAACCATGAAAAGTTGTGAGAATGTAATAACGGCAAAAAATTAACATAACAATTACAACAAAGCGTACCTCTAAAATTTGATACAAATTTTATTTGTTTTTCGTTGCAAAAAAGAAATGCCTAATTTGCCTTTATTAGGAACTCATATCCGGATACAGCACTGTTCAAAGATCGAATTAATTACAGCCATTTGAAGGGGTTGGTATGATGCCTTATGATGAAAAGATTCAATTCTCGGCTTGAGTCGACATTAGTGAAGTTCATAATTAACGTTCATTTGGAGGAAATGTCATTGATGACAGGTCGATAATTCTAACCTTTAAAATGTCTCTGGGAGACATAATAATTTAGCCTAATCACTTAGGCTTTAAATAAAGTCTCAAGGAGACGATAAGTTAGCGGCGCCTTATATTCAAAGAGAGGTGACTTCCATCCTTCTCATTCGGCTGTTTTACTGGAACTGCCTGTAAAGGGAAAAGGCATTCAAAAGCCTGACAAGCTCATCGCTGGCGGTTAAAAAATCGACCAATTTGATTGGTCTAAACAAAGACAGAGGGTGGCCAAATCAGCCAATGAAGGGCTTGCTTATATTGTAGAATTTCTCACTTACTTATGCAAAAAATATTCCCCAGAGTTTTCTAATTAAACGAAGTAAACCAATAAAAGTGTCATTCATTAGTACAGCCAAAATTCTGCAAATTTAATCGACATTGGTTAATTAGCAGATACTTAGGAAAGCGGAGGTAATGCTTGTGCCGTAAAAAAGTGCATAGTGATTTTTTAATAACAAATGTGTACGCAATGTATATACATCCAATTTATGATTTTCATTTCTTTTAAACCATTTTGTTAGAAGAGTTGGCATGAATATTAAATTACACGTTTTTACGTTACATTAAGTTGATTTATTTCTCCGTCCCTTTAAATTGAAAAGAGCTCAACAGAAAAGAAAACACAAAAGATAATGAATTGGCAAAGTGTAAAAAGACCATAACGTCATCAAGCACTTTTTAATCTAAAAAACAACGACAACAATGAAACAAAATACATACATACATACATACATACATACATACATACATACATACATGCATGCATACATACATGCATACATACATACATATGTGTGTGTATTAATTGTTTTGTTATTGTTATTTTTTGTTTACACGATCAAAACTCCTTGCATATGAATATGAATAATAGCTGAAATATAAAACTAAATATGACTAATAAGTGATTTCATATATATATATATATATATATATATATATATAAATCGACGGTAGAGTCAATCATATATATATATATATATATATATATATATATATATATATATATATATATATACATATATATATTATTAAAAACATCATAAAGCTTCTGGTTAATAATACCTTTTCTTATTTTTTCGATTTTTCGTATTATCTTTTTTTTGTATATACATCGAACTTATGTTCTAAGCATTTTTTTCTTGAAGTTTCCGCAGTTTTAACTTTTCGTGAAATCGTTTTCACATCATCAGGAATGTGTATTAATCACGGTGAGGAATTATGGGAAGATTTATTTAAAAAGTAGTTGGTGTGCGAGTGAGGTTCATTGGAACTGCTAACAGTGGTGCGGGTCGTGGTAGGGGCAAGTGAGGAGAGCATGCCTCTTCTAGGGTCAGTGGTGGGAACGGATGGGTGTGGGAGAGAGAGGAGGACTTGTGCAGAGCATTAGAGTGTATTCGGACTGTTCTGATATGTGATCTGGTTAAGGCTAGATTTTTTGCGTTTTTATATATATAGCTTGAAGGATTTTAAGTTTCTTTACATTCGTTTCGTGGTGTAGTATTTTGGTGTTGTTAACTAGAATTTCTCTTTAATTTGAGGGAAGCAGTGATGTTTTAATGTAGATGTTGGAAGATGCCACTACGTTATGGCAGGTGGGGCAGCGTGATAATGTTGTCGTCGTATGTCCGACGTAGTTCTATTGTTGTTATAGGAGTTACATTCTTCCAAGAAGCATGAATATAATAATTGTATAGAAAGAAAACATTTCATATTTTGAAACACCAACTGTGTTGTCTTTAAAAACTGCATCTTAATTGATCGAGAAGGTCACTCCTTTAACCATTCAGAAACTACACGGTTACTTTCAGTTCACATTAATCACTGACTTTTCAATTAAAATGCACCAACAGAAATTTGTGGCGATGCTAGAATTCCTTCTCAATAAACTGATAAACAACCGTGATGATGATGTGGCTATTGTGTTCGCATGGTTTTGATGATGATGTGGCTATTGTGTTCAGCATGGTTTTGATGATGATGTGGCTATTGTGCTCAGAATGGTTTTGATGATGATGTGGCTATTGTGTTCACATGGTTTTGATGATGATGTGGCTATTGTGTTTGCATGGTTTTGATGAAGATGTGGCTATTGTGTTCAGCATGGTTTTGATGATGATGTGCCTATTGTGTTCAGCATGGTTTTGATGATGATGTGGCTATTGTGTTCACATGGTTTTGATGATGATGTGGCTATTGTGTTCGCATGGTTTTGATGATGATGTGGCTATTGTGTTCACATGGTTTTGATGATGATGTGGCTATTGTGTTCACATGGTTTTGATGATGATGTGGCTATTGTGTTCGCATGGTTTTGATGATGATGTGGCTATTGTGTTCGACATGGCTTTGATGATGATATGGCTATTGTGTTCACATGGTTTTGATGATGATGTGGCTATTGTGTTCAGCATGGTTTTGATAATGATGTGGCTATTGTGTTCACATGGTTTTGATGATGATGTGGCTATTGTGTTCACATGGTTTTGATGGTGATGTGGCTATTGTGTTCGCATGGTTTTGATGACGATGTGGCTATTGTGTTCACATGGTTTTGATGATGATGTGGCTATTGTGTTAACATGGTTTTGATGATGATGTGGCTATTGTGTTCGCATGGTTTTGATGATGATGTGGCTATTGTGTTCACATGGTTTTGATGATGATGTGGCTATTGTGTTCAGCATGGCTTTGATGATGATGTGGCTATTGTGTTCACATTGTTTTGATGATGATGTGGCTATTGTGTTCCCATGGTTTTGATGATGATGTGGCTATTGTGTTCACATGGTTTTGATGATGATGTGGCTATTGTGTTCACATGGTTTTGATGATAATGTGGCTATTGTGTTCAGCATGGTTTTGATGATGATGTGGCTATTGTGCTCAAAATGGTTTTGATGATGATGTGGCTATTGTGTTCACATGGTTTTGATGAAGATGTGGCTATTGTGTTCAGCATGGTTTTGATGATGATGTGGCTATTGTGTTCAGCATGGTTTTGATGATAATGTGGCTATTGTGTTCGCATGGTTTTGATGATGATGTGGCTATTGTGCTCAAAATGGTTTTGATGATGATGTGGCTATTGTGTTTACATGGTTTTGATGATGATGTGGCTATTGTGTTTACATAGTTTTGATGATGATGTGGCTATTGTGATCGCATTGTTTTGATGATGATGTGCCTATTGTGCTCAGCATGGTTTTGATGATGATGTTGCTATTGTATTCAGCATTGTTTTGATGATGATGTGGCGATTGTGTCCGCATGGGTTTGATGATGATGTGGCTATTGTGTTTACATGGTTTTGATGATGATGTGGCCATTGTGTTCACATTGTTTTGATGATGATGTGGCTATTGTGTTCAGCATGGTTTTGATGATGATATGGCTATTGTGTTCGTATGGTTTTGATGATGATGTGGCTATTGTGTTTAGCATGGTTTTGATGATGATGTGGCTATTGTGTCTACATGGTTTTGATGATGATATGGCTATTGTGTTCGCATGGTTATGATGATGACGTGGCTATTGTGTTCACATGGTTTTTATGATGATGTGGCTATTGTGTTTACATGGTTTTGATGATGATGTGGCTATTGTGTTCAGCATGGTTTTGATGATGATGTGGCTATTGTGTTCGCAGGGTTTTGATTATGATGTGGCTATTGTGTTCACATTGTTTTGATGATGATGTGGCTATTGTGTTCACATGGTTTTGATGATGATGTGGCTATTGTGTTCATATGGTTGCGATGATGATGTTGCTATTGTGTTCACATGGTGTTGATGATGATGTGGCTATTGTGTTAGCATGGTTTTGATGATGATGTGGCTATTGTGTTCGAATAGTTGCGATGATGATGTGGCTATTGTGTTCACATGGTTTTGATGATGATGTGGCTATTGTGTTAGCATGGTTTTGATGATGATGTGGCTATTGTGTTCACGTGGTTTTGATGATGATGTGGCTATTGTGTTCGCATGGTTTTGATGATGATGTGGCTATTGTGTTCGCATGGTTTTGATGATGATGTGGCTATTGTGTTCAGCATGGCTTTGATGATGATGTGGTTATTGTGTTGACATGGTTTTGATGATGATGTGGCTATTGTGTTCAGCATGGTTTTGATAATGATGTGGCTATTGTGTTTACATGGTTTTGATGATGATGTGGCTATTGTGTTCGCATGGTTTTGATGATGATGTGGCTATTGTGTTCACATAGTTTTGATGATGATGTGGCTATTGTGTTCGCATGGTTTTGATGATGATGTGGCTATTGTGTTAACATGGTTTTGATGATGATGTGGCTATTGTGTTCGCATGGTTTTGATGATGATGTGGCTATTGTGTTCAGCATGGCTTTGATGATGATGTGGCTATTGTGTTCACATGGTTTTGATGATGATGTGGCTATTGTGTTCGCATGGTTTTGATGATGATGTGGCTATTGTGTTCACATAGTTTTGATGATAATATGGCTATTGTGTTCAGCATGGTTTTGATGATGATGTGGCTATTGTGCTCAAAATGGTTTTGATGATGATGTGGCTATTGTGTTCACATGGCTTTGATAAAGATGTGGCTATTGTGTTCAGCATGGTTTTGATGACGATGTGTCTATTGTGTTCACATGGTTTTGATGACGATGTGGCTATTGTGTTCACATGGTTTTGATGATGATGTGGCTCATGTGTTCGCATGGTTTTGATGATGATGTGGCTATTGTGTTCACATCGTTTTGATGATGATGTTGCTATTGTATTCAGCATTGTTTTGATGATGATGTGGCTATTGTGATCGCATTGTTTTGATGATGATGTGCCTATTGTGCTCAGCATGGTTTTGATGATGATGTGGCCATTGTGTTCACATTGTTTTGATGATGATGTGGCCATTGTGTTCACATGGTTTTGATGATGATGTTGCTATTGTATTCAGCATTGTTTTGATGATGATGTGGCGATTGTGTCCGCATGGATTTGATGATGATGTGGCTATTGTGTTCAGCATGGTTTTGATGATGATGTGGCCATTGTGTTCACATTGTTTTGATGATGATGTGGCTATTGTGTTCGCATGGTTATGATGATGACGTGGCTATTGTGTTCACATGGTTTTGATTATGATGTGGCTATTGTGTTCACATGGTTGCGATTATGATGTTGCTATTGTGTTCACATGGTTGTGATGATGATGTGGCTATTGTGTTAGCATGGTTTTGATGAGGATGTGGCTATTGTGTTCGCATAGTTGCGATGATGATGTGGCTATTGTGTTCACATGGTTTTGATGATGATGTGGCTATGGTGTTAGCATGGTTTTCATGATGATGTGGCTATTGTGTTAGCAAAAATTTGATGATGATGTGGCTATTGTATTCACATGGTTGCGATGATGATGTGGCTATTGTGTTCACATAGTTTTTATCATGATGTGGCTATTGTGTTCAGCATGGTTTTGATAATGATGTGGCTATTGTGTTTACATGGTTTTGATGATGATTCGGCTATTGTGTTCGCATGGTTTTGATGATGATGTGGCTATTGTGTTCGCATGGTTTTGATGATTATGTGACTATTGTGTTTGCATAGTTTTGATGATGATTCGGCTATTGTGTTTACATGGTTTTGATGATGATATGGCTATTGTGTTCGCATGGTTTTGATGATGATGTGACTATTGTGTTCGCATGGTTTTGATGATGATATGGCTATTGTGTTCGCATGGTTTTGATGATTGTGTGACTATTGTGTTCGCATGGTTTTGATGATGATATGGCTATTGTGTTCGCATGGTTTTGATGATGATGTGACTATTGTGTTCACATGGTTTTGATGATGATATGGCTATTGTGTTCGCATGGTTTTGATTATGATGTGACTATTGTGTTCGCATGGTTTTGATGATGATATGGCTATTGTGTTCGCATGGTTTTGATGATTGTGTGACTATTGTGTTCGCATGGTTTTGATGATGATATGGCTATTGTGTTCGCATGGTTTTGATGATTGTGTGACTATTGTGTTCGCATGGTTTTGATGATGATGTGGCTATTGTGTTCGCATGGTTTTGATGATTGTGTGGCTATTGTGTTCGCATGGTTTTGATGATTATGTGACTATTGTGTTTGCATGGTTTTGATGATGATATGGCTATTGTGTTCGCATGGTTTTGATTATGATGTGACTATTGTGTTCGCATGGTTTTGATGATGATATGGCTATTGTGTTCGCATGGTTTTGATGATTATGTGACTATTGTGTTCGCATGGTTTTGATGATGATATGGCTATTGTGTTCGCATGGTTTTGATGATTGTGTGACTATTGTGTTCGCATGGTTTTGATGATGATGTGGCTATTGTGTTCGCATGGTTTTGATGATTGTGTGGCTATTGTGTTCGCATGGTTTTGATGATTATGTGACTATTGTGTTTGCATGGTTTTGATGATTATGTGACTATTGTGTTTGCATGGTTTTGATGATGATATGGCTATTGTGTTCGCATGGTTTTGATTATGATGTGACTATTGTGTTCGCATGGTTTTGATGATTGTGTGACTATTGTGTTCGGATGGTTTTGATTATGATGTGGCGATTGTGTTCGAACGGTTTTGATTATTATGTGACTATTGTGTTCGCATGGTTTTGGATGATGATGTTGCTATTGTGTTAGCAAAAATTTGATGATGATGTGGCTATTGTGTTCACATGGTTGCGATGATGATGTGGCTATTGTGTTCACATAGTATTTATCATGATGTGGCTATTGTGTTCAGCATGGTTTTGATAATGATGTGGCTATTGTGTTTACATGGTTTTGATGATGATTCGGCTATTGTGTTCGCATGGTTTTGATGATGATGTGGCTATTGTGTTCGCATTGTTTTGATGATTATGTGACTATTGTGCTTGCATGGTTTTGATGATGATTCGGCTATTGTGTTTACATGGTTTTGATGATGATATGGCTATTGTGTTCGCATGGTTTTGATGATGATATGGCTATTGTGTTCGCATGGTTTTGATGATTGTGTGACTATTGTGTTCGCATGGTTTTGATGATGATGTGACTATTGTGTTCGCATGGTTTTGATGATGATATGGCTATTGTGTTCGCATGGTTTTGATGATGATGTGACTATTGTGTTCGCATGGTTTTGATGATGATATGGCTATTGTGTTCGCATGGTTTTGATGATGATGTGACTATTGTGTTCGCATGGTTTTGATGATGATATGGCTATTGTGTTCGCATGGTTTTGATGATTGTGTGACTATTGTGTTCGCATGGTTTTGATGATGATGTGGCTATTATGTTTACATTGTTTTGATGATGATGTGGCTATTGTGTTCGCATGGTTTTGATTATGCTGTGACTATTGTGTTCGCATGGTTTTGATTATTATGTGACTATTGTGTTCGCATGGTTTTGGATGATGATGTGGCTATTGTGTTGACATGGTTTTGATGATGACGTGGGTATTGTGTTCACATGGTTTTGATGATGATGTGGCTATTGTGTTCACATGTTTTTGATTATGATGTGACTATTGTGTTCACATGGTTTTGATGATGATGTGGCTATTGTATTCACATGTTTTTGATTATGATGTGGCTATTGGGTTCCCATGGTTTTGATGATGATGTGGCTATTGTGTTTACATTGTTTTGATGATGATGTGGCTGTTGTGTTCGCATGGTTTTGATTATGCTGTGACTATTGTGTTCGCATGGTTTTGATGATTATGTGACTATTGTGTTCGGATGGTTTTGATTATGATGTGGCTATTGGGTTCCCATGGTTTTGATGATGATGTGGCTATTGTGTTTACATTGTTTTGATGATGATGTGGCTAATGTGTTCGCATGGTTTTGATTATGCTGTGACTATTGTGTTCGCATGGTTTTGATGATTATGTGACTATTGTGTTCGGATGGTTTTGATTATGATGTGGCTATTGTGTTTACATGGTTTTGATGATGATGTGGCTATTGTGTTGACATGGTTTTTATGAAGACGTGGGTATTGTGTTCACATGGTTTTGATGATGATGTGGCTATTGTGTTCACATGGTTTTGATGATAATGTGGCTATTGTGTTCACATGGTTTTGATGATGATGTGGCTATTGTGTTCACATGTTTTTGATTATGATGTGGCTATTGGGTTCCCATGGTTTTGATGATGATGTGGCTATTGTGTTTACATCGTTTTGATGATGATGTGGCTGTTGTGTTCGCATGGTTTTGATGATGATGTGGCTATTGTGTTTACAATGGTTTTGATGATGATGTGGCTATTGTGTTCGCATGGTTTTGATGATGATGTGGCTATTGTGTTCACATGGTTTTGATGATGATGATGCTATTGTGTTTGCATGGTTTTGATGATGATGTGGCTGTTGTGTTCGCATGGTTTTGATGATGATGTGGCTATTCTGTTTAGCATGGTTTTGATGATGATGTGGCTATTGTGTTCGCATGGCTTTGATGATGATGTGGCTATTGTGTTCAGCATGCTTTTGATGATGATGTAGCTATTGTGTTCGCATTGTTTTGATTATGATGTGGCTATTGTGTTCAGCATGGTTTTTATGATGATGTGGCTATTGTGTTCGCATTGTTTTGATTATGATGTAGCAATTGTGTTCACATTGTTTTTATGATGATGTGGCTATTGTGTTCGCATGGTTTTTATTATGATGTGGCTATTGTGTTCAGCATGGTTTTGATGATTATGTGGCTATTGCGTTCAGCATGGTTTTGATTATGATGTGGCTATTGTGTTCAGCATGGTTTTGATGATGATGTGGCTATTGTGTTCGCATTGTTTTGATTATGATGGGGCTATTGTGTTCAGCATGGTTTTGATGATGATGTTGCTATTGTGTTCAGCATGGTTTTGATGATGATGTGGCTATTGTGTTCGCATGGTTGTGATGATGATGTGGCTATTGTGTTCAGCATGGTTTTGATGATGATGTGGCTATTGTGTTCGCATGGTTTTGATGACGATGTGGCTATTGTGTTCAGCATGGTTTTGATGATGATGTGGCTATTGTGTTCAGCATTGTTTTGATGATGATTGTGCTATTGTGTTCAGCATGGTTCTGATGATGATGTGGCTATTGTGTTCGCATGGTTTTGATGATGATGTGGCTATTGTGTTCGCATGGTTTTAATGATGATGTGGCTATTGTGCTCAGCATGGTTTTGATGATGATGTGGCTATTTTGTTCGCATTGTTTTTATTATGATGTGGCTATTGTGTTCGACATGGTTTTGATGATGATGTGGCTATTGTTTTCAGCATGGTTTTTATGATGATGTGGCTATTGTGTTCGCAGTGTTTTGATGATTATGTGGCTATTGTGTTCGCATGGTTTTGATGATGATGTGGCTATTGTGTTCAGCTTGGTTTTGATAATGATGTGGCTATTGTGTTTGCATGGTTTTGATGATTGTGTGGCTAGGTTGTTCAGCCCGGTTTTTATTATGATGTGGCTATTGTGTTCGACATGGTTTTGATGATGATGTGGCTA
The DNA here is from genome assembly GCF_053919585.1 of Euprymna scolopes. Classification (NCBI taxonomy): domain Eukaryota; kingdom Metazoa; phylum Mollusca; class Cephalopoda; order Sepiida; family Sepiolidae; genus Euprymna; species Euprymna scolopes. The sequence goes on from NC_136489.1 coordinate 138,513,689, forward strand.
TTGTTTTAAGCATGGTTTTGATGATGATGTGGCTATTGTGTTTACATGGTTTTTATGATGATATGGCTATTGTGTTCGCATGGTTTTGATTATGATGTGGCTATTGTGTTCGCATGGTTTTGATGATTATGTGACTATTGTGTTCGCATGGTTTTGATGATGATGTGGCTATTGTGTTTACATGGTTTTGATGATTATGTGACTGTTGTGTTCACATTGTTTTGATGATGATGTGGCTATTGTGTTCACATTGTTTTGATGATTATGTGCCTGTTGTGTTCGCATGGTTTTGATGATGATGTGGCTATTGTGTTTACATGGTTTTGATGATGATATGGCTATTGTGTTCGCATGGTTTTGATGATGATGTGGCTATTGTGTTCGCATGGTTTTGATGATTATGTGACTGTTGTGTTCGCATGGTTTTGATGATGATGTGGCTATTGTGTTCGCATGGTTTTGATGATTATGTGACTGTTGTGTTCGCATGGTTTTGATGATGATGTGGCTATTGTGTTCGCATGGTTTTGATGATTATGTGACTGTTGTGTTCGCATGGTTTTGATGATGATGTGGCTATTGTGTTCACATTGTTTTGATGATTATGTGACTATTGTGTTTGCATGGTTTTGATGATGATGTGGCTATTGTGTTTACATGGTTTTGATGATGATATGGCTATTGTGTTCGCATGGTTTTCATGATGATGTGGCTATTGTGTTCGCATGGTTTTGATGATTATGTGACTGTTGTGTTCGCATGGTTTTGATGATGATGTGGCTATTGTGTTCGCATGGTTTTGATGATTATGTGACTGTTGTGTTCGCATGGTTTTGATGATGATGTGGCTATTGTGTTCACATTGTTTTGATGATTATGTGACTATTGTGTTTACATGGTTTTGATGGTGATATGGCTATTGTGTTCGCATGGTTTTGATGATGATGTGGCTATTGTGTTCGCATGGTTTTGATGATGATGTGACTGTTGTGTTTACATGGTTTTGATGATTATGTGACTGTTGTGTTCGCATGGTTTTGATGATTATGTGACTGTTGTGTTTACATGGTTTTGATGATGATGTGGCTATTGTGTTCGCATGGTTTTGATGATTATGTGACTGTTGTGTTTACATGGTTTTGATGATTATGTGACTATTGTGTTTGCATGGTTTTGATGATTATGTGACTGTTGTGTTTACATGGTTTTGATGATGATGTGACTGTTGTGTTCGCATGGTTTTGATGATTATGTGACTGTTGTGTTTACATGGTTTTGATGATGATGTGGCTATTGTGTTCGCATGGTTTTGATGATTATGTGACTGTTGTGTTCGCATGGTTTTGATGATTATGTGACTGTTGTGTTTACATGGTTTTGATGATTATGTGACTATTGTGTTCGCATGGTTTTGATGATTATGTGACTGTTGTGTTTACATGGTTTTGATGATTATGTGACTATTGTGTTCGCATCGTTTTGATGATGATATGGCTATTGTGTTCAGCATGGTTTTGATGATGATGTGGCTATTGTGTTCAGCATTGTTTTGATGATGATGTGGCTATTGTGTTCAGCATGGTTTTGATGATGATGTGGCTATTGTGTTCGCATTGTTTTGATTATGATGGGGCTATTGTGTTCAGCATGGTTTTGATGATGATGTTGCTATTGTGTTCAGCATGGTTATGATGATGATGTGGCTATTGTGTTCGCATGGTTGTGATGATGATGTGGCTATTGTGTTCAGCATGGTTTTGATGATGATGTGGCTATTGTGTTCGCATGGTTTTGATGACGATGTGGCTATTGTGTTCAGCATGGTTTTGATGATGATGTGGCTATTGTGTTCAGCATTGTTTTGATGATGATTGTGCTATTGTGTTCAGCATGGTTCTGATGATGATGTGGCTATTGTGTTCGCATGGTTTTGATGATGATGTGGCTATTGTGTTCGCATGGTTTTGATGATGATGTGGCTATTGTGCTCAGCATGGTTTTGATGATGATGTGGCTATTTTGTTCGCATTGTTTTTATTATGATGTGGCTATTGTGTTCGACATGGTTTTGATGATGATGTGGCTATTGTTTTCAGCATGGTTTTTATGATGATGTGGCTATTGTGTTCGCAGTGTTTTGATGATTATGTGGCTATTGTGTTCGCATGGTTTTGATGATGATGTGGCTATTGTGTTCAGCTTGGTTTTGATAATGATGTTGCTATTGTGTTTGCATGGTTTTGATGATTGTGTGGCTAGGTTGTTCAGCCCGGTTTTTATTATGATGTGGCTATTGTGTTCGACATGGTTTTGATGATGATGTGGCTATTGTTTTAAGCATGGTTTTGATGATGATGTGGCTATTGTGTTTACATGGTTTTTATGATGATATGGCTATTGTGTTCGCATGGTTTTGATTATGATGTGGCTATTGTGTTCGCATGGTTTTGATGATTATGTGACTGTTGTGATCGCATGGTTTTGATGATGATGTGGCTATTGTGTTTACATGGTTTTGATGATTATGTGACTGTTGTGTTCGCATGGTTTTGATGATGATGTGGCTATTGTGTTCGCATGGTTTTGATGATTATGTGACTGTTGTGTTCGCATGGTTTTGATGATTATGTGACTGTTGTGTTCACATTGTTTAGATGATTATGTGACTATTGTGTTCGCATGGTTTTGATGATTATGTGACTGTTGTGTTCACATTGTTTAGATGATTATGTGACTATTGTGTTCGCATGGTTTTGATGATTATGTGACTGTTGTGTTCACATTGTTTAGATGATGATGTGACTATTGTGTTCGCATGGTTTTGATGATTATGTGACTGTTGTGTTCACATTGTTTAGATGATTATGTGACTATTGTGTTCGCATGGTTTTGATGATTATGTGACTGTTGTGTTCACATTGTTTAGATGATTATGTGACTATTGTGTTCGCATGGTTTTGATGATTATGTGACTGTTGTGTTCACATTGTTTAGATGATGATGTGACTATTGTGTTCGCATGGTTTTGATGATTATGTGACTGTTGTGTTCACATTGTTTAGATGATTATGTGACTATTGTGTTCGCATGGTTTTGATGATTATGTGACTGTTGTGTTCACATTGTTTAGATGATTATGTGACTATTGTGTTCGCATGGTTTTGATGATTATGTGACTGTTGTGTTCACATTGTTTAGATGATGATGTGACTATTGTGTTCGCATGGTTTTGATGATTATGTGACTGTTGTGTTCACATTGTTTAGATGATTATGTGACTATTGTGTTCGCATGGTTTTGATGATTATGTGACTGTTGTGTTCACATTGTTTAGATGATTATGTGACTGTTGTGTTCGCATGGTTTTGATGATTATGTGACTGTTGTGTTCACATTGTTTAGATGATTATGTGACTATTGTGTTCGCATGGTTTTGATGATTATGTGACTGTTGTGTTCACATTGTTTAGATGATTATGTGACTATTGTGTTCGCATGGTTTTGATGATTATGTGACTGTTGTGTTCACATTGTTTAGATGATGATGTGACTATTGTGTTCGCATGGTTTTGATGATTATGTGACTGTTGTGTTCACATTGTTTAGATGATTATGTGACTATTGTGTTCGCATGGTTTTGATGATTATGTGACTGTTGTGTTCACATTGTTTAGATGATTATGTGACTGTTGTGTTCGCATGGTTTTGATGATTATGTGACTGTTGTGTTCACATTGTTTAGATGATTATGTGACTATTGTGTTCGCATGGTTTTGATGATGATGTGGCTATTGTGTTTACATGGTTTTGATGATTATGTGACTGTTGTGTTCACATTGTTTAGATGATTATGTGACTGTTGTGTTCGCATGGTTTTGATGATTATGTGACTTTTGTGTTCACATTGTTTAGATGATTATGTTACTATTGTGTTTGCATGGTTTTGATGATTATGTGACTGTTGTGTTCACATTGTTTAGATGATTATGTTACTGTTGTGTTCGCATGGTTTTGATGATTATGTGACTGTTGTGTTCACATTGTTTAGATGATTATGTTACTATTGTGTTTACATGGTTTTGATGATTATGTTACTGTTGTGTTCGCATGGTTTTGATGATTATGTGACTGTTGTGTTCACATTGTTTAGATGATTATGTGACTATTGTGTTCGCATGGTTTTGATGATGATGTGGCTATTGTGTTTACATGGTTTTGATGATTATGTGACTGTTGTGTTCACATTGTTTAGATGATTATGTGACTGTTGTGTTCGCATGGTTTTGATGATTATGTGACTGTTGTGTTCACATTGTTTAGATGATTATGTTACTGTTGTGTTTACATTGTTTAGATGATGATGTGACTATTGTGTTCGCATGGTTTTGATGATTATGTGACTGTTGTGTTCACATTGTTTAGATGATTATGTGACTGTTGTGTTCACATTGTTTAGATGATGATGTGACTATTGTGTTCGCATGGTTTTGATGATTATGTGACTGTTGTGTTCACATTGTTTAGATGATTGTGTGACTATTGTGTTCGCATGGTTTTGATGATTATGTGACTGTTGTGTTCACATTGTTTAGATGATTATGTGACTATTGTGTTCGCATGGTTTTGATGATTATGTGACTGTTGTGTTCACATTGTTTAGATGATTATGTGACTTTTGTGTTCGCATGGTTTTGATGATTATGTGACTGTTGTGTTCACATTGTTTAGATGATTATGTGACTATTGTGTGCGCATGGTTTTGATGATGATGTGGCTATTGTGTTTACATGGTTTTGATGATTATGTGACTGTTGTGTTCACATTGTTCAGATGATTATGTTACTGTTGTGTTCGCATGGTTTTGATGATTATGTGACTGTTGTGTTCACATTGTTTAGATGATTATGTTACTGTTGTGTTCGCATGGTTTTGATGATTATGTGACTGTTGTGTTCACATTGTTTAGATGATTATGTTACTGTTGTGTTCGCATGGTTTTGATGATTATGTGACTGTTGTGTTCACATTGTTTAGATGATTATGTTACTGTTGTGTTTACATGGTTTTGATGATTATGTGACTGTTGTGTTCACATTGTTTAGATGATTATGTTACTGTTGTGTTCGCATGGTTTTGATGATTATGTGACTGTTGTGTTCACATTGTTTAGATGATTATGTTACTGTTGTGTTCGCATGGTTTTGATGATTATGTGACTGTTGTGTTCACATTGTTTAGATGATTATGTTACTGTTGTGTTTACATGGTTTTGATGATTATGTGACTGTTGTGTTCACATTGTTTAGATGATTATGTGGCTATTGTGTTCGCATGGTTTTGATGATTATGTGACTGTTGTGTTCACATTGTTTAGATGATGATGTGACTATTGTGTTCGCATGGTTTTGATGATTATGTGACTGTTGTGTTCACATTGTTTAGATGATTATGTGACTATTGTGTTCGCATGGTTTTGATGATTATGTGACTGTTGTGTTCACATTGTTTAGATGATTATGTGACTATTGTGTTCGCATGGTTTTGATGATTATGTGACTGTTGTGTTCACATTGTTTAGATGATTATGTGACTGTTGTGTTCGCATGGTTTTGATGATTATGTGACTGTTGTGTTCACATTGTTTAGATTATTATGTGACTTTTGTGTTCGCATGGTTTTGATGATTATGTGACTGTTGTGTTCACATTGTTTAGATGATTATGTGACTTTTGTGTTCGCATGGTTTTGATGATTATGTGACTGTTGTGTTCACATTGTTTAGATGATTATGTGACTATTGTGTGCGCATGGTTTTGATGATGATGTGGCTATTGTGTTTACATGGTTTTTATGATTATGTGACTGTTGTGTTCACATTGTTAAGATGATTATGTTACTGTTGTGTTCGCATGGTTTTGATGATTATGTGACTGTTGTGTTCACATTGTTTAGATGATTATGTTACTGTTGTGTTCGCATGGTTTTGATGATTATGTGACTGTTGTGTTCACATTGTTTAGATGATTATGTTACTGTTGTGTTCGCATGGTTTTGATGATTATGTGACTGTTGTGTTCACATTGTTTAGATGATTATGTTACTGTTGTGTTTACATGGTTTTGATGATTATGTGACTGTTGTGTTCACATTGTTTAGATGATTATGTGGCTATTGTGTTCGCATGGTTTTGATGATTATGTGACTGTTGTGTTCACATTGTTTAGATGATGATGTGACTATTGTGTTCGCATGGTTTTGATGATTATGTGACTGTTGTGTTCACATTGTTTAGATGATTATGTGACTATTGTGTTCGCATGGTTTTGATGATTATGTGACTGTTGTGTTCACATTGTTTAGATGATTATGTGACTATTGTGTTCGCATGGTTTTGATGATTATGTGACTGTTGTGTTCACATTGTTTAGATGATTATGTGACTGTTGTGTTCGCATGGTTTTGATGATTATGTGACTGTTGTGTTCACATTGTTTAGATGATTATGTGACTATTGTGTTCGCATGGTTTTGATGATGATGTGGCTATTGTGTTTACATGGTTTTGATGATTATGTGACTGTTGTGTTCACATTGTTTAGATGATTATGTGACTGTTGTGTTCGCATGGTTTTGATGATTATGTGACTGTTGTGTTCACATTGTTTAGATGATTATGTTACTGTTGTGTTCGCATGGTTTTGATGATTATGTGACTGTTGTGTTCACATTGTTTAGATGATGATGTGGCTATTGTGTTCGCATGGTTTTGATGATTATGTGACTGTTGTGTTCACATTGTTTAGATGATTATGTTACTGTTGTGTTCGCATGGTTTTGATGATTATGTGACTGTTGTGTTCGCATGGTTTTGATGATTATGTGACTGTTGTGTTCACATTGTTTAGATGATTATGTTACTGTTGTGTTTACATGGTTTTGATGATTATGTGACTGTTGTGTTCACATTGTTTAGATGATTATGTGGCTATTGTGTTCGCGTGGTTTTGATGATTATGTGACTGTTGTGTTCACATTGTTTAGATGAGGATGTGACTATTGTGTTCGCATTGTTTAGATGATTATGTGACTGTTGTGTTCACATTGTTTAGATGATTATGTGGCTATTGTGTTCGCATGGTTTTGATGATTATGTGACTGTTGTGTTCACATTGTTTAGATGATTATGTTACTGTTGTGTTCGCATGGTTTTGATGATTATTTGACTGTTGTGTTCACATTGTTTAGATGATTATGTGACTATTGTGTTCGCATGGTTTTGATGATTATGTGACTGTTGTGTTCACATTGTTTAGATGATTATGTTACTGTTGTGTTCGCATGGTTTTGATGATGATGTGGCTATTGTGTTCGCATGGTTTTGATGATTATGTGACTGTTGTGTTCACATTGTTTAGATGATTATGTGACTGTTGTGTTCGCATGGTTTTGATGATTATGTGACTGTTGTGTTCACATTGTTTAGATGATTATGTGGCTATTGTGTTCGCATGGTTTTGATGATTATGTGACTGTTGTGTTCACATTGTTTAGATGATTATGTTACTGTTGTGTTCGCATGGTTTTGATGATGATGTGGCTATTGTGTTCGCATTGTTTTGATGATTATGTGACTGTTGTGTTCACATTGTTTAGATGATTATGTGACTGTTGTGTTCGCATGGTTTTGATGATTATGTGACTGTTGTGTTCACATTGTTTAGATGATTATGTGACTATTGTGTTCACATTGTTTAGATGATTATGTGACTATTGTGTTCGCATGGTTTTGATGATTATGTGACTGGTGTGTTCACATTGTTTAGATGATTATGTGACTGTTGTGTTCGCATGGTTTTGATGATTATGTGACTGTTGTGTTCACATTGTTTAGATGATTATGTGACTATTGTGTTCGCATGGTTTTGATGATGATGTGGCTATTGTGTTTACATGGTTTTGATGATTATGTGACTGTTGTGTTCACATTGTTTAGATGATTATGTGACTGTTGTGTTCGCATGGTTTTGATGATGATGTGGCTATTGTGTTCGCATGGTTTTGATGATTATGTGACTGTTGTGTTCACATTGTGTAGATGATTATGTGACTGTTGTGTTCGCATGGTTTTGATGATTATGTGACTGTTGTGTTCACATTGTTTAGATGATTATGTGAATATTGTGTTCGCATGGTTTTGATGATGATGTGGCTGTTGTGTTCACATTGTTTAGATGATTATGTGACTGTTGTGTTCGCATGGTTTTGATGATTATGTGACTGTTGTGTTTACATGGTTTTGATGATTATGTGACTGTTGTGTTTACATGGTTTTGATGATTATGTGACTGTTGTGTTCACATTGTTTTGATGATTATGTGACTATTGTGTTCGCATGGTTTTGATGATGATGTGGCTATTGTGTTTACATGGTTTTGATGATTATGTGACTGTTGTGTTCACATTGTTTAGATGATTATGTGACTGTTGTGTTCGCATGGTTTTGATGATGATGTGGCTATTGTGTTCGCATGGTTTTGATGATTATGTGGCTATTGTTTTAAGCATGGTTTCGATGATGATGTGGCTATTGTGTTTACATGGTTTTGATGATGATATGGCTATTGTGTTCGCATGGTTTTGATGATGATGTGGCTATTGTGATCGCATGGTTTTGATGATTATGTGACTGTTGTGTTCGCATGGTTTTGATGATGATGTGGCTATTGTGTTTACATGGTTTTGATGATTATGTGACTGTTGTGTTCGCATGGTTTTGATGATGATGTGGCTATTGTGTTCGCATGGTTTTGATGATTATGTTACTGTTGTGTTCACATTGTTTTGATGATGATGTGGCTATTGTGTTCGCATGGTTTTGATGATTATGTGACTGTTGTGTTCGCATGGTTTTGATGATGATGTGGCTATTGTGTTCACATTGTTTTGATGATTATGTGACTATTGTGTTTGCATGGTTTTGATGATGATGTGGCTATTGTGTTTACATGGTTTTGATGATTATGTGACTGTTGTGTTTACATGGTTTTGATGATTATGTGACTATTGTGTTCGCATCGTTTTGATGATGATATGGCTATTGTGTTCGCATGGTTTTTATGATGTGTTGGCTGTTGTGTAAACATGGTTTTGATGATTATGTGGCTATTGTGTTCGCATGATTTTGATGATGATATGGCTATTGTGTTCGAATGGTTTTGATTATGATGTGGCTATTGTGTTCGCAGGGTTCTGATGATTATGTGACTATTGTGTTCGCATGGTTTTGATGATGATGTGGCTATTGTGTTTCATTGTTTTTATGATGATATGGCTATTGTGTTCAGAATAGTTTTGATGATGATGTTGCTATTCTGTTCAGCATGGTTTTGATGATGATGTGGCTATTGTGTTTACATGGTTTTTATGATGATATGGCTATTGTGTTCAGAATGGTTTTGATGATGATGTTGCTATTCTGTTCAGCATGGTTTTGATGATGATGTGACTATTGTGTTTACATGGTTTTTATGATTATGTTACTATTGTGTTCGCATGGTTTTGATGATGATGTTACTATTGTGTTAACATGGTTTTGATGATTATGTTACTATTGTGTTCGCATGGTTTTGATGATGATGTTACTATTGTGTTCGCATGGTTTTGATGATGATGTGGCTATTGTGTTTACATGGATTTGATGATGATGTGGCTGTTGTGTTCACATGGTTTTGATGATGATGTGGCTATTGTGTTAAGCAATGTTTTGATGATGATGTTGCTATTCTGTTCAGCATGGTTTTGATGATGATGTGGCTATTCTGTTCAGCATGGTTTTTATGATGATGTGGCTAGTTTGTTCAGCCCGGTTTTTATGATGATGTGGCTGTTGTGTTCACATGGTTTTGATGATGATGTGGCTATTGTGTTCAGCATGGTTTTGATGATGATGTTGCTATTCTGTTCAGCATGGTGTTGATGATGATGTGGCTATTGTGTGCGCATGGTTTTGATGATGATGTGGCCAGTTTGTTCAGCCCGGTTTTTATGATGATGTGGCTGTTGTGTTCACAGGGTTTTGATGATGATGTGGCTATTGTGTTCAGCATGGTTTTGATGATGATGTTGCTATTCTGTTCAGCATGGATTTGATGATGATGTGGCTATTGTGTGCGCATGGTTTTGATGATGATGTGGCCAGTTTGTTCAGCCCGGTTTTTATGATGATGTGGCTATTGTGTTCACATGATTTTGATGATGATGTGGCTATTGTGTTCAGCATGGTTTTGATGATTATGTTGCTATTCTGTTCAGCATGGTTTTGATGATGATGTGGCTATTGTGTTCGCATGGTTTTGATGATGATGTGGCCAGTTTGTTCAGCCCGGTTTTTATGATGATGTGGCTGTTGTGTTCACATGGTTTTGATGATGATGTGGCTATTGTGTTCAGCATGGTTTTGATGATGATGTTGCTGTTCTGTTCAGCATGGTTTTGATGATGATGTGGCTATTGTGTTCGCATGGTTTTGATGATGATGTGGCCAGTTTGTTCAGCCCGGTTTTTATGATGATGTGGGTGTTGTGTTCACATGGTTTTGATGATGATGTGCCTATTGTGTTCAGCATGGTTTTGATGATGATGTTGCTATTCTGTTCAGCATGGTTGTGATGATGATGTGGCTATTGTGTTCGCATGGTTTTGATGATGATGTGGCCAGTTTGTTCAGCCCGGTTTTGATGATGATGTGGCTGTTGTGTTCACATTGTTTTGATGATTATGTGGCTATTGTGTTCGCATGGTTTTGATGATGATATGGCTATTGTGTTCGCATGGTTTTGATGATGATGTGGCTATTGTGTGCGCATGGTTTTGATGATTATGTGGCTGTTGTGTTCGCATGGTTTTTATGATGATGTGGCTGTTGTGTTTACATGGTTTTTATGATGATGTGGCTGTTGTGTTCACATTGTTTTGATGATTATGTGGCTATTGTGTTCGCATGGTTTTGATGATGATATGGCTATTGTGTTCGCATGGTTTTGATGATGATGTGGCTATTGTGTGCGCATGGTTTTGATGATTATGTGGCTGTTGTGTTCGCATGGTTTTTATGATGATGTGGCTGTTGTGTTTACATGGTTTTTATGATGATGTGGCTGTTGTGTTCACATTGTTTTGATGATTATGTGGCTGTTGTGTTCGCATGATTTTGATGATTATGTGACTGTTGTGTTCGCATGGTTTTGATGATTATGTGACTGTTGTGTTCGCATGGTTTTGATGATTATGTGACTGTTGTGTTCGCATGGTTTTGATGATTATGTGACTGTTGTGTTCGCATGGTTTTGATGATTATGTGACTGTTGTGTTCGCATGGTTTTTATGATGATGTGGCTGTTGTGTTTACATGGTTTTGATGATGATGTGGCTATTGTGTTTACATGGTTTTGATGATGATGTGACTGTTGTGTTCGCATGATTTTGATGATGATGTGACTGTTGTGTTCGCATGGTTTTGATGATTATGTGACTGTTGTGTTCGCATGGTTTTGATGATTATGTGACTGTTGTGTTCGCATGGTTTTGATGATTATGTTACTGTTGTGTTCGCATGGTTTTGATGATTATGTGACTGTTGTGTTCGCATGGTTTTGATGATTATGTGACTGTTGTGTTCGCATGGTTTTGATGATTATGTGACTGTTGTGTTCGCATGGTTTTGATGATTATGTGACTGTTGTGTTCGCATGGTTTTGATGATTATGTGACTGTTGTGTTCGCATGGTTTTGATGATTATGTGACTGTTGTGTTCGCATGGTTTTGATGATTATGTGACTGTTGTGTTCGCATGGTTTTTATGATGATGTGGCTGTTGTGTTTACATGGTTTTGATGATGATGTGGTTATTGTGTTTACATGGTTTTGATGATTATGTGACTATTGTGTTCGCATGATTTTGATGATTATGTGACTGTTGTGTTCGCATGGTTTTGATGATTATGTGACTGTTGTGTTCGCATGGTTTTGATGATTATGTGACTGTTGTGTTCGCATGGTTTTGATGATTATGTGACTGTTGTGTTCGCATGGGTTTGATGATTATGTGACTGTTGTGTTCGCATGGTTTTTATGATGATGTGGCTGTTGTGTTTACATGGTTTTGATGATGATGTGGCTATTGTGTTTACATGGTTTTGATGATTATGTGACTATTGTGTTCGCATGATTTTGATGATGATGTGACTGTTGTGTTCGCATGGTTTTGATGATTATGTGACTGTTGTGTTCGCATGGTTTTGATGATTATGTGACTGTTGTGTTCGCATGGTTTTGATGATTATGTGACTGTTGTGTTCGCATGGGTTTGATGATTATGTGACTGTTGTGTTCGCATGGTTTTTATGATGATGTGGCTGTTGTGTTTACATGGTTTTGATGATGATGTGGCTATTGTGTTTACATGGTTTTGATGATTATGTGACTATTGTGTTCGCATGATTTTGATGATGATGTGACTGTTGTGTTCGCATGGTTTTGATGATTATGTGACTGTTGTGTTCGCATGGTTTTGATGATTATGTGACTGTTGTGTTCGCATGGTTTTTATGATGATGTGGCTGTTGTGTTTACATGGTTTTGATGATGATGTGACTATTGTGTTTACATGGTTTTGATGATTATGTGACTATTGTGTTCGCATGATTTTGATGATGATGTGACTGTTGTGTTCGCATGGTTTTGATGATTATGTGACTGTTGTGTTCGCATGGTTTTGATGATTATGTGACTGTTGTGTTCGCATGGTTTTTATGATTATGTGACTGTTGTGTTCGCATGGTTTTTATGATGATGTGGCTGTTGTGTTTACATGGTTTTGATGATGATGTGACTATTGTGTTTACATGGTTTTGATGATTATGTGACTATTGTGTTCGCATGATTTTGATGATGATGTGACTGTTGTGTTCGCATGGTTTTGATGATTATGTGACTGTTGTGTTCGCATGGTTTTGATGATTATGTGACTGTTGTGTTCGCATGGTTTTGATGATTATGTGACTGTTGTGTTCGCATGGGTTTGATGATTATGTGACTGTTGTGTTCGCATGGTTTTTATGATGATGTGGCTGTTGTGTTTACATGGTTTTGATGATGATGTGGCTATTGTGTTTACATGGTTTTGATGATTATGTGACTATTGTGTTCGCATGATTTTGATGATGATGTGACTGTTGTGTTCGCATGGTTTTGATGATTATGTGACTGTTGTGTTCGCATGGTTTTGATGATTATGTGACTGTTGTGTTCGCATGGTTTTGATGATTATGTGACTGTTGTGTTCGCATGGTTTTGATGATTATGTGACTGTTGTGTTCGCATGGTTTTGATGATTATGTGACTGTTGTGTTCGCATGGGTTTGATGATTATGTGACTGTTGTGTTCGCATGGTTTTTATGATGATGTGGCTGTTGTGTTTACATGGTTTTGATGATGATGTGGCTATTGTGTTTACATGGTTTTGATGATTATGTGACTATTGTGTTCGCATGATTTTGATGATGATGTGACTGTTGTGTTCGCATGGTTTTGATGATTATGTGACTGTTGTGTTCGCATGGTTTTGATGATTATGTGACTGTTGTGTTCGCATGGTTTTGATGATTATGTGACTGTTGTGTTCGCATGGTTTTGATGATTATGTGACTGTTGTGTTCGCATGGTTTTGATGATTATGTGACTGTTGTGTTCGCATGGTTTTTATGATGATGTGGCTGTTGTGTTTACATGGTTTTGATGATGATGTGGCTATTGTGTTTACATGGTTTTGATGATTATGTGACTATTGTGTTCGCATGATTTTGATGATGATGTGACTGTTGTGTTCGCATGGTTTTGATGATTATGTGACTGTTGTGTTCGCATGGTTTTGATGATTATGTGACTGTTGTGTTCGCATGGTTTTGATGATTATGTGACTGTTGTGTTCGCATGGTTTTGATGATTATGTGACTGTTGTGTTCGCATGGTTTTGATGATTATGTGACTGTTGTGTTCGCATGGGTTTGATGATTATGTGACTGTTGTGTTCGCATGGTTTTTATGATGATGTGGCTGTTGTGTTTACATGGTTTTGATGATGATGTGGCTATTGTGTTTACATGGTTTTGATGATTATGTGACTATTGTGTTCGCATGATTTTGATGATGATGTGACTGTTGTGTTCGCATGGTTTTGATGATTATGTGACTGTTGTGTTCGCATGGTTTTGATGATTATGTGACTGTTGTGTTCGCATGGTTTTGATGATTATGTGACTGTTGTGTTCGCATGGTTTTGATGATTATGTGACTGTTGTGTTCGCATGGTTTTGATGATTATGTGACTGTTGTGTTCGCATGGGTTTGATGATTATGTGACTGTTGTGTTCGCATGGTTTTTATGATGATGTGGCTGTTGTGTTTACATGGTTTTGATGATGATGTGGCTATTGTGTTTACATGGTTTTGATGATTATGTGACTATTGTGTTCGCATGATTTTGATGATTATGTGACTGTTGTGTTCGCATGGTTTTGATGATTATGTGACTGTTGTGTTCGCATGGTTTTGATGATTATGTGACTGTTGTGTTCGCATGGTTTTGATGATTATGTGACTGTTGTGTTCGCATGGGTTTGATGATTATGTGACTGTTGTGTTCGCATGGTTTTTATGATGATGTGGCTGTTGTGTTTACATGGTTTTGATGATGATGTGGCTATTGTGTTTACATGGTTTTGATGATTATGTGACTATTGTGTTCGCATGATTTTGATGATGATGTGACTGTTGTGTTCGCATGGTTTTGATGATTATGTGACTGTTGTGTTCGCATGGTTTTGATGATTATGTGACTGTTGTGTTCGCATGGTTTTGATGATTATGTGACTGTTGTGTTCGCATGGTTTTGATGATTATGTGACTGTTGTGTTCGCATGGTTTTTATGATGATGTGACTGTTGTGTTCGCATGGTTTTTATGATGATGTGGCTGTTGTGTTTACATGGTTTTGATGATGATGTGGCTATTGTGTTTACATGGTTTTGATGATTATGTGACTATTGTGTTCGCATGATTTTTATGATTATGTGACTGTTGTGTTCGCATGGTTTTTATGATGATGTGGCTGTTGTGTTTACATGGTTTTGATGATGATGTGGCTATTGTGTTTACATGGTTTTGATGATTATGTGACTATTGTGTTCGCATGATTTCTATGATGATGTGGCTATTGTGTTTACATGATTTTGATGATGATGTGGCTATTGTGTTAACATGATTTTGATGAATGTGTGACTGTTGTGTTCGCATGGTTTTGATGATGATGTGGCTATTGTGTTTACATGGTTTTGATGATTATGTGACTATTGTGTTTACATGATTTTGATGATGATGTGGCTATTGTGTTAACATGATTTTGATGATTATGTGACTGTTGTGTTTACATGGTTTTGATGATGATGTGGCTATTGTGTTTACATGGTTTTGATGATTATGTGACTATTGTGTTCGCATGATTTTGATGATGATGTGGCTGGTGTGTAAACATGGTTTTGATGATTATGTGGCTATTGTGTTCGCATGATTTTGATGATGATATGGCTATTGTGTTTTAATGGTTTTGATCATGATGTGGCTATTGTGTTCGCATGGTGCTGATGATTATGTGACTATTGTGTTCGCATGGTTTTTATGATGATGTGGCTATTGTGTTTACATGGTTTTTATGATGATATGGCTATTGTGTTCGCATGGTTTTGATTATGATGTGACTATTGTGTTCGCATGGTTTTGATGATTATGTTACTATTGTGTTCGCATGGTTTTGATGATGATGTGGCTATTGTGTTCAGAATGGTTTTGATGATGATGTTGCTATTCTGTTCAGCATGGTTTTGATGATGATGTGGCTATTGTGTTCGCATGGTAGTGATGATGATGTGGCCAGTTTGTTCAGCCCGGTTTTTATGATGATGTGGCTGTTGTGTTCCCATGGTTTTGATGATGATGTGGCTATTGTGTTCAGCATGGTTTTGATGATGATGTTACTATTCTGTTCAGCATGGATTTGATGATGATGTGGCTATTGTGTGCGCATTGTTTTGATGATGATGTGGCCAGTTTGTTCAGCCCGGTTTTTATGATGATGTGGGTGTTGTGTTCACATGGTTTTGATGATGATGTGGCTATTGTGTTCAGCATGGTTTTGATGATGATGTTGCTATTCTGTTCAGCATGGTTTTGATGATGATTTGGCTATTGTGTTCGCATGGTTTTGATGATGATGTGGCTAGTTTGTTCAGCCCGGTTTTTATGATGATGTGGCTGTTGTGTTCACATGGTTTTGATGATGATGTGGCTATTGTGTTCAGCATGGTTTTGATGATGATGTTGCTATTCTGTTCAGCATGGATTTGATGATGGTGTGGCTATTGTGTGCACATTGTTTTGATGATGATATGGCCAGTTTGTTCAGCCCGGTTTTTATGATGATGTTGCTGTTGTGTTCACATGGTTTTGATGATGATGTGGCTATTGTGTTCAGCATGGTTTTGATGATGATGTTGCTATTCTGTTCAGCATGGTTTTGATGATGATGTGGCTATTGTGTGCGCATGGTTTTGATGATGATGTGGCCAGTTTGTTCAGCCCGGTTTTTATGATGATGTGGCTGTTGTGTTCACAGGGTTTTGATGATGATGTGGCTATGTTGTTCAGCATGGTTTTGATGATGATGTGGCTATTGTGTTCGCATGGTTTTGATGATGATGTTGCTATTCTGTTCAGCATGGTTTTGATGATGATGTGGCTATTGTGTTCGCATGGTTTTGATGATGATGTGGCCAGTTTGTTCAGCCCGGTTTTTATGATGATGTGGCTGTTGTGTTCACATAGTTTTGATGATGATGTGGCTATTGTGTTCAGCATGGTTTTGATGATGATGTTGCTGTTCTGTTCAGCATGGTTTTGATGATGATATGGCTATTGTGTTCGCATGGTTTTGATAATGATGTGGCCAGTTTGTTCAGCCCGGTTTTTATGATGATGTGGCTGTTGTGTTCACATGGTTTTGATGATGATGTGGCTATTTTGTTCGCATGGTTTTGATGATTATGTGACTATTGTGTTCGAATGGTTTTGATGACGATATGGCTATTGTGTTCGCATGGTTTTGGATTATGATATGACTATTGTGTTCGCATGGTTTTGATGATGATATGGCTATTGTGTTCGCATGGTTTTGATGATTATGTGACTATTGTGTTCGCATTGTTTTATGATGTGGCTATTGTGTTAACATGGTTTTGATGATTATGTTACTATTGTGTTCGCATGGTTGTGATGATGATGTGGCTATTGTGTTTACATGGATTTGATGATGATATGGCTATTGTGTTCAGCATGGTTTTGATGATGATGTTGCTATTCTGTTAAGCATGGTCTTGATGATGATGTGGCTATTGTGTTCGCATGGTTTTGATGATGATATGGCCAGTTTGTTCAGCCCGGTTTTTATGATGATGTGGCTGTTGTGTTCACATGGTTTTGATGATCATGTGGCTATTGTGTTCAGCATGGTTTTGATGATAGTGTTGCTATTCTGTTCAGCATGGTTTTGATGATGATGTGGCTATTGTGTTCGCATGGTTTTGATGATGATGTGGCCAGTTTGTTCAGCCCGGTTTTTATGATGATGTGGCTGTTGTGTTCACATGGTTTTTATGATGATGTGGCTATTGTGTTCAGCATGGTTTTGATGATGATGTTGCTATTCTGTTCAGCATGGATTTGATGATGATGTGGCTATTGTGTGCGCATTGTTTTGATTATGATGTGGCCAGTTTGATCAGCCCGGTTTTTATGATGATGTGGCTGTTGTGTTCACATGGTTTTGATGATGATGTGGCTATTGTGTTCAGCATGGTTTTGATGATTATGTTTCTATTCTGTTCAGCATGGTTTTGATGATGATGTGGCTATTGTGTTCGAATGGTTTTGATGATGATGTGGCCAGTTTGTTCAGCCCGGTTTTTATGATGATGTGGCTGTAGTGTTCCCATGGTTTTGATGATGATGTGGCTATTGTGTTCAGCATGGTTTTGATGATGATGTTGCTGTTCTGTTCATCATGGTTTTGATGATGATGTGGCTATTGTGTTCGCATGGTTTTGATGATGATGTGGCCAGTTTGTTCAGCCCGGTTTTTATGATGATGTGGCTGTTGTGTTCACATGGTTTTTATGATGATGTGGCTATTGTGTTCAGCATGGTTTTGATTATGATGTGGCTATTGTGTTCGCATGGGTTTGATGATGATGTGGCCAATTCGTTCAGCCCGGTTTTTATGATGATGTGGCTATTGTGTTCACATGGTTTTTATGATGATGTTGCTATTCTGTTCAGCATGGTTTTGATGATGATGTGGCTATTGTGTTCGCATGGGTTTGATGATGATGTGGCCAAGTCGTTCAGCCCGGTTTTTATGATGATGTGGCTGTTGTGTTCACATGGTTTTGATGATGATGTGGCTATTGTGTTCAGCATAGTTTTGATGATGATGTTGCTATTCGGTTCAGCATTGTTTTGATGATGATGTGGCTATTGTGTTCCCATGGTTTTGATGATGATGTGGCCAGTTTTTTCAGCCCGGTTTTTATGATGATGTGACTGTTGTGTTCACATGGTTTTGATGATGATGTGGCTATTGTGTTCAGCATGGTTTTGATGATCATGTTGCTATTCTGTTCAGCATGGTTTCGATGATGATGTGGCTATTGTGTTCGCATGGTTTTGATGATGATGTGGCCAGTTTGTTCAGCCCGGTTTTTATGATGATGTGGCTTTTGTGTTCACATCGTTTTGATGATGATGTTGCTATTGTGTTATGCATGGTTTTGATGATGATATGGCTATTGTGTTCGCATGGTTTTTATTATGACGTGACTATTGTGTTCAGCATGGGTTTTATGATGATGGTTCTATTATGTTCGCATTGTTTTGATTATGATGTGGCTATTGTGTTTACATGGATTTGATTATGATGTGGCTGATGTGTTTACATGTTTTTTATGATGATGTGGCTATGGTGGTAAGCATTGTTTTGATGATGTGGCTATTTTGTTAACAGAGTTTTGATGACGATGTTGCTGTTGTGTTCAGCATGGTTTTGATGATGATGTGGCTATTGTGTTCACAGAGTTTTGTAGATGATGTTGCTATTGTGTTCACATAGTTTTGATGATGATGTGGCTATTGCGTTCAGCATGGTTTTTATGATGATGTTGCTATTGTGTTCACATAGTTTTGATGATGATGTGGCTATTGTGTTCAGCATTGTTTTAATGATGATGTGGCTATTGTGTTCACATAGTTTTCTATGATGATGTGGCTATTGTGTTCAGACTGGTTTTGATGATGATGTGGCTATTGTGTTCACATAGTTTTTATGTTTATGTTGCAATTGGTTCACATAGTTTTGATGATGATGTGGCTATTGTGTTCACATAGTTTTTATGATGATGTGGCTATTATGTTAAGCATTGTTTTGAATGATGTGGCTATTGTGTTCACATAGTTTTGATGATGATGTGGCTATTGTGTTCAGCAGTGTTTTGATGATGATGTGGCTATTGTGCTCATATAGTGTTGATGATGATGTGGCTATTGTGTTAACATGTTTTTGATTAGGATGTGGCTGTTGTGTTAACATGGTTTTGATGATGATGTGGCTATTGTGTTAACATGTTTTTGATGATGATGTGGCTGTTGTGTTTACATGTTTTTGATGATTATGTGGCTATTGTGTTCACATGTTTTTATGAGTGTGTGGCTATTGTGTTCACATGTTTTGGATAATTATGTGGCTTTTGTGTTCACAAGGTTTTGATGATGATGGCTATTGTGTTCACAAGTATTTAAGGATGATGTGTCTATTGTGTTCACATTGTTGTGATGATGATGTGGCTATTGTGTTAACATGTTTTTGATGATGATGTGGCTGTTGTGTTAACATGTTTTTGATGATGATGGTGCTATTGTGTTCACATGTTTTTAATGATTATGTGGCTATTGTGTTAACATGTTTTGGATAATTATGTCGCTATTGTGTTCACAAGGTTTTGATGATGATGGCAATTGTGTTCGCAAGTATTTAAGGATGATGTGGCTATTGTATTAACATGGTTTTGATGATGATGTGGCTATTGTGTTCACATGGTTTTGATGATTTTGTGGCTATTGTGTTCACATGGTTGTGATGATTGTGTGGCTATTGTGTTAACATGTTTTTGATGATGATGTGGCTGTTGTGTTAACATGTTTTTGATGATGATGTGGCTATTGTGTTAACATGTTTTTGATGATGATGTGGCTATTGTGTTCACATTTTTTTGATAATTGTGTGGCTATTGTGTTCACAAGGTGTTGATGATGATGGCTATTGTGTTCACAAGTATTTAAGGATGATGTGGCTATTGTGTTCACATGGTTTTGATGATGATGTAGCTAATTTGTTCACATGGTTGTGATGATTATGTGGCTATTGTGTTCACATGGTTGTGATGATGATGCGGCTATTGTGTTCACATGATTTTGATGATGAAGTGGCTATTGTGTTCACATGGTTGTGATGATGATGTGGCTATTGTGTTTAAAGGGTTTTGATGATTATGTGGCTATTGTGTTCACACGGTCTTTATGATGATGTGTCTATTGTGTTCAGCAGGTTTTTCTGATTATATGGCTATTGTGTTCGCATGGTTTTTTTGATGATGTGGCTATTGTGTTTACATGGTTTTGATTATGATGTGGCTATTGTGTTCACATTGTTTTGATGATGATGTGGCTATTGTGTTCACATTGTTTTGATGATGATGTGACTATTGTGTTCGCATGGTTTTGATGATGATGTGGCTATTGTGTTCACATGGTTTTGATGATGATGTGGCTATTGTGTTCACATGGTTTTGATGATGATGTGGCTATTGTGTTCACATGGTTTTGATGATGATGTGGCTATTGTGTTCGCATTGTTTTGATTATGATGTGGCTATTGTGTTCACATGGTTTTGATGATGATGTGGCTATTGTGTTCACATGGTTTTGATGATGATGTGGCTATTGTGTTCACATGGTTTTGATGATGATGTGGCTATTGTGTTCACATGGTTTTGATGATGATGTGGCTATTGTGTTCACATGGTTTTGATGATGATGTGGCTATTGTGTTCACATGGTTTTGATGATGATGTGGCTATTGTGTTCACATGGTTTTGATGATGATGTGGCTATTGTGTTCACATGGTTTTGATGATGATGTGGCTATTGTGTTCACATGGTTTTGATGATGATGTGGCTATTGTGTTCGCATTGTTTTGATTATGATGTGGCTATTGTGTTCACATGGTTTTGATGATGATGTGGCTATTGTGTTCACATGGTTTTGATGATGATGTAGCTATTGTGTTCACATGGTTTTGATGATGATGTGGCTATTGTGTTCGCATTGTTTTGATGATGATGTGGCTATTGTGTTCACATGGTTTTGATGATGATGTGGCTATTGTGTTCACATGGTTTTGATGATGATGTGGCTATTGTGTTCACATGGTTTTGATGATGATGTGGCTATTGTGTTCACATGGTTTTGATGATGATGTGGCTATTGTGTTCGCATTGTTTTGATTATGATGTGGCTATTGTGTTCACATGGTTTTGATGATGATGTAGCTAATTTATTCACATGGTTGTGATGATTATGTGGCTATTGTGTTCACATGGTTGTGATGATGATGCGGCTATTGTGTTCACATGATTTTGATGATGAAGTGGCTATTGTGTTCACATGGTTGTGATGATGATGTGGCTATTGTGTTTAAAGGGTTTTGATGATTATGTGGCTATTGTGTTCACACGGTCTTTATGATGATGTGTCTATTGTGTTCAGCAGGTTTTTATGATTATATGGCTATTGTGTTCGCATGGTTTTTTTGATGATGTGGCTATTGTGTTTACATGGTTTTGATTATGATGTGGCTATTGTGTTCACATTGTTTTGATGATGATGTGGCTATTGTGTTCACATTGTTTTGATGATGATGTGACTATTGTGTTCGCATGGTTTTGATGATGATGTGGCTATTGTGTTCACATGGTTTTGATGATGATGTGGCTATTGTGTTCACATGGTTTTGATGATGATGTGGCTATTGTGTTCACATGGTTTTGATGATGATGTGGCTATTGTGTTCACATTGTTTTGATGATGATGTGACTATTGTGTTCGCATGGTTTTGATGATGATGTGGCTATTGTGTTCACATGGTTTTGATGATGATGTGGCTATTGTGTTCACATTGTTTTTATGATGATGTGGCTATTGTATTCAGCATGGTTTTGATGATGATGTGGTTATTGTGTTCACATTGTTTCGATGATGATGTGATGATGATGTGGCTATTGTGTTCACATGGTTTTGATGATGATGTGATTATGATGTGGCTATTGTGTTCAGCATGGGTTTGATGATGATGTGGGTTATGTGTTCACATGGTTTTGATGATGATGTGATGATGATATGGCTGTTGTGTTCAGCATGGTTTTGATGATGATGTGGCTATTGTGTTCACATGGTTTTAATGATGATTTGATGATGATGTTGCTAGTGTGTTCAGCATGGTTTTGGTGATGATGTGATTATGATGTGGCTATTGTGGTCACATGGTTTTTATGATGATGTGGCTATTTTGTAAAAAATCTTTTGATAATGATGTGGCTATTGTGTTCAGCATGGTTTTGATTATGATGTGGCTATTGTGTTCACATGGTTTTGATGATGATGTGGCTGTTGTATTCAGCATGGTTTTTATGATGATGTGGCTATTGTGTTCACATGGTTTTGATGATGATGTGGCTGTTGTATTCAGCATGGTTTTGATGATGATGTGGCTGTTGTGTTCACATGTTTTCGATGATGATATGATGATGATGTTGCTATTGTGTTCAGCATAGGTTTGATGATGATGTTGCTAATGTGTTCACAGGGTTTTGATGATGATGTTATGATGATTTGGCTATTGTGTTCGCATGGTTTTGATGATGATGTGGCTGTTGTATTCAGCATGGTTTTGATGATGATGTGGCTGTTGTGTTCACATGTTTTCGATGATGATATGATGATGATGTTGCTATTGTGTTCAGCATTGTTTTGATGATGATGTGGCTATTGTGTTCACATGGTGTTGATGATGATGTGATTATGATGTGGCTATTGTGGTCAGCATGGTTTTCGTGACGATGCGATTTAATGTGGCTATTGTGTTCTCATAGTTTTGATGATGATGTGGCTATTGTGTTCAGCATGGCTTTGATGATGATGTGGCTATTGTGTTCACATGGTTTTGATGATGATGTTGCTGATGTGTTCAGCATGGTTTTGATGATTATGCGATGATGATGTGGCTATTGTGTTCGCTTGGTTTTTATGATTATGTGGCTAATGTGTTAACATGGTTTTGATGATGATGTGATGATGATGTGGCTATTGTTTTCGCATGGTTTTGATGATGATGTGGCTATTGTGTTCGCATGGTTTTTTTGTATGTGGCTATGTCGTTCGCATGATGATGATATGGTTATTTTTTTAGCATGGTTTTGATGATGATGTAATTATGATGTGGCTATTATGTTCACATGGTTTTTATGATTATGTGGCTGTTGTGTTCAGCTTGGTTTTATGATGATGTGTCTGTTGTGTTCACATGGTTTTGATGATGATGTGATGATGATGTGGCTATTGTGTTCAGCATGGGTTTGATGATGATGTGGCTAATGTGTTCACATGGTTTTGATGATGATGTGATGATGATGTGGCTATTGTGTTCAGCATGGTTTTTATGATGATGTGGCTATTGTGGTCACATGATTTTGATGATTATTTGATGATGATGTGGCTATTGTGTTCAGCATGGTTTTGATGATGATGTGATAATGATTTGGCTATATTGTTCACATAGTTTTGATGATGATATAGCTATTGTGTTCACATAGTTTTTATGATGATGTTGCTATTGTGTTCGCATGGTTTTGATTATGATGTGGCTATTGTGTTCACATTGTTTTGATGATGATGTGGCTATTGTGTTCGCATGGTTTTGATTATGATGTGGCTATTGTGTTCACATTGTTTTGATGATGATGTGGCTATTTTGTTCGCATGGTTTTGATTATGATGTGGCTATTGTGTTCGCATAATTTTGATGATGATATGGCTATTGTGTTCAGCATGGTTTTGATGATTATGTGGCTATTGTGTTCACATAGTTTTGATAATGATTTGGCTATTGTGTTCACATGGTTTTTTTGATGATATAACTATTGTGTTCGCACGGTTTTGATGATTATGTGGCTATTGTGTTCACATTGTTTTTATGATTATGTGGCTACTGTGTTCAGATGGTTTTGATGATGATGTTGCTATTGTGTTCACATGGTTTCGATGATGATGTGGCTATTGTGTTCGCACGGTTTTGATGATGTGACTATTGTGTTCGCATGGTTTTGATGATGATGTGGGTATTGTGTTCACATGATTTTGATGATGATGTGGCTATTGTGTTCACATGGTTTTGATGATGATGTGGCTATTGTGTTCACATGGTTTTGATGATGATGTGGCTATTGTGTTCACATTGTTTTTATGATGATGTGGCTATTGTATTCAGCATGGTTTTGATGATGATGTGGTTATTGTGTTCACATTGTTTCGATGATGATGTGATGATGATGTGGCTATTGTGTTCACATGGTTTTGATGATGATGTGATTATGATGTGGCTATTGTGTTCAGCATGGGTTTGATGATGATGTGGGTTATGTGTTCACATGGTTTTGATGATGATGTGATGATGATATGGCTGTTGTGTTCAGCATGGTTTTGATGATGATGTGGCTATTGTGTTCACATGGTTTTAATGATGATTTGATGATGATGTTGCTAGTGTGTTCAGCATGGTTTTGGTGATGATGTGATTATGATGTGGCTATTGTGGTCACATGGTTTTTATGATGATGTGGCTATTTTGTAAAAAATTTTTTGATAATGATGTGGCTATTGTGTTCAGCATGGTTTTGATGATGATGTGGCTATTGTGTTCACATGGTTTTGATGATGATGTGGCTGTTGTATTCAGCATGGTTTTTATGATGATGTGGCTATTGTGTTCACATGGTTTTGATGATGATGTGGCTGTTGTATTCAGCATGGTTTTGATGATGATGTGGCTGTTGTGTTCACATGTTTTCGATGATGATATTAGGATGATGTTGCTATTGTGTTCAGCATAGGTTTGATGATGATGTGGCTAATGTGTTCACAGGGTTTTGATGATGATGTTATGATGATTTGGCTATTGTGTTCGCATGGTTTTGATGATGATGTGGCTGTTGTATTCAGCATGGTTTTGATGATGATGTGGCTGTTGTGTTCACATGTTTTCGATGATGATATGATGATGATGTTGCTATTGTGTTCAGCATTGTTTTGATGATGATGTGGCTATTGTGTTCACATGGTGTTGATGATGATGTGATTATGATGTGGCTATTGTGGTCAGCATGGTTTTCGTGATGATGCGATTTAATGTGGCTATTGTGTTCTCATAGTTTTGATGATGATGTGGCTATTGTGTTCAGCATGGCTTTGATGATGATGTGGCTATTGTGTTCACATGGTTTTGATGATGATGTTGCTGATGTGTTCAGCATGGTTTTGATGATGATGCGATGATGATGTGGCTATTGTGTTCGCTTGGTTTTTATGATTATGTGGCTAATGTGTTCACATGGTTTTGATGATGATGTGATGATGATGTGGCTATTGTTTTCGCATGGTTTTGATGATGATGTGGCTATTGTGTTCGCATGGTTTTTTTGTATGTGGCTATGTCGTTCGCATGATGATGATATGGTTATTTTTTTAGCATGGTTTTGATGATGATGTAATTATGATGTGGCTATTATGTTTACATGGTTTTTATGATTATGTGGCTGTTGTGTTCAGCTTGGTTTTATGATGATGTGTCTGTTGTGTTCACATGGTTTTGATGATGATGTGATGATGATGTGGCTATTGTGTTCAGCATGGGTTTGATGATGATGTGGCTAATGTGTTCACATGGTTTTGATGATGATGTGATGATGATGTGGCTATTGTGTTCAGCATGGTTTTTATGATGATGTGGCTATTGTGGTCACATGATTTTGATGATTATTGGATGATGATGTGGCTATTGTGTTCAGCATGGTTTTGATGATGATGTGATAATGATTTGGCTATATTGTTCACATAGTTTTGATGATGATATAGCTATTGTGTTCACATGGTTTTTATGATGATGTTGCTATTGTGTTCGCATGGTTTTGATTATGATGTGGCTATTGTGTTCACATTGTTTTGATGATGATGTGGCTATTGTGTTCGCATGGTTTTGATTATGATGTGGCTATTGTGTTCACATTGTTTTGATGATGATGTGGCTATTTTGTTCGCATGGTTTTGATTATGATGTGGCTATTGTGTTCGCATAATTTTGATGATGATATGGCTATTGTGTTCAGCATGGTTTTGATGATTATGTGGCTATTGTGTTCACATAGTTTTGATAATGATTTGGCTATTGTGTTCACATGGTTTTTTTGATGATATAACTATTGTGTTCGCACGGTTTTGATGATTATGTGGCTATTGTGTTCACATTGTTTTTATGATTATGTGGCTACTGTGTTCAGATGGTTTTGATGATGATGTTGCTATTGTGTTCACATGGTTTCGATGATGATGTGGCTATTGTGTTCGCACGGTTTTGATGATGTGACTATTGTGTTCGCATGGTTTTGATGATGATGTGGGTATTGTGTTCACATGATTTTGATGATGATGTGGCTATTGTGTTCACATGGTTTTGATGATGATGTGGCTGTTGTGTTCACATTGTTTTGATGATGATGTGGCTATTGTGTTCACATTGATTTTATGATGATGTGGCTATTGTGTTCAGCATGGTTTTGATGATGATGTGGTTATTGTGTTCACATAGTTTCGATGATGATGTGATGATGATGTGGCTATTGTGTTCACATGGTTTTGATGATGATATGGCTATTGTGTTCAGCATGGTTTTGATGATGATGTGGCTATTGTGTTCACATGGTTTTGAATATGATTTGATGATGATGTGGCTATTGTGTTCACATGGTTTTGATGATGATGTTATTATGATGTGCCTATTGTGTTCAGCATTGTTTTGATGATGATGTGGCTGTTGTGTTCACATGGTTTTGATGATGATGTGGCTGTGGTGTTCAGCATTGTTTTGATGATTATGTGGCTATTGTGTTCACATGGTTTTGATGATGATGTGGCTGTTGTGTTCACATTGTTTTGATGATGGTGTTATGATTATGTGACTATTGCTTTCGCATTGTTTTGATGATGATTTTGTTATTGTGTTTAGCATGGTTTTGATGATGATGTGATTATGATGTGGCTATTGTGTTCACATAGTTTTGATGATGATGTGGCTGTTGTGTTCACATGGTTTTGATGATGATGTGGCTGTTGTGTTCAGCATTGTTTTGATGATTATGTGGCTATTGTGTTCACATGGTTTTGATGATGATGTGATGATGATGCGGCTATTGTGTTCAGCATTGGTTTGATGATGATGTGATTATGATGTGCCTATTGTGTTCACATAGTTTTGATGATGATGTAGCTATTGTGTCTAGCATGATTTGATTATGATGATGTGGCTATTGTGTTCACATGGTTTTGATGATGATGTGATTATGATGTGCCTATTGTGTTCACATAGTTTTGATGATGATGTTGTTATTGTGTTCACATTGTTTTGATGATGATGTGGCTGTTGTGTTCACATTGTTTTGATGATGATATGATGATGATGTGGCTTTTGTGTTTACATTGTTTTCATGATGATGTGGCTGTTTTGTTCAGCATGGTTTTGATGATGATGTGGCTGTTGTGTTCACATTGTTTTGATGATGGTGTTATGATTATGTGACTATTGCTTTCGCATTGTTTTGATGATGATTTTGTTATTGTGTTTAGCATGGTTTTGATGATGATGTGATTATGATGTGGCTATTGTGTTCGCATGGTTTTGATGATGATGTGGCTGTTGTGTTCACATGGTTTTGATGATGATGTGGCTGTTGTGTTCAGCATGGTTTTGATGATGATGTGGCTATTTTGTTTTGCATGGTTTTCATGATGATATGATGATGATGTGCCTATTGTGTTCAGCATAGTGTTGATGATGATGTGATGATGATGTAGCTGTTGTGTTCAGTATAGTTTTGATGATGATGTGATTATGATGTTGCTATTGTGTTCGCATGGTTTTGATGATGATGTGGCTATTGTATTCGCATTGTTTTGATGATGATGTGATGATGATGTGGCTATTGTGTTCAGCATAGTTTTGATGATGATGTGATGATGATGTAGCTGTTGTGTTCAGTATAGTTTTGATGATTATGTGATGATGATGTGGCTATTGTGTTCGCATGGTTTTGATTATTATGTGGCTATTGTGTTCAGCATGGTTTTGATGATTATGTGATGATGATGTGGCTATTGTGTTCGCATGGTTTTTGCTAAACAAATAGACAAAGCTGCAGGAACAACAATAGTTTCGATAGATCGAGTCCGAACGATGTTGCATGAGCATCAGCATTGACAGGAACATATACTACACTTTCTTCATCGGACGTGACTAGTTCATGCTTTAGCAGTAAAACGAACACATTGATTTTATTTTAATCAGAAAATTAGTAAGCAAAAAACTGATCAATCTGCTTTGTTGAAATGGGAGTAAACACAATAATTTAGCTGCAATCAAATTATTGTGTAATCTTTTAAAAACTTATTGATAATCAAATACACGTAAAATATTTTTGAAAAACTTAGCAAAATGTTAAAAGATTTGAAAATATTGTTAATTTAGATTCTTGTTAAACTCAATCTTATTAGATGAAGTCTATAAAAACTCCGGCTGATGAATCGGTCTCATTTAGTATCTTTAACCCCGTGAATGAATTGTTTTCTAGTATTTTGTGAAAAATGAAGGTATTGATAGAAGATCAAACTGATGAATAGTATCTGTGCAATAAAAATATTTACGCTCTTGGGCACTTTTGTATTTCACCTATGACACTGAATTACACACTATATATATATATATATATATATATATATATATATATATATATATATATATATATATATACATACTGTGCGTGTGTGTAATTATATAAATATATAAAGCTCCTTTAAGAGATTAAAATTAAGCCCTCTTTAAAGAATTAAGAATAAACAGTCAACTTTAGTGCAAATGCAACATACGGTCGTCTAATATTCTCATTACTGTTTATGATGCATGCCAACCGATGTGGCATTTATAGGCACTTCATTCCCTTCAATTTTTGTGTTAATTATTGGTGGTGTAGAGGTAAAGCGCTACCCTACAAAATTAAGGGTGACTTTGTGACTGGGTTCAAATCTCCTGACTAGCAATAATCATCACTTCCTTCAATTGCGTAAGTATGACAGACTAGTGTCTGTAGGTGTAAAAATAATTGTTAATATTTATTTTCAAAAATATATATACGCATGTGTGTATAATTTTCCGTACCGGCAGAACGCCCAAGTAGCATGTCAAATATTGTTACAATAGAAAATGTTCGAGAACAGTTTGATAGCACCTCCCACTCTCCTACTGTTTTGATCATTAGTGATTTGTTATCTGCAATAACAATAACAAAACTAAATCATTACCTCATTCTTATTTCAGTCTAATATTAACGGCCTATTATAAAACATTTATTAATGATGACAACTAACAATGCATATGGAACTAATTTAAATTGTTGCCTGTGACGTGTACTTAGATGATTTAAAAACCATTTTGATAACTAGGTTCTCAAGTATTATCTCAAATCAAACGGCCAATTTGTAGTGTTCTAACTATTATGATGACATGTTTTAGGTTTTTAAATCCATACTTTATAAGGCAGTAGCGCTTCCATTTTTGTGGTCTACATGGATTGATGACTGAGAGTACCACCGATATCCATGACAAATAACACCCTACCTGAAAATTCTTTCTTCAAACTCCTCGGCCTGACATTCACGGACAATGTGAACTGGAACAAATACATTGAGGAAATTGCAAAGACTGCTGCAAAGAAGGTGGGTCCCTTCCATCAAGCTAGAAGACTACTCACACCTGAGAGTATCCTGTATATCTACAAGGCCACCATTCGCTCATGCATGGAATATTGTTAGCACATAGTGCACTTACCACTAGCCTCTCCCTCTAGGGTCAAAAAAGAGTTTTTAATCTAATAGATCCCACTTTGTCAACTAAGCTCCAACCCCTGTCCCATCGCTTCAATGTTGCATCTCTGTGCCTGTTTTACAAATATTTTAATGGAATGTGCTCTGATGACCTCGTTGCACTTGTAACCCCTTGACGTACATATCTACGACAAATTTGCTTAGCAACAAAATCTCACCCCTTCACTGTTGAGGTCCCTAAATACCAGAAAGCTTTCTACTCTAATAGTTTCTTTCCCTCAAACAGTAATTCCCTTCCTGCTATCTGCTCCCCGACAGCACTGATATGCAGACGTTTTTATGTAACGCAAGCCAACATCTTGTTAATCTTTCCTAAGCATGTTCCCAAACAGTGACCCCTTAAGTACAAGTGGTGATGCGTCTTGTTTGGAACGTGAATAAAAAAAATGACTTGTTTCTTAATTACACTTTTGAACAATCAATAAAGATGGCTTCACTGACATTAAATAGGAGAACATATGTTGTTAAACAACGTTGTTTGCTTTCCTATTTAGTTAAGAGGGGGAGATAACAGTAATTAACAGTTTTGCAATCGAATCCAATATCATGATCATCGAGAGGAACTACTTAACAGTTTCGATTCGTACGTCCACCAGAAGGTCGTATTGGCACTGGCTGAAGCTACTTTTCTGTTCAGAATGCATCGTTTCTTTTCAATAAAATCCCACTTTCACTGATGCTTCTCGTACATTTGTCATAACATGTTTTTATTTCTTTGTTCACAATCGCAAAACATCAAAAAATAGGGAAGTTTAATGAAAACCAAGAATATAGAAGAGTTAGATTAACTTTCATACAGTTTGAACCACATGAATGGTAAAAAGTTTTTTAGAGAAAGATTGGAATTATGTTGCCTTCCTGCTTCCTGCTCCCCGAGTGCACTGATATGTAGAAGAAAATTGATGTCACAATAAGTTGATTAGCTTTCGCTCAAGCTTACACATCTAAATAATAATAATACACATTGCATCCCTTTTCCTGGAAATCGATCAGAAGATCACCATATCACTCATCCTTCCTGTCTTTTGCGATTGTAAAATTATTCTCCTGAGGTGCAGTCAATTCCAACATAATTCCAATCTTTCTCTGAAAAACCTTTTACCATTCATGTGGTTCAAACTCTATGAAAGTTAATCTTATTCTTCTATATTCTTGGTTTTCATTAAACTTCTCTACTTTTTGATGTTTTGCGATTTTGGGATTCATCTGATGTGTACCAACCTAAGTTACAGCTGTACAGAATATGCCTGAGAGTTCTTTTTCCCCACATTTGTCACGTGACTTGCAATCGTCAGCATTGTCTACTCTTCATCGAACAAGATCCACTTGAGAAGGCATTGCATCGTAAGTCGATTGCTCACTCTAAATCCCAGATCTCTTTTCATCGGATCTTCTGCTTCACTACACACTCTTCCCAGCGAACACACCTGTTGAGGATACTGCATCATCTGCAGATATCTTTTTCTCTATTTTTCATTCGTTTTCTTACTAATCACAGAATCCCTTTCTCTTAGGTTACTCATGTAAAAAGGTCTAAAATTATGCCTTCATCTGTATCCTCTACAGCATCAACAGTATCTCCGTGTTCATTCTACTCGCCTTAATGGTACTTCATCTGCAATTACCAAATACCCGAGAATACAACCCAAACTGTAAAGCCACATATAACTCGGTCTTATCGATTACCTTTATTCCTCCTTCTGTTTGCCGTTGTATTTTTGAAATTTAACTTTTGTCGCTTAATGTGTACCATCTTCCCGAGTTTTTGTTATCAGTTTCTCTTTTACTGTTGGATTCACCCCCCCCTTCATATCATATATTTTATTTCTTTTTGTTTACCTTTCTTATAGGTCACACTTGTTGATTTTTAATTTTAACTCTCATTTTTGACTGCTTAATAAGCTATTCAAGGTGGCTCAATACTTCTTCCATTCTTTCTATGCTCTTTGACTTTACAGAAAAATCGCCCATAAAAAGTTTGTAGTGGGGTCTTAACAAGTGTATTCCTCGTAATTTGTTGATTGCAACAATGAAGCTAGTGATTTTATTCGTACTTGTGCAGCCACAAGTTGATCACTGATATCGTACATCCTTTTACAATCCCAACCCAGGCGTTTGTGTAGTTACAAGTCATAAACCGAATCTTAAATTGATCGTATTATTTTGTGATCATACTCTGAACTGTTTCTGGAATCTAAAAGAACTCTATCCCGTCTCGAATTATCTTACGTTGGATTGAAGCATATAGGGGAGGTCGGGGTAAGTTGAGCCAATTTTTCATTTTGGCTCTTCAGAACCCAAATGACTAATTATTTTGCAAAGATGAGTGTATTATTATAAAATTCTTTTATTTGGGAGCATTTTGAAACAAGTTGCAGTTTTCTGCTAGTACACCTAAACCGACCATGTGCTTTACAAAAATGCATATCAAATGGCTCAACTTGCCCCGACCATGGGGCAAGTTGATCCAACCTCTGGGGTAAGTTGTGCCACACAGGAGTAAGTTGTGCCACGCAAAAATATG
Source organism: Euprymna scolopes (assembly GCF_053919585.1). Taxonomy (NCBI): domain Eukaryota; kingdom Metazoa; phylum Mollusca; class Cephalopoda; order Sepiida; family Sepiolidae; genus Euprymna; species Euprymna scolopes. Next base: position 138,546,692 of record NC_136489.1, read on the forward strand.
TTGCAAATAAAGAAAGAACAAGCCCAAAATTGTTGCTGTGGTTATAAAACAAATTATAATAATGAAGTAGAAATGTTAATTACAGCGAATGAACCAGCACAAAATTTGAAACATATATCTGAAAGTAAGTTAATGAAGAAGTCACAGCTGAAAACGAGCTGGCTAGAACAACGGACAGAACTGCCAACACTATTTGGCTGTGGCAGCTTGTAAACAACATCTTCTGCATTAAAACCCACTTCGTCCTTTGGGTTTGGAACAAACACAGGCTTGTCCGTTCCTACCTTCCCAGCAACTTTTTGAAGGAAAACACCTTCAAATTCAAAGTCCTCCCCGTTGAGAGTGTCAACCCGGGCAATATAGTTCACAGTTCGTGATTTGCCAGCACATTTGACAACCACAAAGTCACCTTCGATTATTGGGCTATCCAGATCAATATCACCATCACTATCTGATGACACATCATCAAATTCAAAATCTGAATCATCAGTGTCACTTGAACATGGGGTTTTAGATCTCAGGGGACATGACTTTTTCCCACCAGCATTGAACAAACACTGCTTTGTTTTTGTTAATAGGCTCCTCTTTCTATTTTCAGAAAGGGCTATCAGCTTCTCTCGTTCAGGGCTGTCAGTCAAAATCTTTGAGCTGCCCTTTTTGTGACCACCTCTTTCTTGCCTTTCTTGGTGCTGCTTTCGGAAATGGCTGAATTACAGATGGTGAAATGTATGGACGATGCATGACATCATGTGAGCTAGATGAAACACAAGACCCAGATGCGGATGGTTGCATAAGATCATCTTCTTGCTCTTTTTGTGGTCGGACATCATCACTGTGCACGGGCAAGACTGCTCCAGGAACCTCACCTGATGGTCCTGCATCTTCCACAGTAGAATTTGCCTCAAGGCTTTCTGCAGCCACATTTTGCTCACGGTCAGTTGGAAGAGAAGGGGAAAAGTCAATTTCACTAAAGATGTCCCGGTTAAATGGATGAATGCCCGAGGCTTGGAATCCAGCAGCAATGTTCAATGGTGTCATGGCAATCATCTGGGCTTGGTTCACTAGAGCTGGGATTTCATATATTGTTACTGTTTTCCCTGGATTGGATCGTAGCCACCCATCCATGGCTCTGTTGTACGCTGTTTTGAAGGGTCCATACACTGACCGGTTGAGCGGCTGGAGACGATGGGAAGTGTGTGGTGGAATGGTCAGTAAGACAACGCCATGAGATCTTGCTGTGTTCACAACATTCAAAGAAATGTGTGTGTCATGGTTGTCGAGGATTAAGAGGATTTTCTTTCCTGGTGAGCATCTGGTGTGCTTGATGATGTGATTTAAATATTCCACAAACACCTCTTCATTCATCCAGCCACTTCGTATTGCCCTCCCTATGCACTGTGTTGGTCCACCTCTGATGAAGTGATCTCTGTAGTGGACTCTGGATGAACATAGGAGGCACGACTGATCCAATTGCACTCACAGTGTACACCACCGTTACCAATTCCCCGCGTTCAGCGGAGGTGATTGAACCAACTTGTTTCTTTCCTTTTTCTGTGACAACGAATCCAGGGTTTTGAACGGTGGTGCACCCAGTCTCATCAGCGTTGTAAATGTCATTTGGTGAGAACTTGTAATTGTCCATTATCTGACTCAAGTTGTTGAAAAATTTATCAACAACTGGGCGATTGAAGGCCGTGGCACGCCTAAAAGATGTTGCTTCTGTCACTCTAATTGCCAGGTTCCGGCGCTTCTTGAAGCCTAACCACCAATCATGTCCTGCTTTTTTCTCACGATCCCAACTTGGTGGCAGATTGAGACAGTTTTCTTTAGCAAACTCATATGCCAGTGTGCGACATCTTCTCAATGACAAACCATGAAACATGTCTGACAATTGTTTCACGTGGTCAGCCAAATCTCTTTCCATTTCAGGACTAAAAACCAATTGCCGTAAGGAAACAGGTGTGTAAGCAGTCCCTGCTGGTTGACTGTCTTGTTTGTTCATGTACCGCTTCAGTGTCATTCGATCCATGTTAAAGTCCTTTGCAGCACTCCTCACACTCTGACCTCCAGTAACAGCGGCAGCAGCCCGTTCCATAACGTATGTAGGAGTTTATCCACGATTTGTCTTTCGCACGTAGTGGCACATGTCTGGTGGGCTTTTTTTCTGTGAAACACACAAAAAAGAAAAATGAAGTTAACACAATAAATCCGATAATGATGTAGAATATTACTAGAGTGAACTAGTTTATTCAGTGGAGTTCCTGGCATAAGTCTGGGACATTGAACAATGAATGCCAGAACAGCTGGCATTTGTAGAGCGGCACCTGCCTCTCCTGGCATGTTTAGCCAATCAGGCGCCTCCAAATGGAATAACCCACCATGCCTGACTAATTGTCGGCTAGTCCATAATGGTGGAGAGGGGAGGTAAGTGCATTCTTGATTCTACAATGATAATAATAATAATGTTAAAAATAATAATGATAATAGTAATAATAAAAATAATTATTATTATTAGAATAACAAAGCGCCTGTACAGCATGCAAATTCCTATCCAAGCACGGCTTACACATCTTAAACATTTACCAGGTAACCCATAGATCTAATTCTTATACAAGTAGAGCATGTAACTTATACAACATGCATTTTGAATTCACTCTATAACAGGCCTACTGATGTGGTTGCACATTCATCTGTTTCTTGAAAACGTGTAAAAAGACGTATGGGGCAAGTTGAGCCAGTGGCACAACTTACCCCATTAGCATTGGCTCAACTTACCCCAGTCTGACCTCATTGAATTGTCTGTTCAAATGCATGCATCTCATGTGTGGTGAATGTAAAAATCTTTTACAGGTAGTAAGGCAAGTAATTGAACAAACAACTACCACATATTATATCTAATCAAACTATTACTACACACAAGAAACATGCATTCACCTCTGTAACGCTTTATTTTACTTTTTTGGCACGAAATATGATTTTCTTTTACTGCATCAACCTCAGATATTGGTTCAGCAAAACAAAATGGTGGAGGTTAAAGTCACGTGATCAGTTGTTTATAGATTGCATACAAACTTGGATTGGCTTAGTCAATTGTGGTTAAAAGGGGGTGGCTCAACTTACCCCTATGCTCAACTTACCCCGACTTCCCCTATGCATTGCAAGATACAATCATGCAATTACAACATCCTCTTTTTCTTTATTGACTTATTGGATACTCTGGATGCTCGATATAGTCAGTTATTCCAAGAACTGACTCATCGATGAAAGCATTGCTTTGAATATACTCTATCACTTTGTTGGCAACAAATCCGAATGCAATCTTTCCATTGATATTTAGTAATCATATCGATCTAATTGGTAAGTATATGCTTTCTGTTAGACACCACTGTTCAACAACATCTTCAATAGTTTACATCTCTCTTATCAGCAGAAAAAAAAAACTCAACTGTAGGCGTTCACAATGCTTATACACCTTGTAGCTAATACCATCATTGCCTGGGAAAGTCATCAATTTCTCTTGATATCGCTTACATCAAAATTCCACCTGGTCTTGTTGAATCTCATGTCAACAGCATATCTTCTCGGCTTTCTTTGGTTCTTTAATCCAACTTTTCTTTCTTACTCTCTGTGAACAAGTCCTTAATAAACTTGTATGGTTCTTTACAAACTGTTTCCTACAATTTTTTCTTCTTCTTTTCGTTCTCCTCATCACTCAGCATTCTCTTTACATCATTGCACACTTGCTTCAATGCACCCTTCACGGCTGAGATGCTTTTATCGAACTATTGATTGTCATTTTTCTTCCTTTTTCCCTGCAATTGTTCTATCGAGTTGAATCTGGCTCCCCTGTCTTGCTTTATTTTGTTAATATTTAAACAGTATAAACAGTCATTCAAAATAATGAGTTCTCTTTTAGCGCTCAGGGATAACCCCTTCATAATAAGAAATTCAAGATGTTTATCAAATAATTAGGAAATAAACAATAATCGGAAAGAGAAAACTTGCTACATTTGAAATAAATGTTTTGCAACGAAACATAAAAACTCTACAAAAAAGAGAAAAAAAAAGGAAAAAGAAACCAGCTATATGTCGATTTTTTATTAAGATCAAAATAGACTTCTTTCTTAATATCTAATAGCGAAAACGTGGTTGGTCTTCTGCTTGCAAGCCATGTTTACTTTAAATACAATTTACTCATTTGAAGTTCCGCCTTTTTTTTCTATGGGATTTATAACATAACGATAAGCAATTCACATCTAAACGCCATACATCAAAGTAAACTAATGCACTCGCGATGGGTCTGTTTTTGTCACAGTTAACAAATGCAAAACAATGTAGCTTATGTATATTTATTGCGCTGTTGTGATTTAGAAAAGTGGTTTGTGAGAAGAAAACAGAAGAAAATTTATTGAAAATCAATTACTTTAAGCGGTAGCGACCAAGCAAACATGCCAAGCTTATGTCTTCCTGTTGTTGTTCAGGTTTATTGATCAGCAGTCAGCTTCGTGTCTTGAATACGAAAAACTATCTGAACACATCGTTGCGGATTTGGAGGCGGCAAGCTGATTGAGATTAACGCACACTTGTAATATCGAAGACACGATGGACTCAACATCTTGACGTCCACTTCTATCTTACTAAATGTCAAGAAAAAGAATGAATTTTGCTGGTGACACTACATGTATATATATATACATATATATATATATATATATATATATATATATATATATATATATATATATATATATATATATGCGTGCGCGCGCGCGTGTGTGTGTGTAACTACTCTGTCGCCCTAATTAAATGTTGCAATCAGCCTTCGTAATTATTCCCATATTGTTATAGTACGCAGGATTCAATAACTATCTTCCATACAAAACTATTACCTGACATTTTTTTATGATAGGTGGTGTAAAAAATGGATAATATTAAACTTCCTCCGAGACTTTGGGGGAAAAAAGCATTGTAGCAGTAAAAATAGTTGGAATATGTGCGTTAATTACTTAATAATCGTTTTTTGGCGCACCAATAGCAACACAATAGCTTTAATCGGTCGCCATAGTTACCGGTTTCGTGTGCAATGTGTGTTTGTTGTCGAGCGAGTAGAGATATCATATGTCGTGCATCCCTAAACAAAATATACGCACATGAAAGAAATTTGAAAATAAAAAAATACAGAGTTAGATACTTTTTTTTTATGAAACATACTTTTTACTTTGAAGTTTGTTAACGTAAAAAACATATCAAATAGAAGGAATGCATATTGTACGAACGCAATATTTGTCTTGCGGCATTTCGTAGACACATTTTGTTATTACGATATATCCAGTATTATATTCATTCATTTTTCCAAATTATTAATTCTATCAATTGAGACTTTCTGGTGGTAGGTTGAAGCGGGGAACATGCTGGGCGATTCTGACCTGGAGACGCTGGGTCGTCTTGCCTATATAGACGGCACCACACCGACATTGAAATTTATAAATAATATTGCTTGTTTGAGAGATAGGCAAGACATCCTTACGAAATGAGGAAAAGGCGGTTTTTGTGGAAAAAGCAATACGGAGGGATAGAGCACCAAAATTAGAAGAC
>NC_136489.1:138559786-138639161 GCF_053919585.1 Euprymna scolopes
GCATTTTTTTTTTTATTATTATTACATTTTCACCCCAAACAAGGCACATTGCCACTTTGGTGTAGAGGGCTACTATCAGGGGCAACAACTACTGGTGCACTATGTTGGGATTTGGGCAGCAAGATGTCGGTTCACGTTGCACTTGAACTTCTGTATGTCAGTACAGTTGGGGAAGCAGGGACCTGGAATGGAATTCCAGAGTCTAGCAGTTCTGGGGAAGAAACTATTGGAGTAGAAAGATCTTTCACATCTAGGGATCTCTACTGTGTGGGGGTGGGATTTAGCTGCCTGTGGGGTTTGTCGAGGGTGTCTACGTCGTGGGGGCACAAGTGTCTGCAGTTCGCCAGAGCATTCACCATTAAAATACTTGTAGAACAGGCAGAGGAATGCAAAGTTTCGTCGATGGAACAGAGGCTGAAGCTTAGATGCCAGTTCAGTGCCTATCAGATTGGCGACTCTCTTTTGAGTGAGACACTAGTAGCAGATGCACCAGCCCAAATGTGAGAGCAATACTCCATACGTGGGTGAATGGTGGTTTTATAGAGGTACAGAATACTTTTGGGTGTTAGTAGTTTTCTAGCACGGTAGAGAGAGCCTACCTTCTTCACAGCGGCCCTGGTAATGTAATTGTTCCAACTCATGTTTCCTGTGAACGTTAGGCCAAGCAGTTTGAAAGATGTACTCTCAGATAAAGAGTCACTGGCCATTGCTATTGGTGGCAGAGAAGGTTTCTTGTAGTTATTGAAGGAAACCAGTTTAGTCTTGGCAGCATTAAATGTGACCATCCATTTTTGTCCCCATTCCACTACAGATTGGAGGTCATCCTCTAGTGTTTATGCCATTTCTTTAGATATGTGTTCATTTGTTTTCCTGTCATGCCTGTTATAGAGTGTGGTGTCATCAGCATATATACCCATCTCAGAGGCAATTTTGTCGGGGAGGTCATTAATGAATATTAGGAACAATAGAGGTCCTAGGATAGACCCCTGAGGCATTCCTGCATTTATATCATATTGTTTAGATGTATGACCGTCGAGGACAACCTGGATTTTTCTCTTATCTAAGAAGGATTTAATTATGTTAAGTATTCTACCAGTAATACCGTATGATCTAATTTTCCTGAGGAGACCCTCATGCCATACCCTGTCAAAAGCCTTAGATATATCTAGAGCTACCGCTCTGCGCTCCCCCGCCTTGTCCAGTAAATGGTATATACATTCAGAGATTACAGTTAGGATGTCTGCTGTGGCTTGTCTAAATCCATATTGTTTGTCAGTCAGAAGTTTAACATCTATAAGGTGACGGACTAGAGCATGATTAATTAAGGTCTCAAATATTTTGGCAAAAAGTGGGAGGAGGCTAATGGGGCGATAATTTAATGGGTCAGTTCTTTCGCCAGAATTCTTAAATACTGGTACCACAGAAGCAGTTTTCCAACAGCCCGGAAAGCATGGTTCATTAAGGCATTTGTTGTAGAGTTTGGAGAGAACTGGAGCTACTTCGGCTGAGCACTTTTTTAATAGCACAGCTGGGATGAGATCGGGTCCACATGCTTTTGAAGTGTTAAGGTTTTTTATGATAGCATGCATCTGAGCAGGGGTGATTTTTAGATCGTCTAGCGTGGCGTCTGTCCGCAAAGGAAAGTCAGGCAGGAGGTGGTTGGAAGGGTCCAGTGTGGAGTTTGAGGCAAACCGACTGGCAAGCATATTAGCCTTCTCGGTTGCTGAGCAAACAACCTCATGATTGTTGGTTAGTGGGGGAATTGTTGATTGCCCATTATTTACTACACTGTTGTAGATTTTCCAAAAGTCTTGAGTTCCTAATTTTTGTGCTTCGATGCGTTTTTTAGTAGTTTCAGTAAATTCTCTCTTAGCTGTCGCTATTTCTTTCTTAACGTTACTTCTACCGTCTATATACTTCTGTCTGTTTGAACTGGACTTATGTCGGTTAAATCTGCGGTATGCATGCTGGCTTTGAGCAATGGCAGTTGCGCAAGTCGAAGTAAACCATTGGGGAGAGTAGGGCTTGCTATAAAATTTCCGCATGGGAACATGTGCTTCAATTGCTGTTTTGAACCATTCAGTGGTCTCATTTGCGCACTGTTCAGCAGGAAGAGAAAAAATATTTCCTCATGTGGCATCTCTGATAATATCTCTGATGGCTTCCCAGTCAGCCTTTTTATAATGTCTGGTTGTTTTGAGCACTGGCTGTTCAGTTTTGGGTCTAGAGTTTAGGGCGATTTCGACCATTATCACTGCATGATCAGCGTTCCCGAGTGGGCTGTCAGTATTTGTTATACAATCATTGGGAACTGAGGTCAGAAACAGATCTAGAATTGCGTGTTGTTCTTGTTGGTCAGGGAAACAGGTTGGAAATGTAACCATTTGTGATAGGGAGTGAGATATAAAGAAGCTATGTGTTATGCTGCCCTCTGCATCTGTGTACGTAGAGAATCCAAGCTAGTTTTGTGGTGGACATTAAAGTCACCAAATACATGTACTTGCGTGTGAGTGTCGAGGGAGAGAGCTGTGCCTATGCTGTCAGAGACTTTGTTTATTATGGTACATTCCTGGGTCGAGGGAGAGCGTTAGAGAAAATAAAAGTAGCTTATGTTATGTTGTATGTTTAGTCTAAATGACATAAAGGCTTGATCGTCCGATTCTAGGTTTGTTTCTCGAGTCAAGGGGAGGGTGTTACAAATGTAGACTCCAAGTCCGTGCATATGTCTGGCAGAGTGGGAGATAGCCAGGCATGTTAAAGTAGTTAGAGGAGATGGAGGAGTGTAGGTTAGTCTCACTGAATGCTAAGATATCCGGGGTATTTGTTAGGAGAAATGCTTCAACATCAGCTAAATTAGTTCTAAGCCCACGGATGTTCAAGAATGCAAGCCTCAAGGGAGGAGGCAAGTTGGTTTTGTTTGTCCCTAAGCCTGGTTTAAGCTTATTTTTTGATTGTACTGTCATCATGTTTTTAAAGAGTTTCAGTTTAGGTAAGGGGAGCTGAACAAGAGGTTATGCAGGGTATCAGACATGCAACACAAGTAGACCATCAGCTGACCTTTCTTCAACTAGGACTGTGGCCTCAGGAAAGCCCATCGGGGATGAGTGCAGGATCCCTTTCCATGCGCTATGGCACTATAAACATTCCGATATTATACAACTGTTGATGGAGCAGCCTCTCTAAGCGCTACCAAAGAGTTAAGGCACCAGTACTACCAGTCGGAAACAGCAGCCAGGAACTGTCAATCCAGTACCCTCAACCCATCAGAAGAAGGTCAACCCAATCTAATTGCACAGGCATGTGTGGTACTCAAGCACTCCCAAGTGCCCAGTTTTGAGGGGTGGGATGTGTCGGGAGTGGGGAAAATGGCGTTCATTGCTCTAGACAAGAAACAAGATCTACCACAAAGTGTTTTGTCGAATCACTGTGATAGTGTCTCTGTGCCTGACTAATAGGCAAAGAAGAAGTATGGAAACCGGGTGTGCCGATTCAAGAATTATATCCTTGAAGACCATGACGATGGTAATGATGCACACACTTAAACATATTTATACGTAAATAAATATAAAAAAATCCAACACATACGATTTGCTTGTCGAGGAATCCTTGTTTTTGTTCTTCCTGTAAATTCAAATGGTGAAACCGATACAAACGCCAAGTATACTTGATGATCACAATTATTATTATTATTATTATTATTATTATTATTATTATTATTACTACTACTACTACTACTACTACTACATATTGCAATTTACGTTGTGTTCTCGCAACAACTCTTCACCATTGGGTTCAAGCTAACATTGACCGTTGGCTTTCTCTGAAATTTGTGTCTACTCAGTGCCTTTCCAATGAAAGTCTGAATAGTTCTCTCCCTCCTCTGACTTTTCTGACCATTTTACCACCGCACTACTAAAATGAAATAAAAGCATTTTTAACTTTGATGATGCGATGACAAAAGTAGGTTGAATTAAATAGTTTAAGAATATATATGGTTTTAGTAGTCTACTGGAAAACACTACATTACAAGCGAAACAAAAAATGTAGATCTCTTAAAAAGTCTGTTTAAACTCTTATAATTGTCATATGTTAATAAATTTAAAGATATTTATTAAATTTAGAGATAAAGTAGTTGATCACAATCTTGTAAAAATAATTGTTTATTTCTGATTAAAACCAAGTGAAAACTACACTTGTTCACACAGATTACAGCTTTGACCTAAAAACAACTATGTATTAAATAAAATTAGAATGGAACACTAAACGACCCGATCAATAGTTTCATTCTGAATTTATGAAACTCATTTACTAATTTTCCTTGTATTGTTTAACAACAACAAAAAAAAAAATGTATGAAAATGTATTTTTAAAGCTCGGTATCTGATACATATCGTATTGATTAGTAATGCAAACTAGAGCAAATAAATAACTCTTTTGAAATTTTCTTCGAAAGTCTCTTTTTTTTTACTAGATACAACGTTTGGTACGAAATAATGAAACGAAACTATAATCATCATGTAAAAATATTGAAAAGAAGCGTTAACTTTTATTTGCTTTACTTTTGATAGAAATGAATTATAATTTACATATTCATAATGATTTCATGATGAAAATAATTATGCCGAAGATAAATACAATTGTTTATATAAACAGTAGATTATAAAATGGTTAATAATTTTTTATTTTTCATCTTCCGTAAAAATACATTTCAACCCATTGCAAAACGTAATTATAACATGTCAGTCGTGAGATTGGACATATTCGCATGACAAGGTAAGGATTAACCAAAGTCTTATCAAATTCCATGAAGTTTACATGCAGTTATGTCATAGAAACGTATGTAAAGAAACGTTGATAACACGAAAACTATTTATTTGATGAAGCTGAAATTTTACTGGGCAATGTTATCGAATAGCATTAGATACATCAAAGTAAAAAATAAATTTTTATAAAAATTTCAACTATGACCGAATATTTGAAGATGGAAGATCAAGGTCATATATGATATAGGATATTATTGACAACAATATGGGGCAAGTAGTGAATCACTACGTTGAGTAGAACTGATCTTCGCGTGACTTTCATTTTTTCAATGATCTTGACTTTGAACTTTGACCTTACATCCCAAAATCAAATTAGTTCTAAATTAGACAATGGCTGCTATTTTGACTAAGTTTGGTGACGATTGCTCTAACGATGTATACGTCAGGCTGTGCACAAACACAGTGATGAACTCGACACGAAATCATAATGGATACAATTCTGTTCAAATATTTTTGGCTTTAATCTTTACATATTTTAATTCTGCAATATTTAATTTGAATGTTTCGTTAGATCTACTTACCCGGCGTTGCCCAGGATGTAGTTAAATCGTGTTACTTAATTTTTCTTTATTTTTAAACTTAAGCTATACAACAATTTATTATATTCTTCAAGTTAAAGTAGGTTATTTTCCCTTTTTTAATATTTAGGTAATGATTTAAAATTATTTCATATTGGTCAGACTAAAAGATTTCCCAAATAAATTGTAAACGAACACATTATCATATTGCCAATAACATGAGATAACAATAACACATGAAAATTGGCTAGTCAGAAGCAAAGTTTGATGTGTCATCTTGAATAGCATTTGAGATTAAAATCTTTTGGCAAGTGAGTGCTTTAATTTTCACTTGCCCAAGTTGAAAAGGAAGAAGTAGAGAAAACAAACAAAACCGAAAAGACAAAAATTGAATGTATTGAATTATAAAATCAAACAATAATAAAGAATAGTCCTTGCAAAACTAATTATGTTTGCAGCTTTAGAAGTCCAACTATAATAAAGTTCTTTTATGTCCAAGAAACAGACGACCCTCAGAATGTTCAAAGTCGAATTCAAATTAAGGGGAAAAGGTTTCCTTACTTGGTGACCAGATGGTTTCGCATTAAGAAAGAGCAAAAATAAGAGCTTTTGCATTCAGCTCGACAAACAGGGAGTCTACTGATTGGTTAAGGAGAATCGCTTTGACCAATCAGATAGGTCTTTTTTAGTTAGTGGGGTCGGCAATAAGATAATTATTTTATGGGGGGGGGAAGATAAGTAAATCCTTATTTTTATAAGATTGGCTTTGAAAAGCGACATGGTAGATAAAAAGAAGGATTGTTTTAATATGCGGCACATTTATCAGCAGTAAGTTTTGAAAATAATATGTAAATATTTTCGTATTAAGTCCGAAAAGAAATGATATAAATAATTATATGAATCGAAGAATACTATATTATATATATTATATAGAGTATGTTTTAAATTAAATTGTGTATTGATCGACGGGATGTTTCACGGTTTTAATTTAAGATACATGTGTGAAAAGATGTATGGTTGAAACGATGTATGACTGAAAAGACTAATTGTGTGAAAAGATGCATGTGTGATAAGAAAAATGTGTTAAAAGATGGGTGAAATGATGAGTGCGTAAAAAATGTATGCGTGAAAAGATGATTGGGTTCAAAAGATGATTGGGTTCAAAAGATGATTGGGTTCAAAAGATGATTGGGTGAAAAGATGATTGAAGGAAAAAAATTATTGGGTGAAAAGATGAATGTGCAGAGATGAATGTGTGAAAAAATTAATGTGTGAAACGATAGATGCGTGAACAGATTATTTGGCGAAAAGATGAATGCGAAAAAGTTAGAGGCGTGAAAAGATGAATGCATTAAAAGATGAATGCATTAAAAGGTGAATGCATTAAAAGGTGAATGCATTAAAAGATGAATGCATTAAAAGGTGAATGTTTTAAAATATTTGTGCGAAAAGATCAATGCGTGAAAAAATGCATGCGTGAAAAGATGAATGCGTAAAAAATGTGTGGTTGAAAAGATGAATAAAGATAAATGCGTACAAAAATGAATGTCATAAAAGATGATTGAGGGAAAAAATGATTTGGTTAAAACATGTAAGCATGAAAAGATAAATGTGTAAAAAAACGAGTGCGTGAAAAAATGAATGCGTGAAAAAATGAATGCGTGAAAAAATGAATGCGTAAAAAAATGAATGCGTGAAAAAATGAGTGCGTGAAAAAATGAATGCGTAAAAAAATGAGTGCGTGAAAAAATGAATGCGTAAAAAAATGAATGCGTAAAAAAATGAGTGCGTGAAAAAAATGAGTGCGTGAAAAAATGAATGCGTAAAAAAATGAATGCGTGAAAAAATGAGTGCGTGAAAAAATGAGTGCGTGAAAAAATGAATGCGTGAAAAAATGAGTGCGTGAAAAAATGAATGCGTGAAAAAATGAATGCGTGAAAAAATGAATGCGCGAAAAGATATGTGGCAGCATCGATACGAAGATCGAGTATGAATGAGATTTAAAGTCACATCTTAAGAAAAAGCAACGAACATTTGAAACATGTACCTGTTGTTTCAAAATTCCAGTGTGTGCGTGGTGTGTGTTTCCATTAGATTGTGATTGTCGAGAGGGGGGGGGCAATAGCGGTTAAGAAATTTTAAATGTTTCTTCTTTCTTGAGTGCATCGTCTTGTTGGTCGCTTATTGTTGCTGTAATTTCCAATGGCGTGACAGCAACATGGGTTGTCAGTCTGAAGAACTCTCTCTCTCTTTCTCTGTCTGTCTGTCTGTCTGTCTGTCTGTCTGTCTCTCGTTCTCTCTCTCTCTCTCTCTCTCTCTCTCTCTCTGTTTTTGCGAGTGACTGTTCTGAAATTAGTTTACATAAGCTCGTTTCAAATGCATGAGAATCCTTCTTATTGGTTGAAATTTCGTTCATATGTTAAATGTTTTTATTTTGGAAAGTTACGTTGCGTTTAAGCGGGTGTCCATGCAATGTAAGTAGTTGATTTGTGTATCCTTTTTCTAGAGAAGATGTGAAAATAAAAGAACTGGAAAGAGCAAACTGAACAAATTGAGAAAGAGAGTAAGTTATATAAGTTAGTATTTTCTTTACATACGTTTGTCTCACTTACCTAATTACAAACTTTCTTCCGATTAATCGATGTCATATTTGATATTTTTTACGATAGCTGTTCGTATTAAATGAAATAGTTACATTTTTACTAGATTAGACTTTCTCATCATTATAAATTTTAGCATTCTTGTTCTGTATTCTGATTTTTTGTTATTGTTCTACTTTCAAATTCTACATTATTAAAAAACAAAACAACGTCGATCAATGCAACAAACACGTGTTAAATTCAACATACTGCTACCAAAACCTCGCTATTCCAAAACTCGACCTTCTGTTGTCTAAACACAACTCTAGAACACGATGCACTGCTAACAACACTTGCTACTCTGACATTCAAATCCAAAATCCATCTGGTCTCTGAAAAATCAGGCTTTTGTATCCAACCGGAAGTATCTCATTTGCATATTAGGTGATAATATCGCAGGTATATAAAGAGAAACAATAAAGAGGACATTTTTAAAATGTTTTTCTTATTCTTTTGGCCCGCACAGAACTCTATAAGCTATACACCAACAGGTTTGTACTATTTTTAAGTGTTTAATCAAAGAAGAGCCACTCATTGGTAGCATTTCAAACCATAATTGATTAAAAGATGAATATCCATAAGCAGCAAATGGAACGGAAGCCAGTTCTAAACGAAAAAATTTTCTTTTCAGTTCCGTAACGGTCGTAAATTCTGTTTGTCTTGCACCTAAACTATCACGACTTTTCCAACCTCAAGACGGTCAAGCCGGTATGCGATCACGCAACGCATTTTGAAGTCCATCAAAAGGACGTAAATATATGATCTACTTAGTAAATGCAATAAAGCTCGTTTATTTGTTCCCATAACTTTCCTATAATATTTTTGAAGTCGTGCTTCTACAACTGAACAATGTATAAATTTGTCATTTATAAAGTCAAGGGTCTTTTTTCATAATTTAGAAATAGAATCTTACAATTATTTTTAAAAAATTCTACAAGGCGTACAAATATTTATGGAACAATTGCAATCTTTGTAAATGAAGATACTCGACCATTTTTGAAACAGAGATAAGCATTTAGTGGATTGGCGCCATAAAGAAATGACACAACTGGAGTCGAGTTGCGGAGATGAAGACTGAATAGCTTTAGTATGGCCATCATCTATTGTGTTGTGCTTGAACTTGTCAACTAGTACCGTGTTAAACAATTCAATTCATAGACAAGTGCTTTTCTATTTGGGAAATATGATAACTTCAAGTCGGAACAGTCGAATATGAATGAACAATGATTCTTATCATTAATATCAGCCAAGTATAATTTAGTCAGTTTAATAGGATCATCTTCTTTTCGGCCAATTATGTTCAGTTTCTTTGGCTGCAATGCTCAGTTGACATCATATAAATTTGCCCCTCCCCCTCTGGTGTCCGTTTCTCGTGCGACAACAAAGCCATCACAATTACAAGATATCATGTGTTACAAAGGAACATAAAATTACGTGACTTTGACCAGATTTTGGGGTGAATCCGCGGCGACGACGGGCAACAAAAAAGAGAAAGAAAAAAAAGGAAAAGAGAAAGGAAAAAGAAAAGAAAGAAAATTAATTTCACTTCTCTTTTTAATTATTTTAATAATAATAATAATATTAATAATAATATGATGATGATGATGATGATGATTTCTCCATGTTTTTTTTTCGTACACTAGCGACCTCCAACGCACGCGACAGATTTAACCTCCTATATTTAACACGATGTAACTATAATATAATTCAAGATTATCATCATAACTTTTGTGCCATTTAAAATAAACTAGTAATATTTTTTAAACAAAATTTTTCCAGCGTATGAAGATAATGAAAGTGCAAGATCAAAATCGTGTTTATATTATCGACGCCGTAAAACAATGCAGTGGTCATTTTGAAAGCGTAAATACACACGGGTTTAAAAAATCTAGCAAAAATCAACTAATGCTCAGATTTTCATGGACTCTTCGATACTTACTTATTTTTAAATGAACTTTTATTTTAAAAGCAGTTTAGTTAAATATCTGGGGATGAATTCTTTTAGGTGCCACCCCCTCATATTTCATGTTACAAAAACTAAACAAAATAAAAATAATAACTATACATTGAATTTCCAGTAAGACAAATAGCAACTACGTAATTTTCATGTCGCAAATAGTGACATATCCAAAAATTACGGAAAAAATAAAATAGGAAAATAATTATTACTGAAAAGTTATTTTCAATAAAGTTTTTATGGGGAATGAATTTTGTCCGACATTTTGAATTACGTTTGTCACGTGATGTAAGCAACAGAACTTAATTATCTCCCCTGTCAACTTATCTCTTTTTTTAGTAAGTATAATATAGTGATTTTGCTTCCTTTCACAATTTTTTTTTCATTATTAGTTATTTTTCTACCTTATCGCTTTTCGTAATTTTTGAATATGCTACTTTTTGAGACCTGGAAATTATGTAGGTAGCATGAATAATAAACTCTGGCCATGGGTAGATAAATAAGTACTTTTATTGGACGGTTTGTGCGCGCAAATCAACCATTGAAGAAAATCAAGTTGTGCTTTAAAGGTCATTAAATATTTTAAGTTCGTGTATGAAATTTGGTGTAAATTGTCGTGCATCGATAAAGTCACCTTTATAGTGTAGCTGATTCATTCAATAATACCCGAACAGACATCCGATTCCACCAGATAATGGAATTTTCTAGGGAATACCAAATTCACGTGCTTTCCCCAGTCAGCATGTATATCCCGGCAGGGCGAAATAACGTACAGCATCTATCATTATAATGATAACTCATCTGGTATTGACCAGGTTCAACATTGCTTAACTTTGGCGACTTAACGAGAAGAGTATGTCAAAGTAATTATGTTGAACTCTATAGTAGAAATGTCATAGGAAAGCTTGACAGTGAATAAACGGTAGTTCTTTAGAAAAATGATAATAATGTTTACTTAAAAAAAGAAAGAAACATTAGATTATCGGATTAAGAAAACATGAAGAAGAAAAACTGAAAGAGTAATGTTAAAGGCAAACTGATTTATTTATCAGAATCTGATCATATGAAATTCATGGCATGATAGGATTACGAATAGGATTACTTATGTAGAGGACGAGTGGAAAAGTGTTTTAACAGCTGTTCAGCGACGACAACAAAATTATTGAGATCATTTAGAAAATAAAGATTTCTTTCATTTCCGACTGCCATCTTTTCAGATTGCTTGATGAAGACGATGCATTTTGGTTCGAAACGAATTAGGATAATGAAACTAATAAAAATGAATAGCGATGATGATGATGATTATAATGATAATAATACTTGTGACACGGTGTATTGTCTTGGTAAAAGAGAACTTTTTTTTCATTTGTCTTGGTAAAAGAGAACTTTTTTTTTGTCTTGGTAAAATAGAACTTTTTTTTATTTGTCTTGGTAAAAGAGAATTTTTTTTTATTTGTCTTGGTAAAAGAGAACTTTTTTTTTCATTTGTCTTGGTAAAAGAGAACTTTTTTTTCATTTGTCTTGGTAAAAGAGAACTTTTTTCAATTGTCTTGGTAAAAGAGAACTTTTTTTTTCATTTGTCTTGGTAATAATAACTGTCAATGTATGTAGGTGAACACACAAAAGTTTCACAATGCCTCGTCGAGAAATAGTGAAAGAGAAAGAAACAAAAACACATCATGGGCCTTCACTGGGTAGACTGCCATCTAGCCCGGTGATTGTTCTGTCCCAACTAGCGCTTACATACATGTATTTGGTGAATTTAAGGCCCACCACAATAATTGGCTTGGCTTCTCTAACTATACATACACAGCTGGTAGCATCATCCATAACTTTTCTATATTCGATTCCTTGACACAGACAGTAAAATTTCCGATCTGTCTCCCAGATCATCACAACCAGCAATCCCTACTTCTGGATCTATTTCTGACAACAGTTCTCGAGGATTGTGTAACAAATGCCTATTT
The DNA here is from genome assembly GCF_053919585.1 of Euprymna scolopes. Lineage (NCBI taxonomy): Eukaryota > Metazoa > Mollusca > Cephalopoda > Sepiida > Sepiolidae > Euprymna > Euprymna scolopes. The sequence goes on from NC_136489.1 coordinate 138,571,691, forward strand.
TCCACTGGGTAATGCTGATAATGATAGACATCACCAGTGGCGGCTCGTGCCTAAGATTAGTGTGGGTGCTGTTTAAAAAAATGTTACCTATTGTTTTAATATTGTGTAAAAATAAAACAAACATAAAAAATATAATTTATACGTATGCACACGAATAAAAATACAATAACTTAAAGGAATCCTAAATAGATGTAAATATTTTAAATATTTTACTTATTACATTCATTTGAAAGTAAACTCAATTTTTCTTGTTTTAATTTGTGAGAAAAGATTGATAATTTTCTCCTTAACTTCTGAATGACTGCTGAAGAACGTTTTTTCAATTGAAAGCACTGCAAATGCATTTAGTCTTTCGCAACCCATTGAGTTCCTTAGAAAAGTTTTTATTCTTTTCAGATTGAAAAACACCGTTCTGCCTCTGATGTAGTCATCGGGATTGTCATGATAATTTTTATGAGTTTTGTGATTTCACTATAAGAACATTGTTTAAATTGTTTTCCAAAATAAATTTCAGGAGATCAATTACTTTGCAATACTCATGGATATCTGACCTACTATAAAATATTTCTAGCTCAGTTTCAAACTTTCCTTTCAATCATGGGATATGTTTCAGTTGTCAAGGATATCTGTTCTGTAGGCAGTTTTTTCTTAAAACTAGCAAAGCTTTTCTTGTAAAACAATTTAGCAAGTATTAAATGTTTAGTTCAAGAATATCTGTCCGTTATATCAACAGGTATATAATCACACAGTTCTTTAGCTTCGCCCTTGAGTGTTTGTGAAGGATTTTCACAGTATTTGCTGTTTCTTATCTCTAAAATAGCAGTTTTGAAATTTGTTATGTATTCATTGACTTTATATATGCTAATTTCCCGAGAAATAATTTCAACATGAGACATAATTTTATGAAATAGCTCAAACCAAAATATGAAATTTTCATCGTTCAAATATTTCAGAATTCCTGGCGCTTCTGCAACGGTCTGCAACATATGATGTTGACTGAATTTCAGTGACAGTTTTTTTTATGCTTGAACATTTTCATGAACTCTATTCATGTATGTTAAAGTTCCACCTTGTGGCAGATGGACCTAGAATACTTACATCCAGATGCTTCTTGAGAATGGACAAACACTGTGGTGATCTAGAAAAGAAAGTCAGAATAGCCAAAATATTAGAGATAAGTATTCTAGCATTTCGTGTAATGCTTGCTGCATTCCTCATTATTAAATTAAGTTAATGAGCATATAGTGAAATGTGCATTACTATAAACTGCTTTTATTTTCGCCTGAACACCAGCTTTTTTGCCTTTCATGACATTTGCATCATCAAATGTCTGAGCTATCAGTTTTTGGCGATTCCCTTGAAGGATTATATCTAATTGTTGTAGAATAAATTTTGATATCCCATCAGCGGTTTTGCTTTCTGGAATAAAGAATCCCTAAAAGCGTTCAAGTATTTTTTCATCCAAGACGTACCGTAAAACAATGATCATTTGTGTATGCTCAGACACATCTGTTGTATCGTCAGCCATGACAGCTACAAAGGAAGCTTTACTAATTTCTGCTCTTATTTCATCACGGTATATTTGTAAAAGACAGTCAAATATGTCATTCTGAATGGTCTTGGAAACACCTTTGAAGACACTACTGGTTTCTGAGTAATTCTTTAAATCTGGATCCAATTAAGATGCAAAATTTAATAATCCTCTATAGATACTTGGATTTACTGAATCATCTTTTTCATCATGTCCTCGTAATGGAGTTTCAAAGTTCCCACAAAAGAAAATACAATCTATTATTTTAGATAAAATTTCACGGTTCTTCTTAACATTCATGTTATGATGATTGATTGAAAGTCTGTAGGCCTCACTAAGTTTTTCTTTAATATTTAGGGTCTCCAAAATTGATAGGGAAATTACATTGTCAACGTGCTTCTTTGACTTCTCATGCTTTTCAGTTCTATCTTTCATTTTGCTAATAGTTCTGAAACCATCTTTTGTCCACATTACATCACCCCAAGCAACAAACAAGGAAAGGGGAACAATGCCTTTTTTATTTCTTGGGGACGCAAGGAGGTCATGGTTAAATTCTTTTTATATCAATTGTGTTGGAAAGTCTAGGTAGTCTATTAGTAGAATATCAATTAGGGTAGAAGGAATACAATGTTTATTAACGAAAAAGTTTTACTATTTAAAAACGGTTTTATTTATCTTTCATTTTGCTAATAGTTCTGAAACTATCTTTTGTCCACGTTACATCACCCCCAAACAACAAACAAGGAAAACAGAACAATGCCTTTTTTAGTTCACAGCCGCAAAGCCAACTTTTTCGTTGGTACCATTAAAGCTACGAATATGCACTTTGTTGTTGCTAATGCCTGGCTGAGATATTTGAATATCAGACGTTGAACGGCTTCTTTTCTTAATTTCAACTTTATCATGGAGCTGTGTAAATTCAATCTGTTGAAATGCACTTACCGCCGTAGAAGATATTTCTTGGGGTGCAAGGAGGCCGTGGTTAAATTTTTTAATTGTGTTGGGAAAGGTAAGTACTATGTAGCCTATTAATGGAATATCAATTAAGGTAGAAGGAATACAATGTTTACGTGATACTCTTTTGTCGATTCAACTGAACCGGAAGTTCTAACTGAGTTGAATCATACTTTTAGATCACAGATTTTTATTAACGAAAAAAGTTTTACAATTTAAAAACGGTTTTATTTATAAAAAGCTTGTTGTAAATTAAAAATAGGCGTATAACAAAATAAGCTTGTCATTAAAATTGTTTTTTTAATACAAATATTTTTAACTTTGCCATTATAAGCCGTCGAAAAAGGGGTAATACGCAAAAACATTTTAATTAAAAAATACTCTTTTAAATGGTGTACACTTTACAGAGTAAAGAAAAAATATACAAATATATTTATTTTTAACTTTACAGATTAAATAAAATTTTACGGGCTTTTCCGCAGGCAAACAAACGAACAACATTTTTTAAAATACATGAAATTTACAATTTTTTAATAATTTATTTTTTCATAAAAACAAAATCTTTGAAATTTACTTGCCTGCAAACAATGGTAAAGTTAGGAGCTTTCCATTTAAAAATGGTTTTATTGGATAACAGTTTTATTCAAAATTTAAAAATGCGTGTTTATAACAAAACTTTGTAAATAAAATATAGAATAAAAAGTTTACATGTTTGTACTATGAGCAAACAAAAAATATTTAAAGATACATAATTTGATTTACAAATCTTTTCACACTCTTTTTATATAAAAACAAAAACAAACTTTGCTATGTACTATTTGCTTATTATAAAAACGGGTTTGCTTACTCGTTTTGTTATTGCACATTTTAATTAAAAAAACTTTGTTCAAAGTGTAAAACTTCTTATATTGTCCTCGTGGGAGGTAAATAAATGCTAAAGCTTATATATATATATATATATATATATATATATATATATATATGTGTGTGTGTGTGTGTGTGTGTATGTGTGTATATGTGTGTGCGTATATAGATATGTGTGTGTATACATATATATATGTGTGTGTGTATATATGTGTGTGTATATATATGTGTGTGTATATATGTGTATATATATATCGTGTGTGTATATATATATGTGTGTATATATGTGTGTATATATATATGTGTGTATATATGTGTATATATATATATGTGTGTATATATATATGTGTGTGTATATATATGTGTGTATATATATGTGTGTGTATATATATGTGTGTGTATATATATGTGTGTGTGTGTATATACATATATATGTGTGTATATATATGTGTGTGTGTATATATTTGTGTATACATATATATATGTGTGTGTACATATATATGTGTGTGTATATATATATATGTGTATATATATATGCATATATATATTTATATATATACACATATATATATAAGTTAAAAACATTTCTAACTAAAATGTATTTTAAAAGTAAAATTTTCTTCGCTTTTCTATAGAAAAAAATGTAAATATTGTTTATTCTGTAAAGTTTAATTATTACAAAATAAATAGATTTCAAACTACTTAAAAACACAAACAAAATAAGCCACATAGGTAAAAAAAAAATAACATTAGTCGCGTTGGTAGCTTCAAGGCTAAAAGCCCGAACACTTTTAATTTAAAAAAAAAAAAGTTTGGCATATTGTATATTTTTGTCTGCTTAAATCGCATTTAAAAGTGTGTAATTTTTTTTTTAAGGTGGAGATTTTATCTACAAGAACACGTTACACTTTTTAATAATAATAAAAAGAAAACATTTGTAAACAAGCCTCTTAAAAAAAAATAAGCGAAAACGCGCAAACACCGCATTCACGAGACAACTACAAATTGGCTCATATCGGTAGTCTAGATCGGGCATGCGCATAAGCGAACTTCACTAAGAATGTGTAACTGTGCATTTCGCAGCTCCAAGCAAAGTTTTATTTTTATGCTTATATGAGTATGGAGACAGTTATCGACATTAAGCTTCAGGATTATACATACATATATATATATATATATATATATATATATATAAATTATTAATATGGTATATTATTACGTAGAAAGAAAAAAATAAACGTATTCTTTTTAACGTGTATCGATAATATTGAGTAGAAATGACTTGGGGGTGCTGCAGTTCCACAGCTCAGGCACGAGCCGCCACTGGACATCACTCTAAATTCTCGACCCCAAGTTAAAACGGCAAGGTATTACAATAAGGCTGACTGGGATGTCAATAGAGATCACACCAGAGATGGCCCAAGGGGAAATATCTTTTCTCTTTCTGCAGAACAGTGCGCAAAGGAGATCAGTGAATGGTTCAAAGCAGCAATTGAAGCACATGTTCCCACACGGAAGTTCTATAGCAAACCCCACTCTTCCCAATAGTTTACTTCTACTTGTGCAGCTGCCATTGATCAGAGGCAACATGCATGCCAGTATAAGTCGAGTACAAACAGATAAAAGTTTATAGAAGCCAGAAGTAATTGTAAGAAAGAAATAGCAACAACTAAGAGAGAATATACCGAAACCACCAGAAAACGAATTGAAGCACAGAAATTAGGAACTCAGGATTTCTAGAAAATCTACAACAGTGCAGTAAATAATGGGCAATCAACAATTCTCCCACTATCCAACAATCATTTTTTTTTGTTTTTTACACAGGCATCACCACATTATCAAGGCCAAGAGGTCACTCAAGGATAAGGGTTAAAAGTGTACAGTAGAAATTGGACAATATAGTAATAATTAGTAATGAAAATTCGGTGAATTTGTTAACTTATATGGAACGGCTCATCAAGAACTTGTTTACATTAGACTTGAAGACAACCATATTGTAGTCAGCCGGAAAGCAGGAAAGTAGAAGACAATTCCATATGCGTGCAGTTCTAAGAGAGAAGCTTTGTTCATGGAATCTACATTTAGGTTTAGGCACAGATAAAGACATTATTGATAGTATTTTCTGCTAGACGGGTGTTTCTTGTGAAAGTATGACGAGGGGGGACCATAGACTGAAGCTCAGTCGAACGCTTTCCATGAAAATAACGATACATCAGAGACAAACTCACAACATCTCTTCTGTGAAATAGAGGTTGCAGGGAAGAGAAAAGGACATCTCCTATGAGGCTATGAAGTCTATTTTGAACTCTATCCAGGCAGGACAAGCCTTTCTAGCAGCTCCTGTCCAGATGTGGCAACAGTATTCCATCCTTGGACGTACCTGGCCCTTATATAGATAGAGACTTGCCTCAGCAGTGAGATATCGACTGGATCAATAGAAAGATCCCACCATTTTTTCAGTGGCCTTGGCAACAGATTTGATGTACGTGTTCCATTTAAGATCAGGGGTAATGGTCAAGCCCAGAAGCTTGTCAAAACTTGAGGTCTCCTGAAGACGAGAGTCATTCATTTCAATTGATGCCAGATGTGGATCAGAATGTTGATGATGTAAAGAGAAAAGCTTGGTTTTAGACGCATTAAAAGTAACCAGCCACTCCTTTCCCCATTGTACCACTTGCTCAAGATCAGAGGAGAGAGAATCGGAGAGACCTTGGTCGTTTACTGTCTTAGATGTGCTACCATAAATGGTAGTGTCATCAGCATAAATGTCTACGAATGATATAAGGATGTGATTTGGAAGATCATTAATGTAGATCAGGAAAAGAGTTGAGCCCAGGATGGACCCCTGAGAGACACCAGCATTAATACTGTGAGCTTCTGATTTTTGCCCATCAACTACTACTCTTATGAACCGATCAAAGAGAAATGATTTAATAATTGAGAAGACATTTCCAGCTATACCATAGCTAGAGATCTTATGAAGTAAACCTTTATGCCATACCCTATCAAAGGCCTTAGATATGTCAAGAGCAATTGCCCTAGAAAGGTAGCCTCCGTCGAGAGATTTGCTAATCCTATGAGATATAACTGTAAGCACATCTGCTGTAGATCTAGCAGAACGGAAACCATATTGAGTGTCACTAAGAAGGTTATTTTTGTTGAGATGGTTGATTACTTCTGTATTTAACACAGATTCCAGCAATTTATTCATGATGCACAGGAGACTTATTGGCCTGTACTGAGAGGGGGATGAGCGATCACCTGAATTCTTAAATACAGGGCATACTGATGAAATTTTCCAAGGTGATGGGAAGTTATTCTCCTTAAGACAATGTTTAAACAGTTTCGTAAGTATGGGCACTAGTTCTGGTTGAAGCTTTTTGAGTATTATAATTGGAATACCGTCAGGGCCAGTTGCTTTACTAGAATCAAGGTTTTTTATAGCTTGGCAACATCATGTACAGATATATGTATATCACATAGCGTGTTTTCTGATACAGGAGGAAATATTGGGGGTTGCCGGCTTTGGTCGCAAAGCGTAGCATTAGCTGCAAAGTTCTTGGCAAAGAGTTTGGCTTCGTCTGATGCTGACGAGATTACCTCAGGTCCATTGATGATTGTTGGGATAGAGCACACGCTTCTGTTCAGGATTCTGTTTGCTATTTGCCAAAACTGGTGGAAACCAAGCTGCTGCTCAGCTACTTTGGACTTGACGGATTGAGCATATAACTCTCTTGCATTCTTTATTACTTTCATACAATAGTTGCTGGCAGTTCTGAAAGCGGCTTTAGTTTCCATGCATCTATTACGTTGGAAGCAGTGGAAAAAGTGATTTCTGTGTGCAATGGTAGCAGCACATTCTGGAGAGAACCATGGCTGAGAATTTTATTTTTAAAATACATTTTAGTTAGAAATGGTTTTTGCTGGAACTTTTTCGAGGGTATGAAACGGTCTATACCTACAATTAACCATTCCGTCAGGTCTGATACTATAGAGGACACATCCTTTTTAAACATGGAACGCAGAGGTAGATAAATGTACGGAAGCTATCCCAGTCAGCCATAGTGTATCGATATACTGTACGATGGAGAGGTACGTCTGGGGACTTATTACATTTCATTTTTATCTTAATTGATACAACAGAGTGATCGGAAGATCCAAGATGAGACAGAACAGAAACTGAACATAGTTCAGGGCAAGTTGTGAGAAAAAGGTCTAGTAGACTTGCATACTGGCCGTCATTGTCAGGCACACGGGTGGGCTCATGAACAATCTGAGTGAGGTCATAAGCAATGGAGAAATCATGACAGAATCTTCCCTCATCATCAAACGAGTGGGTCAACCATTCGACGTTGTGAACATTGAAGTCTCCACATATGTGAATGTTAGCTGAAGGTCAATTTTCTCAGCTATGCTTTTAAAGATAGTAACTCCGCTGTTGTGGAGGCGATAGAGAGTAAATATAAATGCAATAGTGTGAGCTAATGCAATCCGGAAGCACATATAGGGTAAGTTAGGATCTTCTCTGGCGATGTCCCTACCACATAGAAAGCCATCTTTAATTCCATATTCCTTTGTCTGTCAAATAATTTACGCCGCTAAAGTACAAATTTCCCCTTTATTTCATTGCATACGGATATACTTATTATATATATATTGGCTTTTTTTTTTACTATAGTTGTTTAGTAGTGTTTAGTTCTCTTTTCAGGACTGCTCAGGCATTAACCTTTTTGTTGTGGTTGCAAGGTTGAACAATAATTAGTAAGGAAATACAATGAAGATGCAAACAACAAGATAACGCAATAATAAGTGTATTAAAGAAAAGGTATATTTACAATATGTACAAATGACGGTGTCGAGTCAGAGAGTCTTGGTGGGAGGACATGTACGCTCTTCGGCGTCACTTCCGGTGGCATTTGAGTAAGACACACCAAGGCCAACCTAGGCGTGCCATTTATAGTGTTATGTTATTCGCATATGCAAATAAGTGGTTGCCACCACAACACTTTTTTAGGTACATTTTTTTTTATCTTACCACCAACTACACTATTCCCTTTAAACTGACGACTTCTATAGGTTTTAGACTATGCTGAATAAGACAATCTATTTTAACTTTGGCGAAGACAAGTAGTTTTCGAGATATACTGGCATGCATTATACACTGTAATTCACTGTTCTATGCATGCGCGATAAAAACTTGGGGGGCTTATAGTCTTTGCGGGTGGGTATGTTGATGACATATATCATGGTTGAAGTTGGGGCAAATACTTGGACAGTCTCCCCTCCTCATAAAAAATAATAGTTATAATCAATTTCAAGCCGGATTTCTTACACTCAAAAGTGTCCTGGGTGTTCATTGACTGTGTTTCTAACAATTTCGGTAAGAAATTAAAGTTGGTTGTTTTGTTTAGTAGATAAAAATAGATTTTATGTGTTTTTCTTTTGTTGTTGAAACAAACAAAAGTCGTTCCTGTTTTTAGCACGCATGGTAAGAGCAATTTCGAGGAGTGTCGGTTTCTGCCGACTGTGTATTTTTTGTATGCTTACAAAAATGGAAACGCAATCTGACACACGGTAACAAGACTAACCTAGCCCTCATTACATAACCAGACTAAACTAGTCCCCATATATAGTTAGCCACAACTAGCCATCCATGCACGACTAGACACAACTAGTTATCTATACATGGCTAGCCCTTCATATTCTTGTTGCCTTTCAAACACATTTTTTAAAAGTCTGAATCGAATCATAATTTAATCTCCAAAGCACGACTACGACATTTTTCAAAAAGTCCAAGTCTTGAACCGTTATTTAAATTCTCCATAACACGACGACACCGATTCTAAAAGAAAAAAGTCCGACTTCAATTGCAAATTAATCTTTTTCATAACTTAATGACGCCAATACTAAAAATTCCGGCTCGAATTGTTATTTAAGTTTTTTCATAACTTGAAGACGCCATTTCTAAAAAAGTTTGGCTCAAATTGTATAAACAATTCCCCAAAATATGCCGTCGCCAACTGTAAAAAAATCCGACCCTCGTTATGCAATACAACATTTTCATACTGGTTATTGTAGTCTGCTCAGTTCAAACAGAGAGAGTAAGGGAGAGAGAGAGAGAGAGAGAGAGAGAGAGTTCTTCTTCTTATCCGATTTCCTTCGTTCTTCTTCTTCCTATCCGATTTCCTTAAAAAAAACTAGCTCCAAATATATTGAGTAGACCCCTTTCCCAATGTTTAGTAAACGCACCTCCTCATCTTTTATCCACCGCAGTATTACTGCTAATCATATCTGTTCTCAGTGTCGCCGTTGCCGGCTGCTTTCCCCAGCAGCGAGGAGCAGACTGTCTCTTCTGTCCTTCCTAAGCGTGCAGGTTAAAACGCCCCCTCTCTCTATATATATTTTTTCACCTCCCCTCTCTATACAGCCTGCCAGCGTTCGCTAGCTGGTTTCTTTCTTTTTTTTCTTTCTTTCTCCTCTACTGTCAGCGCTCGTTAGCTATTCTTTTTTTCTTTTTCTTTTTTTTTTGACCACTCTCTATATATCTCTTCATATCCTCTCTCGTTGTGATTGTTTTCTTGTTTATTTGTTTTTTTTTTTCTGACTGAACGCAGACGACAGTACAATTGATGAAAATAAAACAAAAACAAACTCGTATTCTCTCTCAATTTCGAACAATATATAAAAGAATAATTAATTACATTTTAGTAAAAAAAAATGTAACAAATTAAAACTTCCTCCTAACATGACGATTCTAATTCTCAAATATTCCGACTCTCGACTTGATCACATCAACTTTATTTTTCTTGCCTAAAATAGCTCGTAATCTAAAAAAAAAAAAAAAAAAATTTCGTTTATGCAGATAAAATTTTCCGTTATCGTCATTGATTGTGACGTAAACAAGTGAAATATATTTTCACTGACTTTGGTCCATGGAATCATAGGAATTTCATGATTTATCGGTGGCTCGGCTAATTATTGATTTCTTTAATGCGTTCATAATGTATATGAATTAGGCGTTGATGCCGGCCAGTATGAGCATTCATTTGCTTATTCTGTGCATTTTCAATGCCCATATGTTAGGAATTGTTTGTAGAGCTCCTAACATAATGATTTAGGCACACTAATTTTGAACCCTCTAAAATGAGTTCATCGACAATCGATATTCCACCAGGATAGAAGCGAATGCTTGAATATTTGCGGATGCTTTATTTTTGAAAGCCAGTTTGCTTTGTGCATGGTGTCAGTTGTATCGAGTCGTCCGCAGTGACACATAGAATAGTAGATGTGTGCGGTTAGAGGAAAGTTGTCAGGAAAAGAAAAAAGATTTGTAAAATAGTCATTAGTGTCGAGTACGCATCAATATTAAGAGAAAAGTGAACAGACAGAATCTTATCAATTCTGTCAGTAACTCCATCGTTGTGGGAAATATAAACGACAAATATGAATGCAGTTGCACGAGAAAGTGCAACATGGAGACACATATCGGCCAACTTGAAGATGTTCCACCACATAAGAAACTTTCCCTGGTGCAGATTCCATGACCATGGTGATTTGGCAAGTGGAATTTTGATTTTTATGTTATAGCAACCAAATCATCTGTAGAAACTAACGAGTTAATGAGTTTTGTTTAAGACATGCAGAAACTCACACCTTGCTGAATGTCATCATGTATTAGAAACATTTGTGAAAGATAAACTTATTTTATTTTACCGAATTCCTTACTTGCTTATTAAGTATTGTAAAGTTGTTGATTATTTTATCTGAATATTGTCTTCCTGCTCTTGATTTCCTGATAATATTCTATTTTCACTCTTTTTGAAGTTTTTAAATTATCATTCTTCTTTGACTAAATGTATTAAATATCCGTATGTAGATGATTCTTAATATATGATACTAGAATTCCTCATCCAAATATCTGGAAAATTTATTTTTTCAATATCGATAGCGTTATCCTACACTCCTCCATCCTCGCTAATTACTTTGCCTCCAAGACAAATGCATATGTCCGTTTTTGCATAAATATTATGCCAAATCAGTATCTTACTCTAATTCTTACCTTAAATCATGTATTGCTCTCGCTGATTATTTTAATGAGGGTATGATTAAAGAAAATTGGAAGGGTATACTTATAGACATTGGCGATAGGAACTGACCAATCAAATGGAGCCACATTCTATTAGCAACCAATCAGAAACAGGAATTGCTCTATTATAATATTGGATCTTTTAGAATTCACACACATAATCTTTGCTCTTTGCCTGCAAAAGTTTAAAGTTAAAGACTTATAGAGATTAGCTACCCATCAGAAACTCTTATGAAATTAAAGAGGGCTTTCAATTCAAAAGCTATCTAAAGACATACCTCGGGCCTCATACTTTGTACAGATTATGAGAGAAGTCTTATCTTATCTTCTAGTCTTTTTTGACATTAGAAGACTGAACTTAAAATTGAATACTTAACATTTACAGTTATTATTTATACTGAGTAGCCATGCATTATCTATACCTTAACTCTCTATTACATCTATATTGAATAGATAGGCTAAATAATGTGAGTGGTGGTGTTTTTTTTTTTGCATGAAAACCAAAATCTGAAATTCTAAGTTCATTTTGAATCATACATTAACTCTTTATACGATTCTTATTCTAATGCATTTATTAATTCATAAACTATATTTATTCCTCGTCGAAATCTAATAGATACTACACTTAAATTTAGACTTCATGCTCATACTTACCTCTACACATTTTTCCACACAAATCTAGTGGGTAACCACATATTCCAATCTTATTATTCTATTTTGTTGAGTAGTGTAAGTTTATAGCAAATACTTGTTATCTTATCCTATCTACTCATATGGGGGTGTATAAATACCTAGCTTTCAACCCAGGTGTGGGGTTACCCATCTCGATGCTGATGAACCAATAGATCTCGTCAGATCATCCATCTAGGAGAAGGAAAACATTATACGTCTTGGCACCAAACAAGCGGGAGAGGGAGGCTTCCTCAGTCTTGATTGACAACCTCCCTAAAGCTTGTGACCGATTTGCAAACTTAAACTGCTTAAGGAGTAAATAGGCTCTGCCTATCACCCGGCTTTCATACTTCTTCTTTGCCTGTTAGCCAGGGACTCATTAGAGACACCATATTTGGCCTTGACATCCTCCATTTCCACCTTATTCCCTACCCCCCAAATTGGGCACTTTAGAGGTACTTGTTTTCCATTTTTCTCACACAATTGGACTGGGCCACCATTGTCTTACAGGTTTGACAGTTTGTCTGGCAGCTGTATTCGGACTGATAGTACAGGTGCCCTAAAACTTTTGTAGTGCTTAGAGAGGCTGCTCTATCATCAGTTGTATCATATCATGATGTTTGTACTGCCATGTCGCGAATGGAAATGGACCCTGCACTCATCTTCAGTGGACATTCTCGAGACCACATTCCTGTAAACGAGAAGTTGGCTAATGGTTTACTTGTGTCGCATATTGGAGGTTATGTCCACCCATTTTTTCCACCGTTTTAGGTGAGAACCTTAAAACTCAAACAGCAATTCGCATCCTTCCTTTAGTTTTACATTCCCAAATATCCATGGGCTTAGAACTAACTTAGACAATGTAGAAGCATTTCTCCCAACAAGTGAAACTAACCTACACTCCTCCATCCTCTCTAACCACTTTAATATGTCTGGGATTGCATCAGCGATGCTCAACGGGGAATATCTTTTGTCTTCCTGAGGAACGCTGCACAACCTTTGTCCCATTGATGAAATGTTGCATCCCTATTTTACAAGTATTTTAATGGAAGGTGCTTTGAACAACTCAAACCATTGTATCCCCTCGACGTAAATACTCCCTGACAAACCTGACAAGCAGCAAAATTCCACCCCTACAGATGCAGGAAAGCTATCTATTCTTCTAATAGTTTCTTTCCTCGAACTGCTAGACTTCGGAATTCCCTACCATGTTCCTGCTTCCCTGGCTGTACTACTAAGTGTAATGTGAACAGACATCTTGCTGCTCAACTACCTACATAGTGTCCCTGCAAATTATTTTCCAAATAGTAGCCCCTTACATTCAAGTGGCACTGTGGCTTGTTTGGGGTGAAATAGAAATATATATTTTTTTTAAATTGTGCGAGATAATGTATAAAAGAAACTCTTGTCTAATGGATGTTAAAAATGTTAACAGGAATGTTTTGTAAATGATTCACTGATCAGCAATAACTTTGTAATCTGCGTTTTTTCAATTAATTTCAGATGAATCTGATGCGCTGAATAAAAGAATCATACAGGTAAAGTTTTTGAACTATGGTCACATGTCATTTTTTGCATTTTTCTTCACGTGTATGCATGTGTGGAGCACTTTAAAAGAATTTGGTGTGGATAAAATGCAATGTCGAATATTTGTTTTGATTGGAAATGCTTATTTTCATGACAAGAAATATTTAGGTCTGATAGTTCTGGGTCATTATGTCAAAAAGAGATCAGTTTGAAATCATAAAACTTCGAAATCTTCCAAAAATTGATGCTCAGCATACACGAAAAAGGACGGAATTGAAGGAATTGGTGCCTTGCAAAGAAAGGAACGTCATCAATGACATTCTGGTGGACTGAGACAGAATACTCTTCCTACCCCTGCACATCAAGTTCGGCTTGATCAAGCAATCAACCAAGACTTTGAGCAAGGATGGTGACGGTTTCATATACTTCTGCCAGGCTTTTCCTGGAATTGACTATCGAGTTGAAAGCTGACATTTTGACGGTCCTCAGATTCAGCAGCTCATCAGAGATCCAGAGTTTGAAACGTCAATGAACATAGTGGTAGTGAAGAACTTTCTTGGCAGAACTTGTCAAAAACATCTTTCAGAAGCATTGGCTGCACTATTTTCACATATGGACCGGTTTCCTGAGAACCTCGGTTCAATGAGTGACAAGCAGGGGAAGAGATTCCATCAGGTCTTGAAAGAGATGGAGATCAGGTATCAGTGTCACTGGGATGCAGTCATGATGGCTGTTGGAATTTGATGAGAAACCTCCCTGTTACTGATTATTCCAGGAGTTTGAAGAAACAGAAGTTCAAGTTCTGAAGTTTGGAGAAGGATGATGCAACATGCAATTTCCTGTACTTACCTTTATCAAAGTCCAGCATTCAATTTACAGTAATCGATGTTTCTATCAGCTAACCATTATATGTTGTAGTTGGCAAAACATTTTGTTCTCTTAAAAACATATTTAGGATGATATGTGTCGACAAAAATCAGATCATAATGCCACAAAAATGTAAACGATTTTATCACAAGATTTGAATTTTTTCAAATGACAAAGGCTAACGTGACAGAGATAAACAAGTGCCATTTCCTAATTAAACAAAAACAGTGCAAAAATACCCTTAAGCAGTTGCAGAAATCTAGACAACATTCAAAAAGTATAAAAATGTTGCCCAGTCTTATTTTCTAATATTTGTTTCAACTGTTTCGTTTGCAATTAGAAAATGATTACGGTATATAAACCGACGAAATTTCTTGCACTCAAAAACGATGCTAAGAGACACTAATGGTGTGCCGCTTACGATAAAAAATGAAAATTTGTTGGCTACAGTATTATTGCCGAGTTTATGTTATATATAAACATAATTATTTTTACAGGTCATAAAATTGCAGCATTTCGATGTGAAATCATTTTATTTGTTTTTTTTTTATTGCTTCAATCTTAGGTTGACAAAATATCATAAAATATCCTTTTGTAGAGGTTAGTGTAATAGTACTGTACCTTAGGAGTATTTTAAATTCTTTTTACTTGTTGAAGGTGCATTTTGATTTATTTAGTTTCAGTCCGTTCTTATGGAATCATTTAAAAAACTTATAGTCTATTTTGCGTTCTTCTAATGCAGGGTTCACCAAACTGCGGCTTGTAGGCCGAATTGGCTTGCAATGTCAGTTAATTCGACCCGCTGATGGTAAAACTTTGCTTGATAAAACGTATGGAACACAAAACTCATTTAATAATATCATTCTCTAGCATTTCCCTGGTTTTTCCTTCTTGTTGGATATGAAATGTGTAACGTTATCATCTATTATTTTTAATTGCAATTCATTGAGATGAGTATTATTTATTAATTTTATTTATTAATTTTATTTATTAATTTTATTTATTAATTTTATTTATTGCAGACAATTATCCTTATCTTTTTTTGTATTAGTTGTCTCACCACGATTTGGCCAAGTAAGCCTTTGGCCGGCTTTGAAACCGCTATCTTCAGACAATTCTCAACTGGAACCGTAGAGATTCAACATCTCTATCAACTGTGCCACGGGCCCCGAAGGGCGATGAAGGTTGAATTTTTTGGTCTTATAAATTCAGAGTTCCTATCCGTCATGGTTACCACCTAACGAAGGCCAGAGGAATAGTTGGCCGAAACGTTGTGAAACAACTAAAAAAAAATCAGATGAGTTATCATCTAATAAAAAAAAAAGATGAGTTATCATCTAATATAAAAAAAAAGATGAGTTATCATCTAATAATAAACAAAAGAAGATGAGTTACCATCTAATAATAAAAAAAAGATGAGTTATCATCTAATAATAATCAAAAAGATGAGTTATCATCTAATAATAATAAAAAAGATGAGTTATCATCTAATAATAATAAAAAAGATGAGTTATCATCTAATAATAAAAAAAGATCAGTTATCATCTAATAATAATAAAACAGATGAGTTATCATCTAATAATAATAAAAAAGATGAGTTATCATCTAATAATAATAAAAAGATGAGTTATCATCTAATAATAATAAAAAAGATGAGTTATCATCTAATAATAATAAAAAAGATGAGTTATCATCTAATAATAAAAAAAAGATGAGTTATAATCTAATAATAAAAAAAAGATGAGTTATAATCTAATAATAAAAAAAAGAAGATGAGTTATCATCTAATAATAATAAAAAAGATTAGTTATCATCTAATAATAATAAAAAAGATGAGTTATCATCTAATAATAATAAAAAAGATGAGTTATCATCTAATAATAATAAAAAAGATGAGTTATCATCTAATAATAAAAAAAGATGAGTTATCATCTAATAATAATAAAAAAGATGAGTTATAATCTAATAATAATAAAAAAGATGAGTTATCATCTAATAATAATAAAAAGATGAGTTATCATCTAATAATAATAAAAAAGATGAGTTATCATCTAATAATAATAAAAAAGATGAGTTATCATCTAATAATAAAAAAAAGATGAGTTATCATCTAATAATAATAAAAAAGATGAGTTATCATCTAATAATAAAAAAAAGAAAAGTTATCATCTAATAATAATAAAAAAGATGCGTTATCATCTAATAATAATAAAAAAGATGAGTTATAATCTAATAATAATAAAAAAGATGAGTTATCATCTAATAACAAAAAAAAGATGAGTTATCATCTAATAATAATAAAATAGATGAGTTATCATCATCTAATAATAAAAAAGATGA
This sequence comes from Euprymna scolopes, assembly GCF_053919585.1. NCBI lineage: Eukaryota > Metazoa > Mollusca > Cephalopoda > Sepiida > Sepiolidae > Euprymna > Euprymna scolopes. Next base: position 138,588,532 of record NC_136489.1, read on the forward strand.
GTTATCATCTAATAATAATAAACAAGATTAGTTATCATCTAATAATATTAAAAAAGATGAGTTATCATCTAATAATAATAAAAAAGATGTGTTATCATCTAATAATAATAAAAAAGATGAGTCATGATCTAATAATAATAAAAAAGATGAGTTATCATCTAATAATAATAAACAAGATTAGTTATCATCTAATAATAATAAAAAAGATGAGTTATCATCTAATAATAATAAAAAAGATGAGTTATCATCTAATAATAATAAAAAAGATGAGTTATCACCTAATAATAAAAACAAGATGAGTTATTATCTAATAATAATAAAAAAGATGAGTTATAATCTAATAATAATAAAAAAGATTAGTTATTATCTAATAATAAAAAAAAAGATGAGTTATCATCTAATAATAATAACAAAGATGAGTTATCATCTAATAATAATAAAAAAGATGAGTTATCATCTAATAATAATAAAAAAGATGAGTTATCATCTAATAATAAAAAAAAAGATGAGTTATCATCTAATAATAAAAAAAAAGATTAGTTATCATCTAATAATAAAAAAAAAGATGACTTATCATCTAATAATAATAAAAAAGATGAGTTATCATCTAATAATAATAAAAAAGATGAGTTATAATCTAATAATAAAAAAAAAGATGAGTTATCATCTAATAATAATAAAAAAGATGAGTTATCATCTAATAATAATTAAAAAGATGAGTTATCATCTAATAATAAAAAAAAGATGAGTTATCATCTAATAATAATAAAAAAGATGAGTTATCATCTAATAATAATAAAAAAGATGAGTTATCATCTAATAATAATAAAACAGATTAGTTATCATCTAATAATAAAAAAAAAGATTAGTTATCATCTAATAATAATAAAAAAGATGAGTTATCATCTAATAATAATAAAAAAGATGAGTTATCATCTAATAATAATAAAAAAGATGAGTTATCATCTAATAATAATAAAAAAGATGAGTTATCATCTAATAATAATAAAAAAGATGAGTTATCATCTAATAATAAAAAAAAGATGAGTTATCATCTAATAATAATAAAAAAGATGAGTTATCATCTAATAATAATAAAAAAGATGAGTTATCATCTAATAATAATAAAAAAGATGAGTTATCATCTAATAATAAAAAAAAGATGAGTTATCATCTAATAATAAAAAAAAAGATGAGTTATAATCTAATAATAATAAAAAAGATGAGTTATCATCTAATAATAAAAAAAAGATGAGTTATCATCTAATAATAAAAAAAAAGATGAGTTATCATCTAATGATAAAAAAAAAGATGAGTTATCATCTAATAATAAAAAAAGAAGATGAGTTATCATCTAATAATAATAAAAAGATGAGTTATCATCTAATAATAATCAAAAAGATGAGTTATCATCTAATAATAATAAAAAAGATGAGTTATCATCTAATAATAAAAAAAGATGAGTTATCATCTAATAATAATAAAAAAGATGAGTTATCATCTAATAATAATAAAAAAGATGAGTTATCATCTAATAATAAAAAAAAAGATGAGTTATCATCTAATAATAATAAAAAAGATGAGTTATCATCTAATAATAAAAAAAAGATGAGTTATCATCTAATAATAAAAAAAAGATGAGTTATCACCTAATAATAAAAACAAGATGAGTTATTATCTAATAATAATAAAAAAGATGAGTTATCATCTAATAATAATAAAAAAGATTAGTTATTATCTAATAATAAAAAAAAAGATGAGTTATCATCTAATAATAATAAAAATGATGAGTTATCATCTAATAATAATAAAAAAGATGAGTTATCATCTAATAATAATAAAAAAGATGAGTTATCATCTAATAATAAAAAAAAAGATGAGTTATCATCTAATAATAAAAAAAAAGATTAGTTATCATCTAATAATAAAAAGAAAGATGACTTATCATCTAATAATAATAAAAAAGATGAGTTATCATCTAATAATAATAAAAAAGATGAGTTATCATCTAATAATAAAAAAAAAATGAGTTATCATCTAATAATAATAAAAAAGATGAGTTATCATCTAATAATAATAAAAAAGATGAGTTATCATCTAATAATAAAAAAAAGATGAGTTATCATCTAATAATAATAAAAAAGATGAGTTATCATCTAATAATAATAAAAAAGATGAGTTATCATCTAATAATAATAAAACAGATTAGATATCATCTAATAATAAAAAAAAAGATTAGTTATCATCTAATAATAATAAAAAAGATGAGTTATAATCTAATAATAATAAAAAAGATGAGTTATCATCTAAAAATAATAAAAAAGATGAGTTATCATCTAATAATAATAAAAAAGATGAGTTATCATCTAATAATAATAAAAAAGATGAGTTATCATCTAATAATAAAAAAAAGATGAGTTATCATCTAATAATAATAAAAAAGATGAGTTATCATCTAATAATAATAAAAAAGATGAGTTATCATCTAATAATAATAAAAAAGATGAGTTATCATCTAATAATAAAAAAAGATGAGTTATCATCTAATAATAATAAAAAAGATGAGTTATCATCTAATAATAATAAAAAAGATGAGTTATCATCTAATAATAATAAAAAAGATGAGTTATCATCTAATAAGAAAAAAAAAGATGAGTTATTATCTAATAATAAAAAAAAGATGAGTTATCATCTAATAATAAAAAAAAGAAGATGAGTTATCATCTAATAATAAAAAAAAGATGAGTTATCATCTAATAATAATCAAAAAGATGAGTTATCATCTAATAATAATAAAAAAGATGAGTTATCATCTAATAATAAAAAAAGATGAGTTATCATCTAATAATAATAAAAAAGATGAGTTATCATCTAATAATAATAAAAAAGATGAATTATCATCTAATAATAAAATAAAAGATGAGTTATCATCTAATAATAATAAAAAAGATGAGTTATCATCTAATAATAAAAAAAAGATGAGTTATCATCTAATAATAAAAAAAAGATGAGTTATCATCTAATAATAATAAAAAAGATGAGTTATCATCTAATAATAATAAAAAAGATGAGTTATCATCTAATAATAAAAAAAAAGATGAGTTATCATCTAATAATAATAAAAAAGATGAGTTATCATCTAATAATAATAAAAAAGATGAGTTATCATCTAATAATAATAAAAAAGATGAGTTATCATCTAATAATAATAAAAAAGATGAGTTATCATCTAATAATAAAAAAAAAGATGAGTTATCATCTAATAATAAAAAAAAGATGAGTTATAATCTAATAATAATAAAAAAGATGAGTTATCATCTAATAATAAAAAAAAGATGAGTTATCATCTAATAATAATAAAAAAGATGAGTTATCATCTAATAATAAAAAAAAGATGAGTTATCATCTAATAATAAAAAAAAAGATGAGTTAAGATGATGATATAGCAATATATTTCATGGGATGATGATATAGCAATATATTTTAATGGGATGATGATATAGCAATATGTTTTTATGGGAATATGATATAGCAATATATTTATGTGAGATGATGATATAGCAATATATTTTTATGGGATGATGATATAGCAATATATTTTTATGGGATGATGATATAGCAATATATTTTTATGGAATGATGATATAGCAATATATTTTTATGGGATGATGATATAGCAATATATTTTTATGGGATGATGATATAGCAATATATTTTTATAGGATGATGATATAGCAATATATTTTTATGGGATGATGATATAGCAATATATTTTTATAGGATGATGATATAGCAATATATTTTATGGGATGATGATATAGCAATATATTTTTATGGGATGATGATATAGCAATATATTTTTATGAGATGATGATATAGCAATATATTTTTATAAGATGATGATATAGCAATATATTTTTATGGGATTATGATATAGCAATATATTTTTATAAGATGATGATATAGCAATATATTTTATGGGATGATGATATAGCAATATATTTTATGGGATGATGATAGAGCAATATATTTTTATAGGATGATGATATAGCAATATATTTTTATGGGATGATGATATAGCAATATATTTTATGGGATGATGATATAGCCATATATTTTTATAAGATGATGATATAGCAATATATTTTTATGGGATGATGATATAGCAATATATTTTTATAAGATGATGATATAGCAATATATTTTATGGGATGATGATATAGCAATATATTTTTATGAGATGATGATATAGCAATATATTTTTATAAGATGATGATATAGCAATATATTTTTATAAGATGATGATATAGCAATATATTTTTATAAGATGATGATATAGCAATATATTTTTATAGGATGATGATATAGCAATATATTTTATAGGATGATGATATAGCAATATATTTTTATAGGATGATGATATAGCAATATATTTTTATGAGATGATGATATAGCAATATATTTTTATGGGATGATGATATAGCAATATATTTTTATAAGATGATGATATAGCAATATATTTTATGGGATGATGATATAGCAATATATTTTTATAAGATGATGATATAGCAATATATTTTTATAAGATGATGATATAGCAATATATTTTTATGAGATGATGATATAGCAATATATTTTTATAAGATGATGATATAGCAATATATTTTTATGAGATGATGATATAGCAATATATTTTTATAAGATGATGATATAGCAATATATTTTTATAAGATGATGATATAGCAATATATTTTTATGAGATGATGATATAGCAATATATTTTTATAAGATGATGATATAGCAATATATTTTTATAAGATGATGATATAGCAATATATTTTTATAAGATGATGATATAGCAATATATTTTTATAAGATGATGATATAGCAATATATTTTTATGGGATGATGATATAGCAATATATTTTTATGGGATGATGATATAGCAATATATTTTTATAAGATGATGATATAGCAATATATTTTTATAGGATGATGATATAGCAATATATTTTTATAGGATGATGATATAGCAATATATTTTTATAAGATGATGATATAGCAATATATTTTTATAAGATGATGATATAGCAATATATTTTTATAGGATGATGATATAGCAATATATTTTATAAGATGATGATATAGCAATATATTTTTATAAGATGATGATATAGCAATATATTTTTATAAGATGATGATATAGCAATATATTTTTATAAGATGATGATATAGCAATATATTTTTATAAGATGATGATATAGCAATATATTTTTATAGGATGATGATATAGCAATATCTTTTTATAAGATGATGATATAGCAATATATTTTATAAGATGATGATATAGCAATATATTTTTATAAGATGATGATATAGCAATATATTTTTATAAGATGATGATATAGCAATATATTTTTAAAAGATGATGATATAGCAATATATTTTTATAAGATGATGATATAGCAATATATTTTATAAGATGATGATATAGCAATATATTTTTCTAGTATGATGATATAGCAATATATTTTTATAAGATGATGATATAGCAATATATTTTTATAAGATGATGATATAGCAATATATCTTTATAAGATGATGATATAGCAATATATTTTTATAAGATGATGATATAGCAATATATTTTTATAGGATGATGATATAGCAATATCTTTTTATAAGATGATGATATAGCAATATATTTTATAAGATGATGATATAGCAATATATTTTTATAAGATGATGATATAGCAATATATTTTTATAAGATGATGATATAGCAATATATTTTTATAAGATGATGATATAGCAATATATTTTTATAAGATGATGATATAGCAATATATTTTTATAAGATGATGATATAGCAATATATTTTTATAGGATGATGATATAGCAATATCTTTTTATAAGATGATGATATAGCAATATATTTTATAAGATGATGATATAGCAATATATTTTTATAAGATGATGATATAGCAATATATTTTTATAAGATGATGATATAGCAATATATTTCATGGGATGATGATATAGCAATATATTTCATGGGATGATGATATAGCAATATATTTTAATGGGATGATGATATAGCAATATGTTTTTATGGGAATATGATATAGCAATATATTTATGTGAGATGATGATATAGCAATATATTTTTATGGGATGATGATATAGCAATATATTTTTATGGGATGATGATATAGCAATATATTTTTATGGAATGATGATATAGCAATATATTTTTATGGGATGATGATATAGCAATATATTTTTATGGGATGATGATATAGCAATATATTTTTATAGGATGATGATATAGCAATATATTTTTATGGGATGATGATATAGCAATATATTTTTATAGGATGATGATATAGCAATATATTTTATGGGATGATGATATAGCAATATATTTTTATGGGATGATGATATAGCAATATATTTTTATGAGATGATGATATAGCAATATATTTTTATAAGATGATGATATAGCAATATATTTTTATGGGATTATGATATAGCAATATATTTTTATAAGATGATGATATAGCAATATATTTTATGGGATGATGATATAGCAATATATTTTATGGGATGATGATAGAGCAATATATTTTTATAGGATGATGATATAGCAATATATTTTTATGGGATGATGATATAGCAATATATTTTATGGGATGATGATATAGCCATATATTTTTATAAGATGATGATATAGCAATATATTTTTATGGGATGATGATATAGCAATATATTTTTATAAGATGATGATATAGCAATATATTTTATGGGATGATGATATAGCAATATATTTTTATGAGATGATGATATAGCAATATATTTTTATAAGATGATGATATAGCAATATATTTTTATAAGATGATGATATAGCAATATATTTTTATAAGATGATGATATAGCAATATATTTTTATAGGATGATGATATAGCAATATATTTTATAGGATGATGATATAGCAATATATTTTTATAGGATGATGATATAGCAATATATTTTTATGAGATGATGATATAGCAATATATTTTTATGGGATGATGATATAGCAATATATTTTTATAAGATGATGATATAGCAATATATTTTATGGGATGATGATATAGCAATATATTTTTATAAGATGATGATATAGCAATATATTTTTATAAGATGATGATATAGCAATATATTTTTATGAGATGATGATATAGCAATATATTTTTATAAGATGATGATATAGCAATATATTTTTATGAGATGATGATATAGCAATATATTTTTATAAGATGATGATATAGCAATATATTTTTATGGGATGATGATACAGCAATATATTTTTATGGGATGATGATATAGCAATATATTTTTATGAGATGATGATATAGCAATATATTTTTATGAGATGATGATATAGCAATATATTTTTATGAGATGATGATATAGCAATATATTTTTATGGGATGATGATATAGCAATATATTTTCATGAGATGATGATATAGCAATATATTTTTATAGGATGATGATATAGCAATATATTTTTATGAGATGATGATATAGCTATATATTTTTATGGGATGATGATATAGCAATATATTTTTATGGGATGATGATATAGCAATATATTTTATAGGATGATGATATAGCAATATATTATTATGGGATGATGATATAGCAATATATTTTTATGGGATGATGATATAGCAATATATTTTATAGGATGATGATATAGCAATATATTTTTATGGGATGATGATATAGCAATATATTTTTATGGGATGATGATATAGCAATATATTTTATAGGATGATGATATAGCAATATATTTTTATAGGATGATGATATAGCAATATATTTTTATGGGATGATGATATAGCAATATATTTTATAGGATGATGATATAGCAATATATTTTATAGGATGATGATATAGCAATATATTTTATAGGATGATGATATAGCAATATATTTTATAGGATGATGATATAACAATATATTTTTATTGGATGATGATATAGCAATATATTTTTATGGGATGATGATATAGCAATATATTTTTATAGGATGATGATATAGCAATAGATTTTATAGGATGATGATATAGCAATATATTTTTATGGGATGATGATATAGCAATATATTTTATAGGATGATGATATAACAATATATTTTTATTGGATGATGATATAGCAATATATTTTTATGGGATGATGATATAGCAATATATTTTTATAGGATGATGATATAACAATATATTTTATAGGATGATGATATAGCAATATATTTTTATAGGATGATGATATAGCAATATATTTTATAGGATGATGATATAGCAATATATTTTTATGGGATGATGATATAGCAATATATTTTATAGGATGATGATATAACAATATATTTTTATTGGATGATGATATAGCAATATATTTTTATAGGATGATGATATAGCAATATATTTTTATAGGATGATGATATAGCAATATATTTTATAGGATGATGATATAGCAATATATTTTTATGGGATGATGATATAGCAATATATTTTTATGGGATGATGATATAGCAATAGATTTTTATGGGATGATGATATAGCAATATATTTTATAGGATGATGATATAGCAATATATTTTTATGGGATGATGATATAGCAATATATTTTTATAGGATGATGATATAGCAATAGATTTTATAGGATGATGATATAGCAATATATTTTTATGGGATGATGATATAGCAATATATTTTATAGGATGATGATATAGCAATATATTTTTATGGGATGATGATATAGCAATATATTTTTATAGGATGATGATATAGCAATAGATTTTATAGGATGATGATATAGCAATATATTTTTATAGGATGATGATATAGCAATATATTTTATAGGATGATGATATAGCAATATATTTTTATGGGATGATGTATATAGCAATATATTTTTATGGGATGATGATATAGCAATATATTTTTATGGGATGATGATATAGCAATATATTTTATAGGATGATGATATAGCAATATATTTTATAGGATGATGATATAGCAATATATTTTTATAGGATGATGATATAGCAATAGATTTTATAGGATGATGATATAGCAATATATTTTATAGGATGATGATATAGCAATATATTTTATAGGATGATGATATAGCAATATATTTTTATGGGATGATGATATAGCAATATATTTTTATAGGATGATGATATAGCAATATATTTTTATAGGATGATGATATAGCAATATATTTTTATGAGATGATGATATAGCAATATATTTTATAGGATGATGATATAGCAATATATTTTTATAGGATGATGATATAGCAATATATTTTTATGAGATGATGATATAGCAATATATTTTATAGGATGATGATATAGCAATATATTTTTATAGGATGATGATATAGCAATATATTTTTATAGGATGATGATATAGCAATATATTTTTATGGGATGATGATATAGCAATATATTTTTATAGGATGATGATATAGCAATATATTTTTATAGGATGATGATATAGCAATATATTTTTATGGGATGATGATATAGCAATATATTTTTATAGGATGATGATATAGCAATATATTTTTATGGGATGATGATATAGCAATATATTTTTATAGGATGATGATATAGCAATATATTTTTATGGGATGATGATATAGCAATATATTTTATAGGATGATGATATAGCAATATATTTTTATGGGATGATGATATAGCAATATATTTTTATAGGATGATGATATAGCAATATATTTTTATGGGATGATGATATAGCAATATATTTTTATGGGATGATGATATAGCAATATATTTTATAGGATGATGATATAGCAATATATTTTATAGGATGATGATATAGCAATATATTTTTATGGGATGATGATATAGCAATATATTTTTATGGGATGATGATATAGCAATATATTTTATAGGATGATGATATAGCAATATATTTTTATGGGATGATGATATAGCAATATATTTTTATGGGATGATGATATAGCAATATATTTTATAGGATGATGATATAGCAATATATTTTATAGGATGATGATATAGCAATATATTTTTATGGGATGATGATATAGCAATATATTTTTATGGGATGATGATATAGCAATATATTTTTATGGGATGATGATATAGCAATATATTTTATAGGATGATGATATAGCAATATATTTTTATGGGATGATGATATAGCAATATATTTTTATGGGATGATGATATAGCAATATATTTTATAGGATGATGATATAGCAATATATTTTATAGGATGATGATATAGCAATATATTTTTATGGGATGATGATATAGCAATATATTTTTATGGGATGATGATATAGCAATATATTTTTATAGGATGATGATATAGCAATATATTTTTATGGGATGATGATATAGCCATATATTTTTATGGGATGATGATATAGCAATATATTTTATAGGATGATGATATAGCAATATATTTTATAGGATGATGATATAGCAATATATTTTATAGGATGATGATATAGCAATATATTTTTATGGGATGATGATATAGCAATATATTTTTATGGGATGATGATATAGCAATATATTTTTATGGGATGATGATATAGCAATATATTTTTATGGGAAGATGATATAGCAATATATTTTATAGGATGATGATATAGCAATATATTTTTATGGGATGATGATATAGCAATATATTTTTATGGGATGATGATATAGCAATATATTTTTATGGGATGATGATATAGCAATATATTTTTATGGGATGATGATATAGCAATATATTTTTATGGGATGATGATATAGCAATATATTTTTATGGGATGATGATGTAGCAATATATTTTTATGGGATGATGATATAGCAATATATTTTATAGGATGATGATATAGCAATATATTTTATAGGATGATGATATAGCAATATATTTTTATAGGATGAGGATATAGCAATATATTTTTATGGGATGATGATATAGCAATATATTTTTATGAGATGATGATATAGCAATATATTTTATAGGATGATGATATAGCAATATATTTTTATGGGATGATGATATAGCAATATATTTTCATAGGATGATGATATAGCAATATATTTTATGGGATGATGATATAGCAATATATTTTATAGGATGATGATATAGCAATATATTTTCATAGGATGATGATATAGCAATATATATTTATGGGATGATGATATAGCAATATATTTTATAGGATGATGATATAGCAATATATTTTTATAGGATGATGATATAGCAATATATTTTTATGGGATGATGATATAGCAATATATTTTTATGGGATGATGATATAGCAATATATTTTATAGGATGATGATATAGCAATATATTTTTATGGGATGATGATATAGCAATATATTTTTATGGGATGATGATATAGCAATATATTTTATAGGATGATGATATAGCAATATATTTTATAGGATGATGATATAGCAATATATTTTTATAGGATGATGATATAGCAATATATTTTATAGGATGATGATATAGCAATATATTTTATAGGATGATTATATAGCAATATATTTTTATGGGATGATGATATAGCAATATATTTTATAGGATGATGATATAGCAATATATTTTTATGGAATGATGATATAGCAATATATTTTTATGGGATGATGATATAGCAATATATTTTTATAGGATGATGATATAGCAATATATTTTATAGGATGATTATATAGCAGTATATTTTTATAGGATGATGATATAGCAATATATTTTTATGGGATGATGATATAGCAATATATTTTTATAGGATGATGATATAGCAATATATTTTATAGGATGATGATATAGCAATATATTTTTATGGGATGATGATATAGCAATATATTTTATGGGATGATGATATAGCAATATATTTTTATAAGATGATGATATAGCAATATATTTTATAGGATGATGATATAGCAATATATTTTATAGGATGATGATATAGCAATATATTTTATAGGATGATGATATAGCAATATATTTTATAGGATGATGATATAGCAATATATTTTATAGGATGATTATATAGCAATATATTTTTATGGGATGATGATATAGCAATATATTTTATAGGATGATGATTAAGCAATATATTTTTATAGGATGATTATATAGCAATATATTTTTATAGGATGATGATATAGCAATATATTTTATAGGATGATGATATAGCAATATATTTTATAGGATGATGATTAAGCAATATATTTTATAGGATGATGATATAGCAATATATTTTATAGGATGATTATATAGCAATATATTTTTATAGGATGATTATATAGCAATATATTTTATAGGATGATGATATAGCAATATATTTTTATAGGATGATGATATAGCAATATATTTTATAGGATGATTATATAGCAATATATTTTTATGGGATGATGATATAGCAATATATTTTATAGGATGATGATATAGCAATATATTTTTATAGGATGATGATATAGCAATATATTTTATAGGATGATGATATAGCAATATATTTTATAGGATGATGATATAGCAATATATTTTATAGGATGATGATATAGCAATATATTTTATAGGATGATGATATAGCAATATATTTTTATAGGATGATGATATAGCAATATATTTTATAGGATGATGATATAGCAATATATTTTATAGGATGATGATATAGCAATATATTTTATAGGATGATGATATAGCAATATATTTTTTATGGGATGATGATATAGCAATATATTTTATAAGATTATGATATAGCATATATTTTATAGGATGATGATATAGCAATATATTTTTATGGGATGATGATATAGCAATATATTTTTATGGGATGATGATATAGCAAAATATTTTATAGGATGATGATATAGCAATATATTTTTATGAGATGATGATATAGCAATATATTTTTATAGGATGATGATATAGCAATATATTTTTATGGGATGATGATATAGCAATATATTTTATAGGATGATGATATAGCAATATATTTTTATGGGATGATGATATAGCAATATATTTTATAGGATGATGATATAGCAATATATTTTTATGGGATGATGATATAGCAATATATTTTATAAGATGATGATATAGCAATATATTTTTATGGGATGATGATATAGCAATATATTTTTATGGGATGATGATATAGCAATATATTTTATAGGATGATGATATAGCAATATATTTTATAGGATGATGATATAGCAATATATTTTTATGGGATGATGATATAGCAATATATTTTATAAGATGATGATATAGCAATATATTTTTATGGGATGATGATATAGCAATATATTTTTATAGGATGATGATATAGCAATATATTTTATAAGATGATGATATAGCAATATATTTTTATGGGATGATGATATAGCAATATATTTTATAGGATGATGATATAGCAATATATTTTTATGGGATGATGATATAGCAATATATTTTATAAGATGATGATATAGCAATATATTTTTATGGGATGATGATATAGCAATATATTTTTATAGGAAGATTATATAGCAATATATTTTATAAGATGATGATATAGCAATATATTTTTATGGGATGATGATATAGCAATATATTTTATAGGATGATGATATAGCAATATATTTTATAGGATGATGATATAGCAATATATTTTTATGGGATGATGATATAGCAATATATTTTATAAGATGATGATATAGCAATATATTTTTATGGGATGATGATATAGCAATATATTTTTATAGGATGATGATGTAGCAATATATTTTTATGAGATGATGATATAGCAATATATTTTTATAGGATGATGATATAGCAATATATTTTATAGGATGATGATATAGCAATATATTTTTATGGGATGATGATATAGCAATATATTTTATAAGATGATGATATAGCAATATATTTTATAGGATGATGATATAGCAATATATTTTATAGGATGATGATATAGCAATATATTTTTATGGGATGATGATATAGCAATATATTTTATAAGATGATGATATAGCAATATATTTTATAGGATGATGATATAGCAATATATTTTATAGGATGATGATATAGCAATATATTTTTATGGGATGATGATATAGCAATATATTTTATAAGATGATGATATAACAATATATTTTATAGGATGATGATATAGCAATATATTTTATAAGATGATGATATAGCAATATATTTTATAAGATGATGATATAGCAATATATTTTATAAGATGATGATATAGCAATATATTTTATAGGATGATGATATAGCAATATATTTTATAGGATGATGATATAGCAATATATTTTTATGGGATGATGATATAGCAATATATTTTATAAGATGATGATATAGCAATATATTTTATAGGATGATGATATAGCAATATATTTTATAGGATGATGATATAGCAATATATTTTATAGGATGATGATATAGCAATATATTTTTATAAGATGATGATATAGCAATATATTTTTATAGGATGATGATATAGCAATATATTTTATAGGATGATGATATAGCAATATATTTTTATGGGATGATGATATAGCAATATATTTTATAAGATGATGATATAGCAATATATTTTATAAGATGATGATATAGCAATATATTTTTATGGGATGATGATATAGCAATATATTTTATAAGATGATGATATAGCAATATATTTTATAGGATGATGATATAGCAATATATTTTTATGGGATGATGATATAGCAATATATTTTATAAGATGATGATATAGCAATATATTTTATAGGATGATGATATAGCAATATATTTTATAGGATGATGATATAGCAATATATTTTTATGGGATGATGATATAGCAATATATTTTATAAGATGATGATATAGCAATATATTTTATAGGATGATGATATAGCAATATATTTTTATAAGATGATGATATAGCAATATATTTTATAAGATGATGATATAGCAATATATTTTATAGGATGATGATATAGCAATATATTTTTATAGGATGATGATATAGCAATATATTTTTATAGGATGATGATATAGCAATATATTTTATAGGATGATGATATAGCAATATATTTTATAGGATGATGATATAGCAATATATTTTATAAGATGATGATATAGCAATATATTTTTATGAGATGATGATATAGCAATATATTTTATAAGATGATGATATAGCAATATATTTTTATAAGATGATGATATAGCAATATATTTTTATAGGATGATGATATAGCAATATATTTTATAGGATGATGATATAGCAATATATTTTTATAAGATGATGATATAGCAATATATTTTTATGGGATGATGATATAGCAATATATTTTTATGGGATGATGATATAGCAATATATTTTTGTGGGATGATTATATAGCAATATATTTTGAGGATGATGATATAGCAATATATTTTTATGGGATGATGATATAGCAATATATTTTATAGGATGATGATATAGCAATATATTTTTATGGGATGATGATATAGCAATATATTTTATAGGATGATGATATAGCAATATATTTTTATGGGATGATGATATAGCAATATATTTTTATGGGATGATGATATAGCAATATATTTTTATTGGATGATGATATAGCAATATATGTTTATGGGATGATTATATAGCAATATATTTTATAGGATGATGATATAGCAATATATTTTATAGGATGATGATATAGCAATATATTTTTATGGGATGATGATATAGCAATATATTTTATGGGATGATGATATAGCAATATATTTTATAGGATGATGATATAGCAATATATTTTTATGGGATGATGATATAGCAATATATTTTTATGGGATGATGATATAGCAATATATTTTATAGGATGATGATATAGCAATATATTTTATAGGATGATGATATAGCAATATATTTTTATGGGATGATGATATAGCAATATATTTTTATAGGATGATGATATAGCAATATATTTTTATAGGATGATGATATAGAAATATATTTTTATAGGATGATGATATAGCAATATGTTTTTATGGGATGATGATATAGCAATATATTTTTATGGGATGATGATATAGCAATATATTTTTATGAGATGATGATATAGCAATATATTTTTATGAGATGATGATGTAGCAATATATTTTTATCGGATGATGATATAGCAATATATTTTTATTAGAAGATGATATAGCAATATATTTTTATGAGATGATGATGTAGCAATATAATTTTATAGGATGATGATATAGCAATATATTTTTATGAGATGATGATATAGCAATATATTTTTATAAGATGATGATATAGCAATATATTTTTATAGGATGATGATGTAGCAATATATTTTTATAGGATGATGATATAGCAATATATTTTTATGAGATGATGATGTAGCAATATATTTTTATGGGATGATGATATAGCAATATATTTTTATAGGATGATGATATAGCAATATATTTTATGAGATGATGATGTAGCAATATATTTTTATGAGATGATGATATAGCAATATATTTTATGAGATGATGATATAGCAATATATTTTTATGGGATGATGATATAGCAATATATTTTTATGGGATGATGATATAGCAATATATTTTTATGAGATGATGATATAGCAATATATTTTTATGAGATGATGATATAGCAATATATTTTTATGGGATGATGATATAGCAATATATTTTTATAAGATGATGATATAGCAATATATTTTTATATGATGATGATATAGCAATATATTTTTATAGGATGATGATATAGCAATATATTTTTATGAGATGATGATATAGCAATATGTTTTTATGGGATGATGATATAGCAATATATTTTTATAAGATGATGATATAGCAATATGTTTTTATAAGATGATGATATAGCAATATATTTTTATAAGATGATGATATAGCAATATATATTTTATAGGATGATGATATAGCAATATATTTTTATGAGATGATGATATAGCAATATGTTTTTATGGGATGATGATATAGCAATATATTTTTATGGGATGATGATATAGCAATATATTTTTATGGGATGATGATATAGCAATATATTTTTATGGGATGATGATATAGCAATATATTTTTATGGGTTGATGATATAGCAATATATTTTTATGGGAATAGGATATAGCAATATATTTTTATGGGATGATGATATAGCAATATATTTTTATGGGAATATGATATAGCAATATATTTTTATGGGATGATGATATAGCAATATATTTTTATGGGATGATGATATAGCAATATATTTTTATGGGATGATGATATAGCAATATATATTTTATGGGATGATGATATAGCAATATATTTTTATGGGATGATGATATAGCAATATATTTTTATGGGAATATGATATAGCAATATATTTTTATGGGATGATGATATAGCTATATATTTTTATGGAATATGATATAGCAATATATTTTATGGGATGATGATATAGCTATATATTTTTATGGGATGATGATATAGCAATAAATTTTATAGGATGATGATATAGCAATATATTTTTATGGGATGATGATATAGCAATATATTTTATGGGATGATGATATAGCAATACATTCTTATGGGATGATGATATAGACAATATATTTTTATGGGATGATGATATAGCAATATATTTTTATGGGATGATGATATAGCAATATATTTTTATAGGATGATGATAAAGCAATATATTTTTGTGGGATGATGATATAGCAATATATTTTTATGGGATGATGATATAGCAATATATTTTAATGGGATGATGATAAAGCAATATATTTTAATGGGATGATGATATAGCATGTTTATTATATCTACCAAGTTAATCTTAAAAAATGATGACTACAGAAAGAGATTCGACATGTATGACCCATTTTTATAGGATGATGATATAGCAATTATAGGATGATGATATAGCAATATAATTTATGAGATGATGATATAGCAATATATTTTATGAGATGATGATATAGCAATATATTTTTATTGGATGATGATATAGCAATATATTTTATGGGATGATGATATAGCAATATGTTTTTATGAGATGATGATATAGCAATATATTTTTATGAGATGATGATATAGCAATATATTTTATGGGATGATGATACAGCAATATATTCTTATGGGATGATGATATAGCAATATATTTTATGGGATGATGATATAGCAATATATTTTATGGGATGATGATATAGCAATATATTTTATGGGATGATGATATAGCAATATATTTTATGAGATGATGATATAGCAATATATTTTTATGGGATGATGATATAGCAATATATTTTATGGGATGATGATATAGCAATATGTTTTTATGAGATGATGATATAGCAATATATTTTTATGAGATGATGATATAGCAATATATTTTATGGGATGATGATATAGCAATATATTCTCATGGGATGATGATATAGACAATATATTTTTATGGAATGATGATATAGCAATATATATTTTATGGGATGATGATATAGCAATATATTTTTATGGGATGATGATATAGCAATATATTTTTATGAGATGATGATATAGCAATATATTTTTATGAGATGATGATGTAGCAATATATTTTTATCGGATGATGATATAGCAATATATTTTTATGAGATGATGATATAGCAATATATTTTTATGAGATGATGATGTAGCAATATAATTTTATAGGATGATGATATAGCAATATATTTTTATGAGATGATGATATAGCAATATATTTTTATAAGATGATGATATAGCAATATATTTTTATAGGATGATGATGTAGCAATATATTTTTATAGGATGATGATATAGAAATATATTTTTATGAGATGATGATGTAGCAATATATTTTTATGGGATGATGATATAGCAATATATTTTTATAGGATGATGATATAGCAATATATTTTATGAGATGATGATGTAGCAATATATTTTTATGAGATGATGATATAGCAATATATTTTATGAGATGATGATATAGCAATATATTTTTATGGGATGATGATATAGCAATATATTTTTATGGGATGATGATATAGCAATATATTTTTATGAGATGATGATATAGCAATATATTTTTATGAGATGATGATATAGCAATATATTTTTATGGGATGATGATATAGCAATATATTTTTATAAGATGATGATATAGCAATATATTTTTATATGATGATGATATAGCAATATATTTTTATAGGATGATGATATAGCAATATATTTTTATGAGATGATGATATAGCAATATGTTTTTATGGGATGATGATATAGCAATATATTTTTATAAGATGATGATATAGCAATATGTTTTTATAAGATGATGATATAGCAATATATTTTTATAAGATGATGATATAGCAATATATACTTTATAGGATGATGATATAGCAATATATTTTTATGAGATGATGATATAGCAATATATTTTTATGAGATGATGATATAGCAATATGTTTTTATGGGATGATGATATAGCAATATATTTTTATGGGATGATGATATAGCAATATATTTTTATGGGTTGATGATATAGCAATATATTTTTATGGGAATAGGATATAGAAATATATTTTTATGGGATGATGATATAGCAATATATTTTTATGGGAATATGATATAGCAATATATTTTTATGGGATGATGATATAGCAATATATTTTTATGGGATGATGATATAGCAATATATTTTTATGGGATGATGATAGAGCAATATATATTTTATGGGATGATGATATAGCAATATATTTTTATGGGATGATGATATAGCAATATATTTTTATGGGAATATGATATAGCAATATATTTTTATGGGATGATGATATAGCTATATATTTTTATGGAATATGATATAGCAATATATTTTATGGGATGATGATATAGCTATATATTTTTATGGGATGATGATATAGCAATACATTTTATAGGATGATGATATAGCAATATATTTTTATGGGATGATGATATAGCAATATATTTTATGGGATGATGATATAGCAATACATTCTTATGGGATGATGATATAGACAATATATTTTTATGGGATGATGATATAGCAATATATTTTTATGGGATGATGATATAGCAATATATTTTTATAGGATGATGATAAAGCAATATATTTTTGTGGGATGATGATATAGCAATATATTTTTATGGGATTATGATATAGCAATATATTTTTATGGGATGATGATAAAGCAATATATTTTAATGGGATGATGATATAGCATGTTTATTATATCTACCAAGTTAATCTTAAAAAATGATGACTACAGAAAGAGATTCGACATGTATGACCCATTTTTATAGGATGATGATATAGCAATTATAGGATGATGATATAGCAATATATTTTATGAGATGATGATATAGCAATATATTTTATGAGATGATGATATAGCAATATATTTTTATGGGATGATGATATAGCAATATATTTTATGGGATGATGATATAGCAATATGTTTTTATGAGATGATGATATAGCAATATATTTTTATGAGATGATGATATAGCAATATATTTTATGGGATGATGATACAGCAATATATTCTTATGGGATGATGATATAGCAATATATTTTATGGGATGATGATATAGCAATATATTTTATGGGATGATGATATAGCAATATATTTTATGGGATGATGATATAGCAATATATTTTATGAGATGATGATATAGCAATATATTTTTATGGGATGATGATATAGCAATATATTTTATGGGATGATGATATAGCAATATGTTTTTATGAGATGATGATATAGCAATATATTTTTATGAGATGATGATATAGCAATATATTTTATGGGATGATGATATAGCAATATATTCTCATGGGATGATGATATAGACAATATATTTTTATGGAATGATGATATAGCAATATATATTTTATGGGATGATGATATAGCAATATATTTTTATGGGATGATGATATAGCAATATATTTTTATGAGATGATGATATAGCAATATATTTTTATAGGATGATGATAAAGCAATATATTTTTGTGGGATGATGATATAGCAATATATTTTTATGGGATGATGATATAGCATGTTTATTATATCTACCAAGTTTATCTTAAAAAAAATGATTACTACAGAAAGAGATTTTACATGTATGACCCATAGCAATATATTTTATGAGATGATGATATAGCAATCTGTTTTTATGGGAATATGATATAGCAATATATTTATGTAAGATGATGATACAGCAATATATTTTCATGGAATGATGATATAGCAATATATTTTATGAGATGATGATATAGCAATATATTTGTGTGGGATGTTGATATAGCAATATATTTTTATGAGATGATGATATAGATGTATGTTTTTATGGGAATATGATATAGCAATATATTTATGGGAGATGATGATATAGCAATATATTTGTATGGGATGATGATATAGCAGTATATTTTTATGGGATGATGATATAGCAATATATTTTTTAGGATGATGATATAGCAATATATTTTATGGGATGATGATATAGCAATATATTCTTATGGGATGATGATATAGCAATATATTTTTATGGGATGATGATATAGCAATGTATTTTTATGAGATGATGATATAGCAATATATTTTTATGGGATGATGTTATAGCAATATATTTTTATGGGATGATGATATAGCAATATATTTTCATGGGATGATGATATAGCAATATATTTTTATAGGATGATGATATAGCAATATATTTTTATGGGATGATTATATAGCAATATATTTTTATGGGATGATGATATAGCAATATATTTTATGAGATGATTATATAGCAATATATTTTTATGGGATGATGATATAGCAATATATTTTTATAGGATGATGATATAGCAATATATTTTTATAGGATGATGATATAGAAATATATTTTTATAGGATGATGATATAGCAATATGTTTTTATGGGATGATGATATAGCAATATATTTTTATGGGATGATGATATAGCAATATATTTTTATGAGATGATGATATAGCAATATATTTTTATGAGATGATGATGTAGCAATATATTTTTATCGGATGATGATATAGCAATATATTTTTATGAGATGATGATATAGCAATATATTTTTATGAGATGATGATGTAGCAATATAATTTTATAGGATGATGATATAGCAATATATTTTTATGAGATGATGATATAGCAATATATTTTTATAAGATGATGATATAGCAATATATTTTAATAGGATGATGATGTAGCAATATATTTTTATAGGATGATGATATAGCAATATATTTTATGAGATGATGATGTAGCAATATATTTTTATGAGATGATGATATAGCAATATATTTTATGAGATGATGATATAGCAATATATTTTTATGGGATGATGATATAGCAATATATTTTTATGGGATGATGATATAGCAATATATTTTTATGAGATGATGATATAGCAATATATTTTTATGAGATGATGATATAGCAATATATTTTTATGGGATGATGATCTAGCAATATATTTTTATAAGATGATGATATAGCAATATATTTTTATAAGATGATGATATAGCAATATATTTTTATAGGATAATGATATAGCAATATATTTTTATGAGATGATGATATAGCAATATGTTTTTATGGGATGATGATATAGCAATATATTGTTATAAGATTATGATATAGCAATATGTTTTTATAAGATGATGATATAGCAATATATTTTTATAAGATGATGATATAGCAATATATATTTTATAGGATGATGATATAGCAATATATTTTTATGAGATGATGATATAGCAATATGTTTTTATGGGATGATGATATAGCAATATATTTTATAGGATGATGATATAGCAATATATTTTTATGGGATGATGATATAGCAATATATTTTTATAGGATGATGATATAGCAATATATTTTTATAGGATGATGATATAGCAATATATTTTTATGGGATGATTATATAGCAATATATTTTTATAGGATGATGATATAGCAATATATTTTTATAGGATGATGATATAGCAATATATTTTTATGGGATGATTATATAGCAATATATTTTTATAGGATGATGATATAGCAATATATTTTTATAGGATGATGATATAGCAATATATTTTTATGGGATGATGATATAGCAATATATTTTTATAGGATGATGATATAGCAATATATTTTTATGGGATGATTATATAGCAATATATTTTTATAAGATGATGATATAGCAATATATTTTTATAAGATGATGATATAGCAATATATTTTTATGAGATGATGATATAGCAATATATTTTTATGAGATGATGATATAGCAATATATTTTTATGAGATGATGATGTAGCAATGTATTTTTATAGGATGATGATATAGCAATATATTTTTATGAGATGATGATATAGCAATATATTTTTATAAGATGATGATATAGCAATATATTTTTATAGGATGATGATGTAGCAATATATTTTATGAGATGATGATATAGCAATATATTTTTATGAGATGATGATATAGCAATATATTTTATAAGATGATGATATAGCAATATATTTTTCTAGTATGATGATATAGCAATATATTTTTATGGGATGATGATATAGCAATATATATTTTATAGGATGATGATATAGCAATATATTTTTATGAGATGATGATATAGCAATATATTTTTATAGGATGATGATATAGCAATATATATTTTATAGGATGATGATATAGCAATATATTTTTATAAGATGATGATATAGCAATATATTTTTATAAGATGATGATATAGCAATATATTTTTATAAGATGATGATATAGCAATATATTTTTATAAGATGATGATATAGCAATATATTTTTATGAGATGATGATATAGCAATATATTTTATAGGATGATGATATAGCAATATATTTTTATGAGATGATGATATAGCAATATATTTTTATGGGATGATGATATAGCAATATATTTTTATGGGATGATGATATAGCAATATATTTTTATGAGATGATGATATAGCAATATATTTTTATAGGATGATGATATAGCAATATATATTTTATAGGATGATGATATAGCAATATATTTTTATAGGATGATGATATAGCAATATATTTTTATGGGATGATGATATAGAAATATATTTTTATGGGATGATGATATAGCAATATATTTTTATGAGATGATGATATAGCAATATATATTTTATAGGATGATGATATAGCAATATATTTTTATAGGATGATTATATAGCAATATATATTTTATAAGATGATGATATAGCAATATATTTTTATGAGATGATGATATAGCAATATATATTTTATAGGATGATGATATAGCAATATATTTTTATAGGATGATGATATAGCAATATATTTTTATGAGATGATGATATAGCAATATATTTTTATGAGATGATGATATAGCAATATATTTTTATGGGATGATGATATAGCAATATATTTTTATAGGATGATGATATAGCAATATATTTTTATAGGATGATGATATAGCAATATATTTTTATAAGATGATGATATAGCAATATATTTTTATGAGATGATGATATAGCAATATATTTTTATGGGATGATGATATAGCAATATATTTTATAGGATGATGATATAGCAATATATTTTTATAGGATAATGATATAGCAATATATTTTTATGAGATGATGATATAGCAATATATATTTTATAGGATGATGATATAGCAATATATTTTTTAGGATGATGATATAGCAATATATTTTTTAGGATGATGATATAGCAATATATTTTTATGAGATGATGATATAGCAATATATATTTTATAGGATGATGATATAGCAATATATTTTTATAGGATGATGATATAGCAATATATTTTATAGGATGATGATATAGCAATATATTTTTATGGGATAATGATATAGCAATATATTTTTATGAGATGATGATATAGCAATATATATTTTATAGGATGATGATATAGCAATATATTTTTTAGGATAATGATATAGCAATATATTTTTATGAGATGATGATATAGCAATATATATTTTATAGGATGATGATATAGCAATATATTTTTATGGGATGATGATATAGCAATATATTTTTTGGATGATGATATAGCAATATATTTTATAGGATGATGATATAGCAATATATATTTTATAGGATGATGATATAGCAATATATTTTTATGGGATAATGATATAGCAATATATTTTTATAGGATGATGATATAGCAATATATTTTTATGGGATGATGATATAGCAATATATTTTATGGGATGATGATATACCAATATATTTTTATGAGATGATGATATAGCAATATATATTTTATAGGATGATGATATAGCAATATATTTTTATGGGATAATGATATAGCAATATATTTTTATGGGATGATGATATAGCAATATATTTTTATGAGATGATGATATAGCAATATATATTTTATAGGATGATGATATAGCAATATATTTTTTAGGATGATGATATAGCAATATATTTTTATGGGATGATGATATAGCAATATATATTTTATAGGATGATGATATAGCAATATATTTTTATGAGATGATGATATAGCAATATATATTTTATAGGATGATGATATAGCAATATATTTTTATGAGATGATGATATAGCAATATATTTTTATAGGATGATGATATAGCAATATATTTTTATAAGATGATGATATAGCAATATATTTTTATGGGATGATGATATAGCAATATATTTTTATAGGATGATGATTAAGCAATATATTTTTATAGGATGATGATATAGCAATATATATTTTATAGGATGATGATATAGCAATATATTTTTATGGGATGATGATATAGCAATATATTTTATAGGATGAGGATATAGCAATATATTTTTATGGGATGATGATATAGCAATATATTTTATAGGATGATGATATAGCAATATATTTTTATGGGATGATGATATAGCAATATATTTTTATGGGATGATGATATAGCAATATATTTTTATAGGATGATGAGTAAGCAATATATTTTTATAGGATGATGATTAAGCAATATATTTTTATGGGATGATGATATAGCAATATATTTTTATAGGATGATGATATAGCAATATATTTTTATAGGATGATGATATAGCAATATATTTTTATAGGATGATGATTAAGCAATATATTTTTATGGGATGATGATATAGCAATATATTTTTATAGGATTATGATTAAGCAATATATTTTTATAGGATGATGATATAGCAATATATATTTTATAGGATGATGATATAGCAATATATTTTTATGGGATGATGATATAGCAATATATATTTTATAGGATGATGATATAGCAATATATTTTTATGGGATGATGATATAGCAATATATTTTTTAGGATGATGATATAGCAATATATTTTTATGAGATGATGATATAGCAATATATATTTTATAGGATGATGATATAGCAATATATTTTTATGGGATGATGATATAGCAATATATTTTTATAGGATGATGATTAAGCAATATATTTTTATAGGATGATGATATAGCAATATATTTTTATAGGATGATGATATAGCAATATATTTTTATGGGATGATGATATAGCAATATATTTTTATAGGATGATGATTAAGCAATATATTTTTATGGGATGATGATATAGCAATATATTTTTATAGGATGATGATATAGCAATATATTTTTATAGGATGATGATTAAGCAATATATTTTTATAGGATGATGATATAGCAATATATATTTTATAGGATGATGATATAGCAATATATTTTTATGGGATGATGATATAGCAATATATTTTTATAGGATGATGATTAAGCAATATATTTTTATGGGATGATGATATAGCAATATATTTTTATAGGATGATGATATAGCAATATATTTTTATAGGATGATGATATAGCAATATATTTTTATGGGATGATGATATAGCAATATATTTTTATAGGATGATGATATAGCAATATATTTTTATAGGATGATGATTAAGCAATATATTTTTATGGGATGATGATATAGCAATATATTTTTATAGGATGATGATTAAGCAATATATTTTTATAGGATGATGATATAGCAATATATATTTTATAGGATGATGATATAGCAATATATTTTTATGGGATGATGATATAGCAATATATTTTTTAGGATGATGATATAGCAATATATTTTTATGGGATGATGATATAGCAATATATATTTTATAGGATGATGATATAGCAATATATTTTTATGGGATGATGATATAGCAATATATTTTATAGGATGATGATATAGCAATATATTTTTATAGGATGATGATATAGCAATATATTTTTATGGGATAATGATATAGCAATATATTTTTATGAGATGATGATATAGCAATATATATTTTATAGGATGATGATATAGCAATATATTTTTATGGGATAATGATATAGCAATATATTTTTATGAGATTATGATATAGCAATATATATTTTATAGGATGATGATATAGCAATATATTTTTATGGGATAATGATATAGCAATATATTTTTATGAGATGATGATATAGCAATATATATTTTATAGGATGATGATATAGCAATATATTTTTTAGGATGATGATATAGCAATAAATTTTTATGGGATGATGATATAGCAATATATTTTTATGAGATGATGATATAGCAATATATTTTTATAGGATGATGATATAGCAATATATTTTTATAGCATGATGATATAGCAATATATTTTTATGGGATGATGATATAGCAATATATTTTTATGAGATGATGATATAGCAATATATTTTTATGAGATGATGATATAGCAATATATTTTTATGGGATGATGATATAGCAATATATTTTTATGGGATAATGATATAGCAATATATTTTTATGAGATGATGATATAGCAATATATTTTTATAGGATGATGATATAGCAATATATTTTTATGGGATGATGATATAGCAATATATTTTTATGAGATGATGATATAGCAATATATTTTTATGGGATGATGATATAGCAATATATTTTTATGGGATGATGATATAGCAATATATTTTTATGGGATAATGATATAGCAATATATTTTTATGAGATGATGATATAGCAATATATTTTTATGGGATGATGATATAGCAATATATTTTTATGGGATAATGATATAGCAATATATTTTTATGAGATGATGATATAGCAATATATTTTTATAGGATGATGATATAGCAATATATTTTTATGAGATGATTATATAGCAATATATTTTTATGGGATGATGATATAGCAATATATTTTTATGGGATGATTATATAGCAATATATTTTTATGAGATGATGATATAGCAATATATATTTTATAGGATGATGATATAGCAATATATTTTTATGGGATAATGATATAGCAATATATTTTTATGAGATGTTATATAGCAATATATTTTTATAGGATGATGATATAGCAATATATTTTTATAGCATGATGATATAGCAATATATTTTTATGGGATGATGATATAGCAATATATTTTTGTGAGATGATGATACAGCAATATATATTTTATAGGATGATGATATAGCAATATATTTTTATAGGATGATGATATAGCAATATATTTTTATAGGATGATGATATAGCAATATATTTTTATAGGATGATTATATAGCAATATATATTTTATAGGATGATGATATAGCAATATATTTTTATAAGATGATGATATAGCAATATATTTTTATGGGATGATGATATAGCAATATATTTTTATAAGATGATGATGTAGCAATATATTTTTATGGGATGATGATATAGCAATATATTTTTATAAGATGATGATGTAGCAATATATTTTTATGGGATGATGATATAGCAATATATTTTATAGGATGATGATATAGCAATATATTTTTATAAGATGATGATATAGCAATATATTTTTATGGGATGATGATATAGCAATATATTTTTATAAGATGATGATGTAGCAATATATTTTTATGGGATGATGATATAGCAATATATTTTTATAGGATGATGATATAGCAATATATTTTTATAAGATGATGATATAGAAATATATTTTTATGGGATGATGATATAGCAATATATTTTATAGGATGATGATATAGCAATATATTTTTATGGGATGATGATATAGCAATATATTTTTATAAGATGATTATATAGCAATATATTTTTATGGGATGATGATATAGCAATATATTTTTATAAGATGATGATGTAGCAATATATTTTTATGGGATGATGATATAGCAATATATTTTTATAGGATGATGATATAGCAATATATTTTTATAAGATGATGATATAGCAATATATTTTTATGGGATGATGATATAGCAATATATTTTATAGGATGATGATATAGCAATATATTTTTATGGGATGATGACATAGCAATATATTTTTATAAGATGATGATATAGCAATATATTTTTATGGGATGATGATATAGCAATATATTTTTATAAGATGATGATGTAGCAATATATTTTTATGGGATGATGATATAGCAATATATTTTTATAGGATGATGATATAGCAATAAATTTTTATGAGATGATGATATAGCAATATATTTTTATAAGATGATGATATAGCAATATATTTTTATGGGATGATGATATAGCAATATATTTTTATAGGATGATGATATAGCAATATATTTTATAAGATGATGATATAGCAATATATTTTATGGGATGATGATATAGCAATATATTTTTATGAGATGATTATATAGCAATATATTTTTATGGGATGATGATATAGCAATATATTTTTATGGGATGATGATATAGCAATATATTTTATAGGATGATGATATAGCAATATATTTTTATGGGATGATGATATAGCAATATATTTTTATGAGATGATGATATAGCAATATATTTTTATGGGATGATGATATAGCAATATATTTTTATGGGATGATGATATAGCAATATATTTTATAGGATGATGATATAGCAATATATTTTTATGAGATGATGATATAGCAATATATTTTTATGGGATGATGATATAGCAATATATTTTTATGGGATGATGATATAGCAATATATTTTTATGAGATGATTATATAGCAATATATTTTTATGGGATGATGATATAGCAATATATTTTTATGGGATGATGATATAGCAATATATTTTTATGGGATGATGATATAGCAATATATTTTATGGGATGATGATATAGCAATATATTTTTATGAGATGATTATATAGCAATATATTTTTATGGGATGATGATATAGCAATATATTTTTATGGGATTATGATATAGCAATATATTTTATAGGATGATGATATAGCAATATATTTTATAGGATGATGATATAGCAATATATTTTTATGAGATGATGATATAGCAATATATTTTTATGGGATGATGATATAGCAATATATTTTATAGGATGATGATATAGCAATATATTTTAATGGGATGATGATATAGCAATATATTTTTATGGGATGATGATATAGCAATATATTTTTATGAGATGATTATATAGCAATATATTTTTATGGGATGATGATATAGCAATATATTTTTATGAGATGATTATATAGCAATATATTTTTATGGGATGATGATATAGCAATATATTTTTATGAGATGATTATATAGCAATATATTTTTATGGGATGATGATATAGCAATATATTTTTATGAGATGATTATATAGCAATATATTTTTATGGGATGATGATATAGCAATATATTTTTATGAGATGATTATATAGCAATATATTTTTATGGGATGATGATATAGCAATATATTTTTATGGGATGATGATATAGCAATATATTTTATAGGATGATGATATAGCAATATATTTTTATGGGATGATGATATAGCAATATATTTTTATGGGATGATGATATAGCAATATATTTTTATGAGATGATGATATAGCAATATATTTTTATGGGATGATGATATAGTAATATATTTTTATGGGATGATGATATAGCAATATATTTTATAGGATGATGATATAGCAATATATTTTTATGAGATGATGATATAGCAATATATTTTTATAGGATGATGATATAGCAATATATTTTTATGAGATGATGATATAGCAATATATTTTTATAAGATGATGATATAGCAATATATTTTTATGGGATGATGATATAGCAATATATTTTTATGGGATGATGATATAGCAATATATTTTTATGAGATGATTATATAGCAATATATATTTTATAGGATGATAATGTAGCAATATATTTTTATAAGATGATGATATAGCAATATATTTTTATGGGATGATGATATAGCAATATATTTTATAGGATGATGATATAGCAATATATTTTTATGGGATGATGATATAGCAATATATTTTTATGGGATGATGATATAGCAATATATTTTTATAGGATGATGATATAGCAATATATTTTTATAGGATGATGATATAGCAATATATTTTTATAAGATGATGATATAGCAATATATTTTTATAAGATGATGATATAGCAATATATTTTTATAGGATGATGATATAGCAATATATTTTTATAAGATGATGATATAGCAATATATTTTTATAAGATGATGATATTGCAATATATTTTTATAGGATGATGATATAGCAATATATTTTTATAAGATGATGATATAGCAATATATTTTTATAAGATGATGATATAGCAATATATTTTTATAGGATGATGATATAGCAATATATTTTTATAAGATGATGATATAGCAATATATTTTTATAAGATGATGATATAGCAATATATTTTTATAGGATGATGATATAGCAATATATTTTTATAAGATGATGATATAGCAATATATTTTTATAAGATGATGATATAGCAATATATTTTTATGGGATGATGATATAGCAATATATTTTTATAAGATGATGATATAGCAATATATTTTTATAGGATGATGATATAGCAATATATTTTTATAAGATGATGATATAGCAATATATTTTTATAAGATGATGATATAGCAATATATTTTTATAGGATGATGATATAGCAATATATTTTTATAAGATGATGATATAGCAATATATTTTTATAAGATGATGATATAGCAATATATTTTTATAGGATGATGATATAGCAATATATTTTTATAAGATGATGATATAGCAATATATTTTTATAAGATGATGATATAGCAATATATTTTTATGGGATGATGATATAGCAATATATTTTATAGGATGATGATATAGCAATATATTTTTATGGGATGATGATATAGCAATATATTTTTATGGGATGATGATATAGCAATATATTTTTATAGGATGATGATATAGCAATATATTTTTATAGGATGATGATATAGCAATATATTTTTATAAGATGATGATATAGCAATATATTTTTATGGGATGATGATATAGCAATATATTTTTATAAGATGATGATATAGCAATATATTTTTATAAGATGATGATATAGCAATATATTTTTATAGGATGATGATATAGCAATATATTTTTATAAGATGATGATATAGCAATATATTTTTATAAGATCATGATATAGCAATATAATTTTATAGGATGATGATATAGCAATATATTTTTATAAGATGATGATATAGCAATATATTTTTATGGGATGATTATATAGCAATATATATTTTATAAGATGATGATATAGCAATATATATTTTATAAGATGATGATATAGCAATATATTTTTATAAGATGATGATATAGCAATATATTTTTATGGGATGATGATATAGCAATATATTTTTATAAGATGATGATATAGCAATATATTTTTATAGGATGATGATATAGCAATATATTTTTATAGGATGATGATATAGCAATATATTTTTATAAGATGATGATATAGCAATATATTTTTATAAGATGATGATATAGCAATATATTTTTATGGGATTATGATATAGCAATATATTTTTATAGGATGATGATGTAGCAATATATTTTTATAGGATGATGATATAGCAATATATATTTTATAGGATGATGATATAGCAATATATTTTTATAAGATGATGATATAGCAATATATTTTTATGAGATAATGATATAGCAATATATTTTTATGTGATGATGATATAGCAATATATTTTTATGAGATGATGATATAGCAATATATATTTTATAGGATGATGATATAGCAATATATTTTTATAGGATGATGATATAGCAATATATTTTTATAGGATGATGATATAGCAATATATTTTTATGAGATGATGATATAGCAATATATTTTTATGGGATGATGATATAGCAATATATTTTTATAGGATGATGATATAGCAATATATTGTTATGGGATGATGATATAGCAATATATTTTTATGGGATGATGATATAGCAATATATTTTTATGAGATGATGATATAGCAATATATTTTTATAGGATGATGATATTGCAATATATTTGTATAGGATGATGATATAGCAATATATTTTTATGAGATGATGATATAGCAATATATTTTTATGGGATGATGATATAGCAATATATTTTTATGGGATGATGATATAGCAATATATTTTTATGGGATGATGATATAGCAATATATTTTTATGAGATGAGGATATAGCAATATATTTTTATGGGATGATGATATAGCAATATATTTTTATGAGATGATGATATAGCAATATATTTTTATGAGATGATGATATAGCAATATATTTTTATGGGATGATGATATAGCAATATATTTTTATGGGATGATGATATAGCAATATATTTTTATGGGATGATGATATAGCAATATATTTTTATGGGATGATGATATAGCAATATATTTTTATGAGATGATGATATAGCAATATATTTTTATGGGATGATGATATAGCAATATATTTTTATGAGATGATGATATAGCAATATATTTTTATGGGATGATGATATAGCAATATATTTTTATGGGATGATGATATAGCAATATATTTTTATGGGATGATGATATAGCAATATATTTTTATAGGATGATGATATAGCAATATATATTTTATAGGATGATGATATAGCAATATATTTTTATAGGATGATGATATAGCAATATATTTTTATGAGATGATGATATAGCAATATATTTTTATGAGATGATGATATAGCAATATATTTTTATGAGATGATGATATAGCAATATATATTTTATAGGATGATGATATAGCAATATATTTTTATAGGATGATGATATAGCAATATATTTTTATAGGATGATGATATAGCAATATATTTTTATAGGATGATGATATAGCAATATATTTTTATAGGATGATGATATAGCAATATATTTTTATGAGATGATGATATAGCAATATATTTTTATGGGATGATGATATAGCAATATATTTTTATGGGATGATGATATAGCAATATATTTTTATGGGATGATTATATAGCAATATATTTTTATGGGATGATGATAAAGCAATATATTTTTATAGGATGATGATGTAGCAATATATTTTTATGAGATGATGATATAGCAATATATTTTTATGGGATGATGATATAGCAATATATTTTTATGAGATGATGATATAGCAATATATTTTTATGGGATGATGATAAAGCAATATATTTTTATGAGATGATGATATAGCAATATATGTTTATAGGATGATGATATAGCAATATATTTTTATGAGATGATGATATAGCAATATATTTTTATGAGATGATGATATAGCAATATATTTTTATGAGATGATGATATAGCAATATATTTTTATAGGATGATGATATAGCAATATATTTTTATGGGATGATGATATAGCAATATATTTTTATGGGATGATGATATAGCAATATATTTTTATGGGATGATGATATAGCAATATATTTTTATAGGATGATGATATAGCAATATATTTTTATGAGATGATGATATAGCAATACATTTTTATGGGATGATGATATAGCAATATATTTTTATGAGATGATGATATAGCAATATATTTTTATGAGATGATGATATAGCAATATATTTTTATAGGATGATGATATAGCAATATATTTTTATAGGATGATGATACAGCAATATATTTTTATAGGATGATGATATAGCAATATATTTTTATGAGATGATGATATAGCAATATATTTTTATGGGATGATGATATAGCAATATATTTTTATGGGATGATGATATAGCAATATATTTTTATGGGATGATGATATAGCAATATATTTTTATGAGATGATGATATAGCAATATATTTTTATGGGATGATGATATAGCAATATATTCTTATGAGATGATGATGTAGCAATATATTTTTATGAGATGATGATATAGCAATATATTTTTATAGGATGATGATATAGCAATATATTTTTATAGGATGATGATGTAGCAATATATTTTTATGAGATGATGATATAGCAATATATGTTTATAGGATGATGATATAGCAATATATTTTTATAGGATGATGATGTAGCAATATATTTTTATAGGATGATGATATAGCAATATATTTTTATAGGATGATGATATAGCAATATATTTTTATAGGATGATGATATAGCAATATATTTTTATGGGATGATGATATAGCAATATATTTTTATGAGATGATTATATAGCAATATATTTTTATGGGATGATGATATAGCAATATATTTTTATAGGATGATGATGTAGCAATATATTTTTATAGGATGATGATATAGCAATATATTCTTATGAGATGATGATATAGCAATATATTTTCATGAGATGATGATATAGCAATATATTTTTATAAGATGATGATATAGCAATATATTTTTATGAGATGATGATATAGCAATATATTTTTATAGGATGATGATATAGCAATATATTTTTATGGGATGATGATATAGCAATATATTTTTATAGGATGATGATATAGCAATATATTTTTATGGGATGATGATATAGCAATATATTTTTATAGGATGATGATATAGCAATATATTTTTATGGGATGATGATATAGCAATATATTTTTATGAGATGATGATATAGCAATATATTTTATAGGATGATGATATAGCAATATATTTTTATAGGATTATAATATAGCAATATATTTTATAAGATGATGATATAGCAATATATTTTATAGGATGATGATATAGCAATATATTTCATGGGATGATGATATAGCAATATATTTTTATGAGATGATGATATAGCAATATATTTTTATGGGATGATGATATAGCAATATATTTTTATGGGATGATGATATAGCAATATATTTTTATAGGATGATGATATAGCAATATATTTTTATGAGATGATGATATAGCAATATATTTTTATGGGATGATGATATAGCAATATATTTTTATGGGATGATGATATAGCAATATATTTTTATGGGATGATGATATAGCAATATATTTTTATGAGATGATGATATAGCAATATATTTTTATGGGATGATGATATAGCAATATATTTTTATGGGATGATGATATAGCAATATATTTTTATGGGATGATGATATAGCAATATATTTTTATGGGATGATGATATAGCAATATATTTTTATGGGATGATGATATAGCAATATATTTTTATAGGATGATGATATAGCAATATATTTTTATGGGATGATGATATAGCAATATATATTTTATAGGATGATGATATAGCAATATATTTTTATAGGATGATGATATAGCAATATATTTTTATGAGATGATGATATAGCAATATATTTTTATGGGATGATGATATAGCAATATATTTTTATGGGATGATGATATAGCAATATATATTTATGGGATGATGATATAGCAATATATTTTTATGGGATGATGATATAGCAATATATTCTTATGAGATGATGATATAGCAATATATTTTTATGGGATGATGATATAGCAATATATTTTTATGAGATGATGATATAGCAATATATTTTTATGGGATGATGATATAGCAATATATTTTTATGGGATGATGATATAGCAATATATTTTTATGGGATGATGATATAGCAATATATTTTTATAGGATGATGATATAGCAATATATTTTTATGGGATGATGATATAGCAATATATATTTTATAGGATGATGATATAGCAATATATTTTTATAGGATGATGATATAGCAATATATTTTTATGAGATGATGATATAGCAATATATTTTTATGGGATGATGATATAGCAATATATTTTTATGGGATGATGATATAGCAATATATTTTTATGGGATGATGATATAGCAATATATTTTTATGGGATGATGATATAGCAATATATTCTTATGAGATGATGATGTAGCAATATATTTTTATAGGATGATGATATAGCAATATATTTTTATAGGATGATGATATAGCAATATATATTTATGGGATGATGATATAGCAATATATTCTTATGAGATGATGATGTAGCAATATATTTTTATAGGATGATGATATAGCAATATATTTTATGGGATGATGATATAGCAATATATTTTTATGGGATGATGATATAGCAATATATATTTTATGGGATGATGATATAGCAATATGTTTTTATGGGATGATGATATAGCAATATATTTTTATGGGATGATGATATAGCAATATATTTTTATGGGATGATGATATAGCAATATATTTTTATAGGATGATGATATAGCAATATATTTGTGTGGGATGATGATATAGCAATATATTTTTATGGGATGATGATATAGCAATATATTTGTGTGGGATGATGATATAGCAATATATTTTTATGGGATGATGATATAGCAATATATTTTTATAGGATGATGATATAGCAATATATTTGTGTGGGATGATGATATAGCAATATATTTTTATGGGATGATGATATAGCAATATATTTGTGTGGGATGATGATATAGCAATATATTTTTATGAGATGATGATATAGCAATATATTTTTATGGGATGATGATATAGCAATATATTTTTATGGGATGATGATATAGCAATATATTTTTATAGGATGATGATATAGCAATATTTTTGTGTAGGATGATGATATAGCAATATATTTTTATGAGATGATGATATAGATGTATGTTTGTATGGGAATATGATATAGCAATATATTTATGGGAGATGATGATATAGCAATATATTTGTATGGGATGATGATATAGCAGCATATTTTTATGGGATGATGATATAGCAATATATTCTTATGGGATGATGATATAGCAATATATTTTTATGGAATGATGATATAGCAATGTATTTTTATGAGATGATGATATAGCAATATATTTTTATGGGATGATGTTATAGCAATATATTTTTATGGGATGATGATATAGCAATATATTTTTATGAGATGATGATATAGCAATATATTTTTATGGGATGATGATATAGCAATATATTTTTATGGGATGATGATATAGCAATGTATTTTTATGAGATGATGATATAGCAATATATTTTTATGGGATGATGCTATAGCAATATATTTTTATGGGATGATGATATAGCAATATATTTTTATGGGATGATGATATAGCAATATATTTTTATAGGATGATGATATAGCAATATATTTTTATGGGATGATGATATAGCAATATATTTTTATGGGATGATGATATAGCAATATATTTTTATGGGATGATGCTATAGCAATATATTTTTATGAGATGATTATATAGCAATATATTTTTATGGGATGATGATATAGCAATATATTTTTATAGGATGATGATATAGCAATATATTTTTATAGGATGATGATATAGCACTATATTTTTATGGGATGATGATATAGCAATGTATTTTTATGAGATGATGATATAGCAATATATTTTTATAGGATGATGATATAGCAATATATTTTTATAAGATGATGATATAGCAATATATTTTTATAGGATGATGATATAGCAATATATTTTTATGAGATGATGATGTAGCAATATATTTTTATAGGATGATGATATAGCAATATATTTTTATGGGATGATGATATAGCAATATATTTTTATAGGATGATGATATAGCAATAAATTTTTATAGGATGATGATATAGCAATATATTTTTATGAGATGATGATATAGCCATATGTTTTTATAGGATGATGATATAGCAATATATTTTATGGGATGATGATATAGACAATATATTTTTATGGGATGATGATATAGCAATATATATTTTATGGGATGATGATATAGCAATATGTTTTTATGGGATGATGATATAGCAATATATTTTATGGGATGATGATATAGCAATACTTTCTTATGGGATGATGATATAGAAAATATATTTTTATGGGATGATGATATAGCAATATATATTTTATGGGATGATGATATAGCAATATATTTTTCTAGGATGATGATATAGCAATATATTTTTATGAGATGATGATGTAGCAATATATTTTTATGGGATGATGATATAGCAATATATTTTTATAGGATGATGATATAGCAATATATTTTTATGGGATGATGATATAGCAATATATTTTTATAGGATGATGATATAGCAATATATTTTTATGGGATGATGATATAGCAATATATTTTTATGAGATGATTATATAGCAATATATTTTTATGGGATGATGATATAGCAATATATTTTTATGAGATGATTATATAGCAATATATTTTTATGGGATGATGATATAGCAATATATTTTTATGGGATGATGATATAGCAATGTATTTTTATGAGATGATGATACTGCAATATATTTTTATAGGATGATGATATAGCAATATATTTTTATAGGATGATGATATAGCAATATATTTTTATGAGATGATTATATAGCAATATATTTTTATGGGATGATGATATAGCAATGTATTTTTATGAGATGATTATACTGCAATATATTTTTATAGGATGATGATATAGCAATATATTTTTATAGGATGATGATATAGCAATATATTTTTATGAGATGATGATGTAGCAATATATTTTTATAGGATGATGCTATAGCAATATATTTTATTGGATGATGATATAGCAATATGTTTTTATGAGATGATGATATAGCAATATATTTTTATGAGATGATGATAAAGCAATATATTTTATGGGATGATGATATAGCAATATATTCTTATGGGATGATGATATAGACAATATATTTTTATGGGATGATGATATAGCAATATATATTTTATGGGATGATGATATAGCAATACTTTCTTATGGGATTATGATATAGACAATATATTTTTATGGGATGATGATATAGCAATATATATTTTATGGGATGATGATATAGCAATATATTTTTCTAGTATGATGATATAGCAATATATTTTTATGAGATGATGATATAGCAATATATTTTTATAGGATGATGATATAGCAATATATTTTTATGAGATGATGATATAGCAATATATTTTTATAGGATGATGATATAGCCATATATTTTTATGGGATGATGATATAGCAATATATTTTTCTAGTATGATGATATAGCAATATATTTTTATGAGATGATGATATAGCAATATATTTTTCTAGTATGATGATATAGCAATATATTTTTATGGGATGATGATATAGCAATATATTTTTCTAGTATGATGATATAGCAATATATTTTTATGAGATGATGATATAGCAATATATTTTTATAGGATGATGATATAGCAATATATTTTCATGAGATGATGATATAGCAATATATTTTTATAGGATGATGATATAGCAATATATTTTTATGAGATGATGATATAGCAATATATTTTTATAGTATGATGATATAGCAATATATTTTTATGGGATGATGATATAGCAATATATTTTTATAGGATGATGATATAGCAATATATTTTTATGAGATGATGATATAGCAATATATTTTTATAGGATGATGATATAGCAATATATTTTTATGGGATGATGATATAGCAATATATTTTTATGGGATGATGATATAGCAATATATTTTTATAGGATGATGATATAGCAATATATTTTTATGGGATGATGATATAGCAATATATTTTTATAGGATGATGATATAGCAATATATTTTTATAGGATGATGATATAGCAATATATTTTTATGAGATGATGATATAGCAATATGTTTTTATAGGATGATGATATAGCAATATATTTTATGGGATGATGATATAGACAATATATTTTTATGGGATGATGATATAGCAATATATTTTTTATGGGATGATGATATAGCAATATGTTTTTATGGGATGATGATATAGCAATATATTTTTATGGGATGATGATATAGCAATATATGTTTATGGGATGATTATATAGCAATATATTTTATAGGATGATGATATAGCAATATATTTTATAGGATGATGATATAGCAATATATTTTTATGGGATGATGATATAGCAATATATTTTATGGGATGATGATATAGCAATATATTTTATAGGATGATGATATAGCAATATATTTTTATGGGATGATGATATAGCAATATATTTTTATGGGATGATGATATAGCAATATATTTTATAGGATGATGATATAGCAATATATTTTATAGGATGATGATATAGCAATATATTTTTATGGGATGATGATATAGCAATATATTTTTATAGGATGATGATATAGCAATATATTTTTATAGGATGATGATATAGAAATATATTTTTATAGGATGATGATATAGCAATATGTTTTTATGGGATGATGATATAGCAATATATTTTTATGGGATGATGATATAGCAATATATTTTTATGAGATGATGATATAGCAATATATTTTTATGAGATGATGATGTAGCAATATATTTTTATCGGATGATGATATAGCAATATATTTTTATTAGAAGATGATATAGCAATATATTTTTATGAGATGATGATGTAGCAATATAATTTTATAGGATGATGATATAGCAATATATTTTTATGAGATGATGATATAGCAATATATTTTTATAAGATGATGATATAGCAATATATTTTTATAGGATGATGATATAGCAATAACTTTTTATGGGATGATGATATAGCAATATATTTTATAGGATGATGATATAGCAATATATTTTATAGGATGATGATATAGCAATATATTTTTATAAGATGATGATATAGCAATATATTTTATAGGATGATGATATAGCAATAACTTTTTATGGGATGATGATATAGCAATATATTTTATAGGAGGATGATATAGCAATATATTTTTATAAGATGATGATATAGCAATATATTTTATAGGATGATGATATAGCAATATATTCTTATGGGATGATGATATAGCAATATATTTTTATGGGATGATGATATAGCAATATATTTTTATGGGATGATGATATAGCAATATATTTTTATGGGATGATGATATAGCAATATATTTTTATGGGATGATGATATAGCAATATATTTTATAGGATGATGATATAGCAATATATTTTTATGAGATGATGATATAGCAATATATTTTATAGGAGGATGATATAGCAATATATTTTTATAAGATGATGATATAGCAATATATTTTATAGGATGATGATATAGCAATATATTCTTATGGGATGATGATATAGCAATATATTTTTATGGGATGATGATATAGCAATATATTTTATAGGATGATGATATAGCAATATATTTTTATAAGATGATGATATAGCAATATATTTTATAGGATGATGATATAGCAATATATTCTTATGGGATGATGATATAGCAATATATTTTTATGAGATGATGATATAGCAATATATTTTTATGAGATGATGATATAGCAATATATTTTATAGGATGATGATATAGCAATATATTTTTATGGGATGATGATATAGCAATATATTTTATAGGATGATGATATAGCAATATATTGTATAGGATGATGATATAGCAATATATTTTATAGGATGATGATATAGCAATATATTTTATAGGATGATGATATAGCAATATATTTTATAGGATGATGATATAGCAATATATTTTATAGGATGATGATATAGCAATATATTTTATAGGATGATGATATAGCAATATATTTTATAGGATGATGATATAGCAATATATTTTATAGGATTATGATATAGCAATATATTTTATAAGATGATGATATAGCAATATATTTTATAGGATGATGATATAGCAATATATTTTATAGGATGATGA
The DNA here is from genome assembly GCF_053919585.1 of Euprymna scolopes. NCBI lineage: Eukaryota > Metazoa > Mollusca > Cephalopoda > Sepiida > Sepiolidae > Euprymna > Euprymna scolopes. The sequence goes on from NC_136489.1 coordinate 138,631,689, forward strand.
TATAGCAATATATTTTATAGGATGATGATATAGCAATATATTTTTATGGGATGATGATATAGCAATATATTTTATAGGATGATGATATAGCAATATATTTTTATGGGATGATGATATAGCAATATATTTTTATGGGATGATGATATAGCAATATATTTTTATGGGATGATGATATAGCAATATATTTTATAGGATGATGATATAGCAATATATTTTTATGGGATGATGATATAGCAATATATTTTTATGGGATGATTATATAGCAATATATTTTATAGGATGATGATATAGCAATATATTTTTATGGGATGATGATATAGCAATATATTTTATAGGATGATGATATAGCAATATATTTTTATGGGATGATGATATAGCAATATATTTTTATAGGATGATGATATAGCAATATATTTTATAGGATGATGATATAGCAATATATTTTATAGGATGATGATACAGCAATATATTTTTATGGGATGATGATATAGCAATATATTTTATAGGATGATGATATAGCAATATATTTTTATGGGATGATGATATAGCAATATATGTTTATAGGATGATGATATAGCAATATATTTTTATGGGATGATGATATAGCAAGATATTTTATAGGATGATGATATAGCAATATATTTTTATAGGATGATGATATAGCAATATAATTTATAGGATGATGATATAGCAATATATTTTATAGGATGATGATATAGCAATATATTTTTATGGGATGATGATATAGCAATATATTTTATAGGATGATGATATAGCAATATATTTTTATAGGATGATGATATAGCAATATATTTTTATAGGATGATGATATAGCAATATATTTTATAGGATGATGATATAGCAATATATTTTATAGGATGATGATATAGCAATATATTTTTATAGGATGATGATATAGCAATATATTTTTATGGGATGATGATATAGCAATATATTTTATAGGATGATGATATAGCAATATATTTTATAGGATGATGATATAGCAATATATTTTTATAGGATGATGATATAGCAATATATTTTATAGGATGATGATATAGCAATATATTTTATAGGATGATGATATAGCAATATATTTTTATAGGATGATGATATAGCAATATATTTTTATGGGATGATGATATAGCAATATATTTTATAGGATGATGATATAGCAATATATTTTATAGGATGATGATATAGCAATATATTTTTATAGGATGATGATATAGCAATATATTTTATAGGATGATGATATAGCAATATATTTTATAGGATGATGATATAGCAATATATTTTTATGGGATGATGATATAGCAATATATTTTTATGGGATGATGATATAGCAATATATTTTTATAGGATGATGATATAGCAATATATTTTTATGGGATGATGATATAGCAATATATTTTTATAGGATGATGATATAGCAATATATTTTTATGGGATGATGATATAGCAATATATTTTTATAGGATGATGATATAGCAATATATTTTTATGGGATGATGATATAGCAATATATTTTTATGGGATGATGATATAGCAATATATTTTTATGGGATGATGATATAGCAATATATTTTTATAGGATGATGATATAGCAATATATTTTTATGGGATGATGATATAGCAATATATTTTATGGGATGATGATATAGCAATATATTTTATAGGATGATGATATAGCAATATATTTTTATGGGATGATGATATAGCAATATATTTTATAGGATGATGATATAGCAATATATTTTTATGGGATGATGATATAGCAATATATTTTTATAAGATGATGATATAGCAATATATTTTATGGGATGATGATATAGCAATATATTTTTATGAGATGATGATATAGCAATATATTTTTATAAGATGATGATATAGCAATATATTTTTATAAGATGATGATATAGCAATATATTTTATAGGATGATGATATAGCAATATATTTTTATAGGATGATGATATAGAAATATATTTTTATGGGATGATGATATAGCAATATATTTTATAGGATGATGATATAGCAATATATTTTTATGGGATGATGATATAGCAATATATTTTTATGGGATGATGATATAGCAATATATTTTATAGGATGATGATATAGCAATATATTTTTATAGGATGATGATATAGCAATATATTTTATAGGATGATGATATAGCAATATATTTTTATGGGATGATGATATAGCAATATATTTTATAGGATGATGATATAGCAATATATTTTTATGGGATGATGATATAGCAATATATTTTATAGGATGATGATATAGCAATATATTTTATAGGATGATGATATAGCAATATATTTTATAGGATGATGATATAGCAATATATTTTTATGGGATGATGATATAGCAATATATTTTTATGGAATGATGATATAGCAATATATTTTTATGGGATGATGATATAGCAATATATTTTTATGGGATGATGATATAGCAATATATTTTTATGGGATGATGATATAGCAATATATTTTTATAGGATGATGATATAGCAATATATTTTTATAGGATGATGATATAGCAATTTATTTTATAGGATGATGATATAGCAATATATTTTTATGGGATGATGATATAGCAATATATTTTTATGGAATGATGATATAGCAATATATTTTTATGGGATGATGATATAGCAATATATTTTTATGGGATGATGATATAGCAATATATTTTTATGGGATGATGATATAGCAATATATTTTATAGGATGATGATATAGCAATATATTTTATAGGATGATGATATAGCAATATATTTTATAGGATGATTATATAGCAATATATTTTTATGGGATGATGATATAGCAATATATTTTTATGGGATGATGATATAGCAATATATTTTTATAGGATGATGATATAGCAATATATTTTATAGGATGATGATATAGCAATATATTTTATAGGATGATGATATAGCAATATATTTTTATGGGATGATGATATAGCAATATATTTTTATGGAATGATGATATAGCAATATATTTTTATGGGATGATGATATAGCAATATATTTTTATGGGATGATGATATAGCAATATATTTTTATGGGATGATGATATAGCAATATATTTTATAGGATGATGATATAGCAATATATTTTAATGGGATGATGATATAGCAATATATTTTATAGGATGATGATATAGCAATATATTTTTATAGGATGATGATATAGCAATATATTTTTATAGGATGATGATATAGCAATATATTTTTATGGGATGATGATATAGCAATATATTTTATAGGATGATGATATAGCAATATATTTTATAGGATGATGATATAGCAATATATTTTATAGGATGATGATATAGCAATATATTTTATAGGATGATGATATAGCAATATATTTTATAGGATGATGATATAGCAATATATTTTATAGGATGATGATATAGCAATATATTTTATAGGATGATGATATAGCAATATATTTTATAGGATGATGATATAGCAATATATTTTATAGGATGATGATATAGCAATATATTTTATAGGATGATGATATAGCAATATATTTTATAGGATGATGATATAGCAATATATTTTATGGGATGATGATATAGCAATATATTTTATAGGATGATGATATAGCAATATATTTTTATGGGATGATGATATAGCAATATATTTTATAGGATGATGATATAGCAATATATTTTATAGGGATGATGATATAGCAATATATTTTTATAGGATGATGATATAGCAATATATTTTTATGGATGATGATATAGCAATATATTTTATAGGATGATGATATAGCAATATATTTTATGGGATGATGATATAGCAATATATTTTATAGGATGATGATATAGCAATATATTTTTATGGGATGATGATATAGCAATATATTTTTATGGGATGATGATATAGCAATATATTTTTATAGGATGATGATATAGCAATATATTTTATAGGATGATGATATAGCAATATATTTTATAGGATGATGATATAGCAATATATTTTATAGGATGATGATATAGCAATATATTTTATGGGATGATGATATAGCAATATATTTTTATGGGATGATGATATAGCAATATATTTTTATGGGATGATGATATAGCAATATATTTTTATAGGATGATGATATAGCAATATATTTTTATGGGATGATGATATAGCAATATATTTTATAGGATGATGATATAGCAATATATTTTTATAGGATGATGATATAGCAATATATTTTTATAGGATGATGATATAGCAATATATTTTATAGGATGATGATATAGCAATATATTTTATAGGATGATGATATAGCAATATATTTTATGGGATGATGATATAGCAATATATTTTATAGGATGATGATATAGCAATATATTTTTATGGGATGATGATATAGCAATATATTTTATAGGATGATGATATAGCAATATATTTTATAGGATGATGATATAGCAATATATTTTTATAGGATGATGATATAGCAATATATTTTTATGGGATGATGATATAGCAATATATTTTTATAGGATGATGATATAGCAATATATTTTTATGGGATGATGATATAGCAATATATTTTTATGGGATGATGATATAGCAATATATTTTATAGGGATGATGATATAGCAATATATTTTTATAGGATGATGATATAGCAATATATTTTTATGGGATGATGATATAGCAATATATTTTTATGGGATGATGATATAGCAATATATTTTTATGGGATGATGATATAGCAATATATTTTTATAGGATGATGATATAGCAATATATTTTTATAGGATGATGATATAGCAATATATTTTATAGGATGATGATATAGCAATATATTTTATAGGATGATGATATAGCAATATATTTTATAGGATGATGATATAGCAATATATTTTATAGGATGATGATATAGCAATATATTTTATAGGATGATGATATAGCAATATATTTTTATGGGATGATGATATAGCAATATATTTTATAGGATGATGATATAGCAATATATTTTATAGGATGATGATATAGCAATATATTTTATAGGATGATGATATAGCAATATATTTTATAGGATGATGATATAGCAATATATTTTTATGGATGATGATATAGCAATATATTTTTATGAGATGATGATATAGCAATATATTTTATAGGATGATGATATAGCAATATATTTTATAGGATGATGATATAGCAATATATTTTATAGGATGATGATATAGCAATATATTTTATAGGATGATGATATAGCAATATATTTTATAGGATGATGATATAGCAATATATTTTATAGGATGATGATATAGCAATATATTTTATAGGATGATGATATAGCAATATATTTTTATGAGATGATGATATAGCAATATATTTTTATAGGATGATGATATAGCAATATATTTTATAGGATGATGATATAGCAATATATTTTATAGATGATGATATAGCAATATATTTTTATGGGATGATGATATAGCAATATATTTTTATAGGATGATGATATAGCAATATATTTTTATAGGATGATGATATAGCAATATATTTTTATAGGGATGATGATATAGCAATATATTTTATAGGATGATGATATAGCAATATATTTTATAGGATGATGATATAGCAATATATTTTATAGGATGATGATATAGCAATATATTTTATAGGATGATGATATAGCAATATATTTTATAGGATGATGATATAGCAATATATTTTTATAGGATGATGATATAGCAATATATTTTTATGGGATGATGATATAGCAATATATTTTATAGGATGATGATATAGCAATATATTTTTATAGGATGATGATATAGCAATATATTTTATGAGATGATGATATAGCAATATATTTTTATAGGATGATGATATAGCAATATATTTTATAGGATGATGATATAGCAATATATTTTATAGGATGATGATATAGCAATATATTTTATAGGATGATGATATAGCAATATATTTTATAGGATGATGATATAGCAATATATTTTATAGGATGATGATATAGCAATATATTTTTATAGGATGATGATATAGCAATATATTTTTATGGGATGATGATATAGCAATATATTTTATAGGATGATGATATAGCAATATATTTTATAGGATGATGATATAGCAATATATTTTATAGGATGATGATATAGCAATATATTTTATAGGATGATGATATAGCAATATATTTTTATGGGATGATGATATAGCAATATATTTTTATGGATGATGATATAGCAATATATTTTTATGGGATGATGATATAGCAATATATTTTATAGGATGATGATATAGCAATATATTTTTATAGATGATGATATAGCAATATATTTTATAGGATGATGATATAGCAATATATTTTTATGGGATGATGATATAGCAATATATTTTTATGGGATGATGATATAGCAATATATTTTATAGGATGATGATATAGCAATATATATTTATAGGATGATGATATAGCAATATATTTTATAGGATGATGATATAGCAATATATTTTTATAGGATGATGATATAGCAATATATTTTATAGGATGATGATATAGCAATATATTTTTATTGGGATGATGATATAGCAATATATTTTTATGAGATGATGATATAGCAATATATTTTATAGGATGATGATATAGCAATATATTTTATAGGATGATGATATAGCAATATATTTTATAGGATGATGATATAGCAATATATTTTTATAGGATGATGATATAGCAATATATTTTATAGGATGATGATATAGCAATATATTTTATAGGATGATGATATAGCAATATATTTTATAGGATGATGATATAGCAATATATTTTTATAGGATGATGATATAGCAATATATTTTTATAGGATGATGATATAGCAATATATTTTTATAGGATGATGATATAGCAATATATTTTATAGGATGATGATATAGCAATATATTTTATAGGATGATGATATAGCAATATATTTTATAGGATGATGATATTAATATATTTTTATAGGATGATGATATAGCAATATATTTTATAGGATGATGATATAGCAATATATTTTATAGGATGATGATATAGCAATATATTTTTATAGGATGATGATATAGCAATATATTTTATAGGATGATGATATAGCAATATATTTTATAGGATGATGATATAGCAATATATTTTTATAGGATGATGATATAGCAATATTTTTATAGGATGATGATATAGCAATATATTTTTATGGATGATGATATAGCAATATATTTTATAGGATGATGATATAGCAATATATTTTATAGGATGATGATATAGCAATATATTTTTATAGGATGATGATATAGCAATATATTTTATGGGATGATGATATAGCAATATATTTTATAGGATGATGATATAGCAATATATTTTTATGGATGATGATATAGCAATATATTTTTATAGGATGATGATATAGCAATATATTTTATAGGATGATGATATAGCAATAT
>NC_136489.1:138639261-138677365 GCF_053919585.1 Euprymna scolopes
CAATATATTTTATAGGATGATGATATAGCAATATATTTTTATAGGATGATGATATAGCAATATATTTTTATGGGATGATGATATAGCAATATATTTTATAAGATTATGATATAGAAATATATTTTTATGGATGATGATATAGCAATATATTTTATAGGATGATGATATAGCAATATATTTTATAGGATGATTATATAGCAGTATATTTTTATAGGATGATGATATAGCAATATATTTTTATGGGATGATGATATAGCAATATATTTTATAGGATGATGATATAGCAATATATTTTATAGGATGATGATATAGCAATATATTTTATAGGATGATTATATAGCAATATATTTTTATGGGATGATGATATAGCAATATATTTTATAGGATGATGATATAGCAATATATTTTTATGGGATGATGATATAGCAATATATTTTAATGGGATGATGATATAGCAATATATTTTTATAGGATGATGATATAGCAATATATTTTATAGGATGATGATATAGCAATATATTTTACAGGATGATTATATAGCAGTATATTTTTATAGGATGATGATATAGCAATATATTTTATAGGATGATGATATAGCAATATATTTTATAGGATGATGATATAGCAATATATTTTATAGGATGATGATATAGCAATATATTTTATAGGATGATTATATAGCAGTATATTTTTATAGGATGATGATATAGCAATATATTTTTAATGGATGATGATAGAGCAATATATTATATAGGATGATGATATAGCAATATATTTTATAGGATGATTATATAGCAGTATATTTTTATAGGATGATGATATAGCAATATATTTTTATAGGATGATGATATAGCAATATATTTTATAGGATGATGATATAGCAATATATTTTATAGGATGATGATATAGCAATATATTTTATGGGATGATGATATAGCAATATATTTTATAGGATGATTATATAGCAATATATTTTTATGGGATGATGATACAATATTATATATATTTTATAGGATGATTATATAGCAATATTGTAGATTTTTATGGGATGATGATATAGCAATATATTTTATAGGCTGATGAATATAGCAATATATTTTATCAGGATGATGATTATAGCAATATATTTTATAGGATGATGATATAGCAATATATTTTATAGGATGATGATATAGCAATATATTTTTATAGAGATGATGATATAGCAATATATTTTATAAGATGATGATATAGCAATATATTTTATAGGATGATTATATAGCAATATATTTTTATGGGATGATGATATAGCAATATATTTTATAGGATGATGATATAGCAATATATTTTATAGGATGATGATATAGCAATATATTTTATAGGATGATTATATAGCAATATATTTTTATGGGATGATGATATAGCAATATATTTTATAGGATGATGATATAGCAATATATTTTTATAGGATGATGATATAGCAATATATTTTTATAGGATGATGATATAGCAATATATTTTTATAGGATGATGATATAGCAATATATTTTTATAGGATGATGATATAGCAATATATTTTTATGAGGATGATGATATAGCAATATATTTTTATAGGATGATTATATAGCAATATATTTTTATGGGATGATGATATAGCAATATATTTTTATAGGATGATGATATAGCAATATATTTTTATAGGATGATGATATAGCAATATATTTTATAGGATGATTATATAGCAATATATTTTTATAAGATGATGATATAGCAATATATTTTATAGGATGATGATATAGCAATATATTTTTATAGGATGATGATATAGCAATATATTTTTATAGGATGATGATATAGCAATATATTTTATAGGATGATGATATAGCAATATATTTTATAGGATGATGATATAGCAATATATTTTTATAGGATGATGATATAGCAATATATTTTATAGGATGATTATATAGCAATATATTTTTATGGGATGATGATATAGCAATATATTTTATAGGATGATGATATAGCAATATATTTTATAGGATGATTATATAGCAGTATATTTTTATAGGATGATGATATAGCAATATATTTTATAGGATGATGATATAGCAATATATTTTATAGGATGATGATATAGCAATATATTTTATGAGGATGATGATATAGCAATATATTTTTATAGGATGATGATATAGCAATATATTTTTATAGGGATGATGATATAGCAATATATTTTATAGGATGATGATATAGCAATATATTTTATAGGATGATGATATAGCAGTATATTTTTATAGGATGATGATATAGCAATATATTTTTATGGGATGATGATATAGCAATATATTTTTATAGGATGATGATATAGCAATATATTTTATAGGATGATGATATAGCAATATATTTTTATAGGATGATGATATAGCAATATATTTTTATGGGATGATGATATAGCAATATATTTTATAAGATGATGATATAGCAATATATTTTTATGGGATGATGATATAGCAATATATTTTATAGGATGATGATATAGCAATATATTTTATAGGATGATTATATAGCAGTATATTTTTATAGGATGATGATATAGCAATATATTTTTATAGGATGATGATATAGCAATATATTTTATAGGATGATGATATAGCAATATATTTTATAGGATGATGATATAGCAATATATTTTATAGGATGATTATATAGCAATATATTTTTATGGGATGATGATATAGCAATATATTTTATAGGATGATGATATAGCAATATATTTTTATGGGATGATGATATAGCAATATATTTTAATGGGATGATGATATAGCAATATATTTTTATAGGATGATGATATAGCAATATATTTTATAGGATGATGATATAGCAATATATTTTATAGGATGATTATATAGCAGTATATTTTTATAGGATGATGATATAGCAATATATTTTATAGGATGATGATATAGCAATATATTTTATAGGATGATGATATAGCAATATATTTTATAGGATGATGATATAGCAATATATTTTATAGGATGATTATATAGCAGTATATTTTTATAGGATGATGATATAGCAATATATTTTTAATGGATGATGATAGAGCAATATATTATTTTATAGGATGATGATATAGCAATATATTTTATAGGATGATTATATAGCAGTATATTTTTATAGGATGATGATATAGCAATATATTTTTATAGGATGATGATATAGCAATATATTTTATAGGATGATGATATAGCAATATATTTTATAGGATGATGATATAGCAATATATTTTATAGGATGATGATATAGCAATATATTTTATAGGATGATTATATAGCAATATATTTTTATGGGATGATGATATAGCAATATATTTTATAAGATGATTATATAGCAATATATTTTTATGGGATGATGATATAGCAATATATTTTATAGGATGATGATATAGCAATATATTTTATAGGATTATGATATAGCAATATATTTTATAGGATGATGATATAGCAATATATTTTATAGGATGATGATATAGCAATATATTTTTATAGGATGATGATATAGCAATATATTTTATAAGATGATGATATAGCAATATATTTTATAGGATGATTATATAGCAATATATTTTTATGGGATGATGATATAGCAATATATTTTTATAGGATGATGATATAGCAATATATTTTATAGGATGATGATATAGCAATATATTTTATAGGATGATTATATAGCAATATATTTTTATAAGATGATGATATAGCAATATATTTTATAGGATGATGATATAGCAATATATTTTTATAGGATGATGATATAGCAATATATTTTTATAAGATGATGATATAGCAATATATTTTTATAGGATGATGATATAGCAATATATTTTTATAGGATGATGATATAGCAATATATTTTTATGAGATGATGATATAGCAATATATTTTTATGGGATGATAATATAGCAATATATTTTTATGGGATGATGATATAGCAATATATTTTTATGGGATGATGATATAGCAATATATTTTTATGGGATGATGATATAGCAATATATTTTATAGGATGATTATATAGCAATATATTTTTATAAGATGATGATATAGCAATATATTTTTATGGGATGATGATATAGCAATATATTTTTATGGGATGATGATATAGCAATATATTTTATAGGATGATGATATAGCAATATATTTTTATGGGATGATGATATAGCAATATTTTTTTATGGGATGATGGTATAGCAATATATTTTATAGGATGATGATATAGCAATATATTTTATAGGATGATTATATAGCAATATATTTTTATGGGATGATGATATAGCAATATATTTTATAGGATGATGATATAGCAATATATTTTATAGGATGATTATATAGCAGTATATTTTTATAGGATGATTATATAGCAATATATTTTATAGGATGATGATATAGCAATATATTTTATAGGATGATGATATAGCAATATATTTTATAGGATGATGATATAGCAATATATTTTTATAGGATGATGATATAGCAATATATTTTTATGGGATGATGATATAGCAATATATTTTATAGGATGATGATATAGCAATATATTTTATAGGATGATGATATAGCAGTATATTTTTATAGGATGATGATATAGCAATATATTTTTATGGGATGATGATATAGCAATATATTTTTATAGGATGATGATATAGCAATATATTTTATAGGATGATGATATAGCAATATATTTTTATAGGATGATGATATAGCAATATATTTTTATGGGATGATGATATAGCAATATATTTTATAAGATTATGATATAGCAATATATTTTTATGGGATGATGATATAGCAATATATTTTATAGGATGATGATATAGCAATATATTTTATAGGATGATTATATAGCAGTATATTTTTATAGGATGATGATATAGCAATATATTTTTATGGGATGAGGATATAGCAATATATTTTATAGGATGATGATATAGCAATATATTTTATAGGATGATGATATAGCAATATATTTTATAGGATGATTATATAGCAATATATTTTTATGGGATGATGATATAGCAATATATTTTATAGGATGATGATATAGCAATATATTTTTATGGGATGATGATATAGCAATATATTTTAATGGGATGATGATATAGCAATATATTTTTATAGGATGATGATATAGCAATATATTTTATAGGATGATGATATAGCAATATATTTTATAGGATGATTATATAGCAGTATATTTTTATAGGATGATGATATAGCAATATATTTTATAGGATGATGATATAGCAATATATTTTATAGGATGATGATATAGCAATATATTTTATAGGATGATGATATAGCAATATATTTTATAGGATGATTATATAGCAGTATATTTTTATAGGATGATGATATAGCAATATATTTTTAATGGATGATGATATAGCAATATATTTTATAGGATGATGATATAGCAATATATTTTATAGGATGATTATATAGCAGTATATTTTTATAGGATGATGATATAGCAATATATTTTTATAGGATGATGATATAGCAATATATTTTATAGGATGATGATATAGCAATATATTTTATAGGATGATGATATAGCAATATATTTTATGGGATGATGATATAGCAATATATTTTATAGGATGATTATATAGCAATATATTTTTATGGGATGATGATATAGCAATATATTTTATAAGATGATTATATAGCAATATATTTTTATGGGATGATGATATAGCAATATATTTTATAGGATGATGATATAGCAATATATTTTATAGGATTATGATATAGCAATATATTTTATAGGATGATGATATAGCAGTATATTTTATAGGATGATGATATAGCAATATATTTTTATAGGATGATGATATAGCAATATATTTTATAAGATGATGATATAGCAATATATTTTATAGGATGATTATATAGCAATATATTTTTATGGGATGATGATATAGCAATATATTTTATAGGATGATGATATAGCAATATATTTTATAGGATGATGATATAGCAATATATTTTATAGGATGATGATATAGCAATATATTTTTATAGGATGATGATATAGCAATATATTTTATAGGATGATTATATAGCAATATATTTTTATGGGATGATGATATAGCAATATATTTTATAGGATGATGATATAGCAATATATTTTATAGGATGATTATATAGCAGTATATTTTTATAGGATGATGATATAGCAATATATTTTATAGGATGATGATATAGCAATATATTTTATAGGATGATGATATAGCAATATATTTTATAGGATGATGATATAGCAATATATTTTTATAGGATGATGATATAGCAATATATTTTTATGGGATGATGATATAGCAATATATTTTATAGGATGATGATATAGCAATATATTTTATAGGATGATGATATAGCAGTATATTTTTATAGGATGATGATATAGCAATATATTTTTATGGGATGATGATATAGCAATATATTTTTATAGGATGATGATATAGCAATATATTTTATAGGATGATGATATAGCAATATATTTTTATAGGATGATGATATAGCAATATATTTTTATGGGATGATGATATAGCAATATATTTTATAAGATTATGATATAGCAATATATTTTTATGGGATGATGATATAGCAATATATTTTATAGGATGATGATATAGCAATATATTTTATAGGATGATTATATAGCAGTATATTTTTATAGGATGATGATATAGCAATATATTTTTATGGATGATGATATAGCAATATATTTTATAGGATGATGATATAGCAATATATTTTATAGGATGATGATATAGCAATATATTTTATAGGATGATTATATAGCAATATATTTTTATGGGATGATGATATAGCAATATATTTTATAGGATGATGATATAGCAATATATTTTTATGGGATGATGATATAGCAATATATTTTAATTGGGATGATGATATAGCAATATATTTTTATAGGATGATGATATAGCAATATATTTTATAGGATGATGATATAGCAATATATTTTATAGGATGATTATATAGCAGTATATTTTTATAGGATGATGATATAGCAATATATTTTATAGGATGATGATATAGCAATATATTTTATAGGATGATGATATAGCAATATATTTTATAGGATGATGATATAGCAATATATTTTATAGGATGATTATATAGCAGTATATTTTTATAGGATGATGATATAGCAATATATTTTTAATGGATGATGATATAGCAATATATTTTATAGGATGATGATATAGCAATATATTTTATAGGATGATTATATAGCAGTATATTTTTATAGGATGATGATATAGCAATATATTTTTATAGGATGATGATATAGCAATATATTTTATAGGATGATGATATAGCAATATATTTTATAGGATGATGATATAGCAATATATTTTATGGGATGATGATATAGCAATATATTTTATAGGATGATTATATAGCAATATATTTTTATGGGATGATGATATAGCAATATATTTTATAAGATGATTATATAGCAATATATTTTTATGGGATGATGATATAGCAATATATTTTATAGGATGATGATATAGCAATATATTTTATAGGATTATGATATAGCAATATATTTTATAGGATGATGATATAGCAATATATTTTATAGGATGATGATATAGCAATATATTTTTATAGGATGATGATATAGCAATATATTTTATAAGATGATGATATAGCAATATATTTTATAGGATGATTATATAGCAATATATTTTTATGGGATGATGATATAGCAATATATTTTATAGGATGATGATATAGCAATATATTTTATAGGATGATGATATAGCAATATATTTTATAGGATGATTATATAGCAATATATTTTTATAAGATGATGATATAGCAATATATTTTATAGGATGATGATATAGCAATATATTTTTATAAGATGATGATATAGCAATATATTTTTATAAGATGATGATATAGCAATATATTTTTATAGGATGATGATATAGCAATATATTTTTATAGGATGATTATATAGCAATATATTTTTATGAGATGATGATATAGCAATATATTTTTATGGGATGATAATATAGCAATATATTTTTATGGGATGATGAGTATAGCAATATATTTTTATGGGATGATGATATAGCAATATATTTTTATGGGATGATGATATAGCAATATATTTTATAGGATGATGATATAGCAATATATTTTTATAAGATGATGATATAGCAATATATTTTTATGGGATGATGATATAGCAATATATTTTTATGGGATGATGATATAGCAATATATTTTTATGGGATGATGATATAGCAATATATTTTTATATGATGATGATATAGCAATATATTTTTATGGGATGATGATATAGCAATATATTTTTATGGGATGATGATATAGTAATATATTTTATAGGATGATGATATAGCAATATATTTTATAGGATGATGATATAGCAATATATTTTATAGGATGATTATATAGCAATATATTTTTATGGGATGATGATATAGCAATATATTTTATAGGATGATGATATAGCAATATATTTTTATGGGATGATGATATAGCAATATATTTTATAGGATGATGATATAGCAATATATTTTTATAAGATGATGATATAGCAATATATTTTTATGGGATGATGATATAGCAATATATTTTTATGGGATGATGATATAGCAATATATTTTTATGGGATGATGATATAGCAATATATTTTTATTTGATGATGATATAGCAATATATTTTTATGGGATGATGATATAGCAATATATTTTTATGGGATGATGATATAGCAATATATTTTATAGGATGATGATATAGCAATATATTTTATAGGATGATGATATAGCAATATATTTTATAGGATGATTATATAGCAATATATTTTTATGGGATGATGATATAGCAATATATTTTATAGGATGATGATATAGCAATATATTTTTATGGGATGATGATATAGCAATATATTTTAATGGGATGATGATATAGCAATATATTTTTATAGGATGATGATATAGCAATATATTTTATAGGATGATGATATAGCAATATATTTTATAGGATGATTATATAGCAGTATATTTTTATAGGATGATGATATAGCAATATATTTTATAGGATGATGATATAGCAATATATTTTATAGGATGATGATATAGCAATATATTTTATAGGATGATGATATAGCAATATATTTTATAGGATGATTATATAGCAGTATATTTTTATAGGATGATGATATAGCAATATATTTTTAATGGATGATGATATAGCAATATATTTTATAGGATGATGATATAGCAATATATTTTATAGGATGATTATATAGCAGTATATTTTTATAGGATGATGATATAGCAATATATTTTTATAGGATGATGATATAGCAATATATTTTATAGGATGATGATATAGCAATATATTTTATAGGATGATGATATAGCAATATATTTTATGGGATGATGATATAGCAATATATTTTATAGGATGATTATATAGCAATATATTTTTATGGGATGATGATATAGCAATATATTTTATAAGATGATTATATAGCAATATATTTTTATGGGATGATGATATAGCAATATATTTTATAGGATGATGATATAGCAATATATTTTATAGGATTATGATATAGCAATATATTTTATAGGATGATGATATAGCAATATATTTTATAGGATGATGATATAGCAATATATTTTTATAGGATGATGATATAGCAATATATTTTATAAGATGATGATATAGCAATATATTTTATAGGATGATTATATAGCAATATATTTTTATGGGATGATGATATAGCAATATATTTTATAGGATGATGATATAGCAATATATTTTATAGGATGATGATATAGCAATATATTTTATAGGATGATTATATAGCAATATATTTTTATAAGATGATGATATAGCAATATATTTTATAGGATGATGATATAGCAATATATTTTTATAAGATGATGATATAGCAATATATTTTTATAAGATGATGATATAGCAATATATTTTTATAGGATGATGATATAGCAATATATTTTTATAGGATGATGATATAGCAATATATTTTTATGAGATGATGATATAGCAATATATTTTTATGGGATGATAATATAGCAATATATTTTTATGGGATGATGATATAGCAATATATTTTTATGGGATGATGATATAGCAATATATTTTTATGGGATGATGATATAGCAATATATTTTATAGGATGATGATATAGCAATATATTTTTATAAGATGATGATATAGCAATATATTTTTATGGGATGATGATATAGCAATATATTTTTATGGGATGATGATATAGCAATATATTTTTATGGGATGATGATATAGCAATATATTTTTATATGATGATGATATAGCAATATATTTTTATGGGATGATGATATAGCAATATATTTTTATGGGATGATGATATAGTAATATATTTTTATAAGATGATGATATAGCAATATATTTTTATGGGATGATGATATAGCAATATATTTTTATGGGATGATGATATAGCAATATATTTTTATAAGATGATGTTATAGAAATATATTTTTATGGGATGATGATATAGCAATATATTTTTATGGGATGATGATATAGCAATATATTTTTATGGGATGATGATATAGCAATATATTTTTATGGGATGATGATATAGCAATATATTTTTATAAGATGATGATATAGCAATATATTTTTATGGGATGATGATATAGCAATATATTTTTATAGGATGATGATATAGCAGTATATTTTTATGGGATGATGATATAGCAATATATTTTATAGGATGATGATATAGCAATATATTTTTATGGGATGATAATATAGCAATATATTTTTATGGGACGATGATATAGCAATATATTTTTATGGGATGATGATATAGCAATATATTTTTATAAGATGATGATATAGCAATATATTTTTATGAGATGATGATATAGCAATATATTTTTATGGGATGATGATATAGTAATATATTTTTATAAGATGATGATATAGCAATATATTTTTATAAGATGATGATATAGCAATATATTTTTATGGGATGATGATATAGCAATATATTTTTATAAGATGATGATATAGCAATATATTTTTATAAGATGATGATATAGCAATATATTTTTATAGGATGATGATATAGCAATATATTGTTATGGGATGATGATATAGCAATATATTTTTATGGGATGATGATATAGCAATATATTTTTATAAGATGATGATATAGCAATATATTTTTATGGGATGATGATATAGCAATATATTTTTATGGGATGATGATATAGCAATATATTCTTATGGGATGATGATATAGCAATATATTTTTATAAGATGATGATATAGCAATATATTTTTATAAGATGATGATATAGCAATATATTTTTATAGGATGATGATATAGCAATATATTTTATGGGATGATGATATAGCAATATATTTTTATGGGATGATGATATAGCAATATATTTTATGGGATGATGATATAGCAATATATTTTTATGGGATGATGATATAGCAATATATTTTTATAAGATGATGATATAGCAATATATTTTTATAAGATGATGATATAGCAATATATTTTTATAGGATGATGATATAGCAATATATTTTTATGGGATGATGATATAGCAATATATTTTTATGGGATGATGATATAGCAATATATTTTTATAAGATGATGATATAACAATATATTTTTATGGGATGATGATATAGCAATATATTTTTATGGGATGATGATATAGCAATATATTTTTATGGGATGATGATATAGCAATATATTTTTATAAGATTATGATATAGCAATATATTTTTATAAGATGATGATATAGCAATATATTTTTATAGGATGATGATATAGCAATATATTTTATGGGATGATGATATAGCAATATATTTTTATGGGATGATGATATAGCAATATATTTTTATGGGATGATGATATAGCAATATATTTTTATAAGATGATGATATAGCAATATATTTTAATGGGATGATGATATAGCAATATATTTTTATAAGATGATGATATAGCAATATATTTTATGGGATGATGATATAGCAATATATTTTATGGGATGATGATATAGCAATATATATTTATAGGATGATGATATAGCAATATATTTTATGGGATGATGATATAGCAATATATTTTTATAGGATGATGATATAGCAATATATTTTATGGGATGATGATATAGCAATATATTTTTATGGGATGATGATATAGCAATATATTTTTATAAGATGATGATATAGCAATATATTTTTATGGGATGATGATATAGCAATATATTTTATAGGATGATGATATAGCAATATATTTTTATAGGATGATGATATAGCAATATATTTTTATGGGATGATGATATAGCAATATATTTTATGGGATGATGATATAGCAATATATTTTTATAGGATGATGATATAGCAATATATTTTTATGGGATGATGATATAGCAATATATTTTTATAAGATTATGATATAGCAATATATTTTTATAAGATGATGATATAGCAATATATTTTTATGGGATGATGATATAGCAATATATTTTTATAAGATGATGATATAGCAATATATTTTATGGGATGATGATATAGCAATATATTTTATAGGATGATGATATAGCAATATATTTTTATAGGATGATGATATAGCAATATATTTTTATAGGATGATGATATAGCAATATATTTTTATAGGATGATGATATAGCAATATATTTTTATGGGATGATGATATAGCAATATATTTTTATGGGATGATGATATAGCAATATATTTTTATAAGATGATGATATAGCAATATATTTTTATAGGATGATGATATAGCAATATATTTTTATAGGATGATGATATAGCAATATATTCTTATGAGATGATGATATAGCAATATATTTTTATAAGATGATGATATAGCAATATATTTTTATAAGATGATGATATAGCAATATATTTTTATAAGATGATGATATAGCAATATATTTTTATAGGATGATGATATAGCAATATATTTTTATGAGATGATGATATAGCAATATATTTTTATGAGATGATGATATAGCAATATATTTTTATAAGATGATGATATAGCAATATATTT
Organism: Euprymna scolopes; assembly: GCF_053919585.1. Lineage (NCBI taxonomy): Eukaryota > Metazoa > Mollusca > Cephalopoda > Sepiida > Sepiolidae > Euprymna > Euprymna scolopes. The sequence continues at coordinate 138,652,432 of NC_136489.1, forward strand.
TTATAAGATGATGATATAGCAATATATTTTTATAGGATGATGATATAGCAATATATTTTTATGAGATGATGATATAGCAATATATTTTTATGGGATGATGATATAGCAATATATTTTTATAAGATGATGATATAGCAATATATTTTTATAGGATGATGATATAGCAATATATTTTTATGGGATGATGATATAGCAATACATTTTATAGGATGATGATATAGCAATATATTTTTATGGGATGATGATATAGCAATATATTTTTATGGGATTATGATATAGCAATATATTTTTATAAGATGATGATATAGCAATATATTTTTATAGGATGATGATATAGCAATATATTTTTATAAGATGATGATATAGCAATATATTTTTATAAGATGATGATATAGCAATATATTTTTATAAGATGATGATATAGCAATATATTTTTATAAGATGATGATATAGCAATATATTTTTATAGGATGATGATATAGCAATATATTTTTATAAGATGATGATATAGCAATATATTTTTATGGGATGATGATATAGCAATATATTTTTATAGGATGATGATATAGCAATATATTCTTATGAGATGATGATATAGCAATATATTTTTATAAGATGATGATATAGCAATATATTTTTATAAGATGATGATATAGCAATATATATTTTATGGGATGATGATATAGCAATATATTTTTATGGGATGATGATATAGCAATATATTTTTATGGGAATATGATATAGCAATATATTTTTATGGGATGATGATATAGCAATATATTTTATGGGATGATGATATAGCAATATATGTTTTTGGGATGATGATATAGCAATATATTTTTATGGGTTGATGATATAGCAATATATTTTTATGGGAATAGGATATAGCAATATATTTTTATGGGATGATGATATAGCAATATATTTTTATGGGAATATGATATAGCAATATATTTTTATGGGATGATGATATAGCAATATATTTTTATGGGATGATGATATAGCAATATATTTTTATGGGATGATGATATAGCAATATATATTTTATGGGATGATGATATAGCAATATATTTTTATGGGATGATGATATAGCAATATATTTTTATGGGAATATGATATAGCAATATATTTTTATGGGATGATGATATAGCTATATATTTTTATGGAATATGATATAGCAATATATTTTATGGGATGATGATATAGCTATATATTTTTATGGGATGATGATATAGCAATACATTTTATAGGATGATGATATAGCAATATATTTTTATGGGATGATCATATAGCAATATATTTTATGGGATGATGATATAGCAATACATTCTTATGGGATGATGATATAGACAATATATTTTTATGGGATGATGATATAGCAATATATTTTTATGGGATGATGATATAGCAATATATTTTTATAGGATGATGATAAAGCAATATATTTTTGTGGGATGATGATATAGCAATATATTTTAATGGGATGATGATAAAGCAATATATTTTAATGGGATGATGATATAGCATGTTTATTATATCTACCAAGTTAATCTTAAAAAATTATGACTACAGAAAGAGATTCGACATGTATGACCCATTTTTATAGGATGATGATATAGCAATTATAGGATGATGATATAGCAATATATTTTATGAGATGATGATATAGCAATATATTTTATGAGATGATGATATAGCAATATATTTTTATGGGATGATGATATAGCAATATATTTTATGGGATGATGATATAGCAATATGTTTTTATGAGATGATGATATAGCAATATATTTTTATGAGATGATGATATAGCAATATATTTTATGGGATGATGATACAGCAATATATTCTTATGGGATGATGATATAGCAATATATTTTATGGGATGATGATATAGCAATATATTTTATGGGATGATGATATAGCAATATATTTTATGGGATGATGATATAGCAATATATTTTATGAGATGATGATATAGCAATATATTTTTATGGGATGATGATATAGCAATATATTTTATGGGATGATGATATAGCAATATGTTTTTATGAGATGATGATATAGCAATATATTTTTATGAGATGATGATATAGCAATATATTTTATTGGATGATGATATAGCAATATATTCTCATGGGATGATGATATAGACAATATATTTTTATGGAATGATGATATAGCAATATATATTTTATGGGATGATGATATAGCAATATATTTTTATGGGATGATGATATAGCAATATATTTTTATGAGATGATGATATAGCAATATATTTTTATAGGATGATGATAAAGCAATATATTTTTGTGGGATGATGATATAGCAATATATTTTTATGGGATGATGATATAGCATGTTTATTATATCTACCAAGTTTATCTTAAAAAAAATGATTACTACAGAAAGAGATTTTACATGTATGACCCATTTTTATAGGATGATGACATAGCAATATTTTTTATGAGATGATGAAATAGCAATATATTTTTATGGGATGATGATATAGCAATATATTTTATGAGATGATGATATAGCAATCTGTTTTTATGGGAATATGATATAGCAATATATTTATGTAAGATGATGATATAGCAATATATTTTCATGGAATGATGATATAGCAATATATTTTATGAGATGATGATATAGCAATATATTTGTGTGGGATGATGATATAGCAATATATTTTTATGAGATGATGATATAGATGTATGTTTTTATGGGAATATGATATAGCAATATATTTATGGGAGATGATGATATAGCAATATATTTGTATGGGATGATGATATAGCAGTATATTTTTATGGGATGATGATATAGCAATATATTTTTTAGGATGATGATATAGCAATATATTTTATGGGATGATGATATAGCAATATATTCTTATGGGATGATGATATAGCAATATATTTTTATGGGATGATGATACAGCAATGTATTTTTATGAGATGATGATATAGCAATATATTTTTATGAGATGATGTTATAGCAATATATTTTTATGGGATGATGATATAGCAATATATTTTCATGGGATGATGATATAGCAATATATTTTTATAGGATGATGATATAGCAATATATTTTTATGGGATGATGATATAGCAATATATTTTTATGGGATGATGATATAGCAATATATTTTATGAGATGATTATATAGCAATATATTTTTATGGGATGATGATATAGCAATATATTTTTATAGGATGATGATATAGCAATATATTTTTATAGGATGATGATATAGAAATATATTTTTATAGGATGATGATATAGCAATATGTTTTTATGGGATGATGATATAGCAATATATTTTTATGGGATGATGATATAGCAATATATTTTTATGAGATGATGATATAGCAATATATTTTTATGAGATGATGATGTAGCAATATATTTTTATCGGATGATGATATAGCAATATATTTTTATGAGATGATGATATAGCAATATATTTTTATGAGATGATGATGTAGCAATATAATTTTATAGGATGATGATATAGCAATATATTTTTATGAGATGATGATATAGCAATATATTTTTATGAGATGATGATATAGCAATATATTTTATAGGATGATGATATAGCAATATATTTTATGAGATGATGATGTAGCAATATATTTTTATGAGATGATGATATAGCAATATATTTTATGAGATGATGATATAGCAATATATTTTTATGGGATGATGATATAGCAATATATTTTTATGGGATGATGATATAGCAATATATTTTTATGAGATGATGATATAGCAATATATTTTTATGAGATGATGATATAGCAATATATTTTTATGGGATGATGATATAGCAATATATTTTTATAAGATGATGATATAGCAATATATTTTTATAAGATGATGATATAGCAATATATTTTTATAGGATGATGATATAGCAATATATTTTTATGAGATGATGATATAGCAATATGTTTTTATGGGATGATGATATAGCAATATATTTTTATAAGATGATGATATAGCAATATGTTTTTATAAGATGATGATATAGCAATATATTTTTATAAGATGATGATATAGCAATATATATTTTATAGGATGATGATATAGCAATATATTTTTATGAGATGATGATATAGCAATATGTTTTTATGGGATGATGATATAGCAATATATTTTTATGGAATGATGATATAGCAATATATTTTTATGGGATGATGATATAGCAATATATTTTTATGGGATGATGATATAGCAATATATTTTTATGGGTTGATGATATAGCAATATATTTTTATGGGAATAGGATATAGCAATATATTTTTATGGGATGATGATATAGCAATGTATTTTTATGAGATGATGATATAGCAATATATTTTTATGGGATGATGATATAGCAATATATTTTTATGGGATGATGATATAGCAATATATTTTTATGGGATGATGATATAGCAATATATATTTTATGGGATGATGATATAGCAATATATTTTTATGGGATGATGATATAGCAATATATTTTTATGGGAATATGATATAGCAATATATTTTTATGGGATGATGATATAGCTATATATTTTTATGGAATATGATATAGCAATATATTTTATGGGATGATGATATAGCTATATATTTTTATGGGATGATGATATAGCAATACATTTTATAGGATGATGATATAGCAATATATTTTTATGGGATGATGATATAGCAATATATTTTATGGGATGATGATATAGCAATACATTCTTATGGGATGATGATATAGACAATATATTTTTATGGGATGATGATATAGCAATATATTTTTATGGGATGATGATATAGCAATATATTTTTATAGGATGATGATAAAGCAATATATTTTTGTGGGATGATGATATAGCAATATATTTTAATGGGATGATGATAAAGCAATATATTTTAATGGGATGATGATATAGCATGTTTATTATATCTACCAAGTTAATCTTAAAAAATGATGACTACAGAAAGAGATTCGACATGTATGACCCATTTTTATAGGATGATGATATAGCAATTATAGGATGATGATATAGCAATATATTTTATGAGATGATGATATAGCAATATATTTTATGAGATGATGATATAGCAATATATTTTTATGGGATGATGATATAGCAATATATTTTATGGGATGATGATATAGCAATATGTTTTTATGAGATGATGATATAGCAATATATTTTTATGAGATGATGATATAGCAATATATTTTATGGGATGATGATACAGCAATATATTCTTATGGGATGATGATATAGCAATTTATTTTATGGGATGATGATATAGCAATATATTTTATGGGATGATGATATAGCAATATATTTTATGGGATGATGATATAGCAATATATTTTATGAGATGATGATATAGCAATATATTTTTATGGGATGATGATATAGCAATATATTTTATGGGATGATGATATAGCAATATGTTTTTATGAGATGATGATATAGCAATATATTTTTATGAGATGATGATATAGCAATATATTTTATGGGATGATGATATAGCAATATATTCTCATGGGATGATGATATAGACAATATATTTTTATGGAATGATGATATAGCAATATATATTTTATGGGATGATGATATAGCAATATATTTTTATGGGATGATGATATAGCAATATATTTTTATGAGATGATGATATAGCAATATATTTTTATAGGATGATGATAAAGCAATATATTTTTGTGGGATGATGATATAGCAATATATTTTTATGGGATGATGATATAGCATGTTTATTATATCTACCAAGTTTATCTTAAAAAAAATGATGACTACAGAAAGAGATTTTACATGTATGACCCATTTTTATAGGATGATGACATAGCAATATTTTTTATGAGATGATGATATAGCAATATATTTTTATGGGATGATGATATAGCAATATATTTTATGAGATGATGATATAGCAATCTGTTTTTATGGGAATATGATATAGCAATATATTTATGTAAGATGATGATATAGCAATATATTTTCATGGAATGATGATATAGCAATATATTTTATGAGATGATGATATAGCAATATATTTGTGTGGGATGATTATATAGCAATATATTTTTATGAGATGATGATATAGATGTATGTTTTTATGGGAATATGATATAGCAATATATTTATGGGAGATGATGATATAGCAATATATTTGTATGGGATGATGATATAGCAGTATATTTTTATGGGATGATGATATAGCAATATATTTTTTAGGATGATGATATAGCAATATATTTTATGGGATGATGATATAGCAATATATTCTTATGGGATGATGATATAGCAATATATTTTTATGGGATGATGATATAGCAATGTATTTTTATGAGATGATGATATAGCAATATATTTTTATGGGATGATGTTATAGCAATATATTTTTATGGGATGATGATATAGCAATATATTTTCATGGGATGATGATATAGCAATATATTTTTATAGGATGATGATATCGCAATATATTTTTATGGGATGATGATATAGCAATATATTTTTATGGGATGATGATATAGCAATATATTTTATGAGATGATTATATAGCAATATATTTTTATGGGATGATGATATAGCAATATATTTTTATAGGATGATGATATAGCAATATATTTTTATAGGATGATGATATAGAAATATATTTTTATAGGATGATGATATAGCAATATGTTTTTATGGGATGATGATATAGCAATATATTTTTATGGGATGATGATATAGCAATATATTTTTATGAGATGATGATATAGCAATATATTTTTATGAGATGATGATGTAGCAATATATTTTTATCGGATGATGATATAGCAATATATTTTTATTAGATGATGATATAGCAATATATTTTTATGAGATGATGATGTAGCAATATAATTTTATAGGATGATGATATAGCAATATATTTTTATGAGATGATGATATAGCAATATATTTTTATAAGATGATGATATAGCAATATATTTTTATAGGATGATGATATAGCAATAACTTTTTATGGGATGATGATATAGCAATATATTTTATAGGATGATGATTAAGCAATATATTTTATAGGATGATCATATAGCAATATATTTTATAGGATGATGATTAAGCAATATATTTTATAGGATGATGATTAAGCAATATATTTTATAGGATGATGATATAGCAATATATTTTATAGGATGATGATTAAGCAATATATTTTATAGGATGATGATTAAGCAATATATTTTATAGGATGATGATTAAGCAATATATTTTATAGGATGATGATATAGCAATATATTTTATAGGATGATGATTAAGCAATATATTTTATAGGATGATGATATAGCAATATATTTTATAGGATGATGATTAAGCAATATATTTTATAGGATGATGATATAGCAATATATTTTATAGGATGATGATTAAGCAATATATTTTATAGGATGATGATTAAGCAATATATTTTATAGGATGATGATATAGCAATATATTTTTATAGGATGATGATATAGCAATATATTTTATAGGATGATGATATAGCAATATATTTTATAGGATGATGATTAAACAATATATTTTATAGGATGATTATATAGCAATATATTTTTATAGGATGATGATATAGCAATATATTTTATAGGATGATTATATAGCAATATATTTTATAGGATGATGATATAGCAATATATTTTATAGGATGATGATTAAGCAATATATTTTATAGGATGATGATTAAGCAATATATTTTATAGGATGATGATATAGCAATATATTTTTATAGGATGATGATATAGCAATATATTTTATAGGATGATGATATAGCAATATATTTTATAGGATGATGATTAAACAATATATTTTATAGGATGATGATATAGCAATATATTTTTATAGGATGATGATATAGCAATATATTTTATAGGATGATTATATAGCAATATATTTTATAGGATGATGATATAGCAATATATTTTATAGGATGATGATTAAGCAATATATTTTATAGGATGATGATTAAGCAATATATTTTATAGGATGATGATATAGCAATATATCTTTATAGGATGATGATATAGCAATATATTTTATAGGATGATGATATAGCAATATATTTTATAGGATGATGATTAAACAATATATTTTATAGGATGATTATATAGCAATATATTTTTATAGGATGATGATATAGCAATATATTTTATAGGATGATTATATAGCAATATATTTTATAGGATGATGATATAGCAATATATTTTATAGGATGATGATTAAGCAATATATTTTATAGGATGATGATTAAGCAATATATTTTATAGGATGATGATATAGCAATATATTTTTATAGGATGATGATATAGCAATATATTTTATAGGATGATGATATAGCAATATATTTTATAGGATGATGATTAAACAATATATTTTATAGGATGATGATATAGCAATATATTTTTATAGGATGATGATATAGCAATATATTTTATAGGATGATTATATAGCAATATATTTTATAGGATGATGATATAGCAATATATTTTATAGGATGATGATTAAGCAATATATTTTATAGGATGATGATTAAGCAATATATTTTATAGGATGATGATATAGCAATATATTTTTATAGGATGATGATATAGCAATATATTTTATAGGATGATGATATAGCAATATATTTTATAGGATGATGATTAAACAATATATTTTATAGGATGATTATATAGCAATATATTTTTATAGGATGATGATTAAGCAATATATTTTATAGGATGATTATATAGCAATATATTTTTATAGGATGATGATATAGCAATATATTTTATAGGATGATGATTAAGCAATATATTTTATAGGATGATGATTAAGCAATATATTTTATAGGATGATGATATAGCAATATATTTTATAGGATGATGATTAAGCAATATATTTTATAGGATGATGATTAAGCAATATATTTTATAGGATGATGATTAAGCAATATATTTTATAGGATGATGATTAAGCAATATATTTTATAGGATGATGATTAAGCAATATATTTTATAGGATGATGATTAAGCAATATATTTTATAGGATGATGATTAAGCAATATATTTTATAGGATGATGATTAAGCAATATATTTTATAGGATGATGATATAGCAATATATTTTTATAGGATGATGATATAGCAATATATTTTATAGGATGATGATTAAGCAATATATTTTATAGGATGATGATTAAGCAATATATTTTATAGGATGATGATATAGCAATATATTTTATAGGATGATGATTAAGCAATATATTTTATAGGATGATGATATAGCAATATATTTTATAGGATGATGATTAAGCAATACATTTTATAGGATGATGATTAAGCAATATATTTTATAGGATGATGATATAGCAATATATTTTATAGGATGATGATTAAGCAATATATTTTATAGGATGATGATATAGCAATATATTTTATAGGATGATGATTAAGCAATATATTTTTATAGGATGATGATTAAGCAATATATTTTATAGGATGATGATATAGCAATATATTTTATAGGATGATGATTAAGCAATATATTTTTATAGGATGATGATTAAGCAATATATTTTTATAGGATGATGATATAGCAATATATTTTATAGGATGATGATATAGCAATATATTTTATAGGATGATGATTAAGCAATATATTTTATAGGATGATGATATAGCAATATATTTTATAGGATGATGATTAAGCAATATATTTTATAGGATGATTATATAGCAATATATTTTATAGGATGATGATTAAGCAATATATTTTATAGGATGATGATTAAGCAATATATTTTATAGGATGATGATATAGCAATATATTTTATAGGATGATGATTAAGCAATATATTTTATAGGATGATGATATAGCAATATATTTTATAGGATGATGATTAAGCAATATATTTTTATAGGATGATGATTAAGCAATATATTTTATAGGATGATGATATAGCAATATATTTTATAGGATGATGATTAAGCAATATATTTTATAGGATGATGATTAAGCAATATATTTTATAGGATGATGATATAGCAATATAGTTTTATAGGATGATGATATAGCAATATATTTTATAGGATGATGATATAGCAATATATTTTATAGGATGATGATTAAGCAATATATTTTATAGGATGATTATATAGCAATATATTTTTATAGGATGATGATATAGCAATATATTTTATAGGATGATGATTAAGCAATATATTTTATAGGATGATTATATAGCAATATATTTTTATAGGATGATGATTAAGCAATATATTTTATAGGATGATGATTAAGCAATATATTTTATAGGATGATGATATAGCAATATATTTTATAGGATGATGATTAAGCAATATATTTTATAGGATGATGATTAAGCAATATATTTTATAGGATGATGATTAAGCAATATATTTTATAGGATGATGATTAAGCAATATATTTTATAGGATGATGATTAAGCAATATATTTTATAGGATGATGATTAAGCAATATATTTTATAGGATGATGATTAAGCAATATATTTTATAGGATGATGATTAAGCAATATATTTTATAGGATGATGATATAGCAATATATTTTTATAGGATGATGATATAGCAATATATTTTATAGGATGATGATTAAGCAATATATTTTATAGGATGATGATTAAGCAATATATTTTATAGGATGATGATATAGCAATATATTTTTACAGGGTGATGATATAGCAATATATTTTATAGGATGATGATTAAGCAATATATTTTATAGGATGATGATTAAGCAATATATTTTATAGGATGATGATATAGCAATATATTTTATAGGATGATGATTAAGCAATATATTTTTATAGGATGATGATTAAGCAATATATTTTATAGGATGATGATATAGCAATATATTTTATAGGATGATGATATAGCAATATATTTTATAGGATGATGATATAGCAATATATTTTATAGGATGATGATATAGCAATATATTTTTATGGGATGATGATATAGCAATATATTTTTATGGGATGATGATATAGCAATATATTTTTATAGGATGATGATTAAGCAATATATTTTATAGGATGATGATATAGCAATATATTTTATAGGATGATGATATAGCAATATATTTTATAGGATGATGATATAGCAATATATTTTTATGGGATGATGATATAGCAATATATTTTTATGGGATGATGATATAGCAATATATTTTATAGGATGATGATTAAGCAATATATTTTATAGGATGATGATTAAGCAATATATTTTATAGGATGATGATTAAGCAATATATTTTATAGGATGATGATATAGCAATATATTTTATAGGATGATGATTAAGCAATATATTTTATAGGATGATGATTAAGCAATATATTTTATAGGATGATGATTAAGCAATATATTTTATAGGATGATGATTAAGCAATATATTTCATAGGATGATGATTAAGCAATATATTTTATAGGATGATGATTAAGCAATATATTTTATAGGATGATGATTAAGCAATATATTTTATAGGATGATGATTAAGCAATATATTTTATAGGATGATGATTAAGCAATATATTTTATAGGATGATGATTAAGCAATATATTTTATAGGATGATGATTAAGCAATATATTTTATAGGATGATGATTAAGCAATATATTTTATAGGATGATGATTAAGCAATATATTTTATAGGATGATGATTAAGCAATATATTTTATAGGATGATGATATAGCAATATATTTTATAGGATGATGATTAAGCAATATATTTTTATAGGATGATGATTAAGCAATATATTTTATAGGATGATGATTAAGCAATATATTTTATAGGATGATGATTAAGCAATATATTTTATAGGATGATGATTAAGCAATATATTTTATAGGATGATGATATAGCAATATATTTTATAGGATGATGATTAAGCAATATATTTTATAGGATGATGATATAGCAATATATTTTATAGGATGATGATTAAGCAATATATTTTTATAGGATGATGATTAAGCAATATATTTTATAGGATGATGATTAAGCAATATATTTTATAGGATGATGATTAAGCAATATATTTTATAGGATGATGATTAAGCAATATATTTTATAGGATGATGATTAAGCAATATATTTTATAGGATGATGATTAAGCCATATATTTTATAGGATGATGATATAGCAATATATTTTATAGGATGATGATTAAGCAATATATTTTATAGGATGATGATTAAGCAATATATTTTATAGGATGATGATTTAGCAATATATTTTATAGGATGATGATTAAGCAATATATTTTATAGGATGATGATTAAGCAATATATTTTATAGGATGATGATTAAGCAATATATTTTATAGGATGATGATTAAGCAATATATTTTTATAGGATGATGATTAAGCAATATATTTTATAGGATGATGATATAGCAATATATTTTATAGGATGATGATTAAGCAATATATTTTATAGGATGATGATATAGCAATATATTTTATAGGATGATGATATAGCAATATATTTTTATAGGATGATGATTAAGCAATATATTTTATAGGATGATGATTAAGCAATATATTTTATAGGATGATGATTAAGCAATATATTTTATAGGATGATGATTAAGCAATATATTTTATAGGATGATGATTAAGCAATATATTTTATAGGATGATGATATAGCAATATATTTTTATAGGATGATGATATAGCAATATATTTTATAGGATGATGATATAGCAATATATTTTTATGGGATGATGATATAGCAATATATTTTATAGGATGATGATTAAGCAATATATTTTATAGGATGATGATATAGCAATATATTTTATAGGATGATGATATAGCAATATATTTTTATGGGATGATGATTAAGGAATATATTTTATAGGATGATGATATAGCAATATATTTTATAGGATGATGATATAGCAATATATTTAATAGGATGATGATTAAGCAATATATTTTATAGGATGATGATTAAGCAATATATTTTATAGGATGATGATATAGCAATATATTTTATAGGATGATGATTAAGCAATATATTTTATAGGATGATGATTAAGCAATATATTTTATAGGATGATGATTAAGCAATATATTTTATAGGATGATGATATAGCAATATATTTTATAGGATGATGATATAGCAATATATTTTATAGGATGATGATATAGCAATATATTTTATAGGATGATGATATAGCAATATATTTTATAGGATGATGATATAGCAATATATTTTATAGGATGATGATATAGCAATATATTTTATAAGATGATTATTAAGCAATATATTTTATAGGATGATGATTAAGCAATATATTTTATAGGATGATGATATAGCAATATATTTTATAGGATGATGATATAGCAATATATTTTATAGGATGATGATTAAGCAATATATTTTATAGGATGATGATATAGCAATATATTTTATAGGATTATGATTAAGCAATATATTTTATAGGATGATGATATAGCAATATATTTTATAGGATGATGATATAGCAATATATTTTATAGGATGATGATTAAGCAATATATTTTATAGGATGATGATTTAGCAATATATTTTATAGGATGATGATTAAGCAATATATTTTATAGGATGATGATTAAGCAATATATTTTATAGGATGATGATTAAGCAATATATTTTATAGGATGATGATTAAGCAATATATTTTTATAGGATGATGATTAAGCAATATATTTTATAGGATGATGATATAGCAATATATTTTATAGGATGATGATTAAGCAATATATTTTATAGGATGATGATTAAGCAATATATTTTATAGGATGATGATTAAGCAATATATTTTATAGGATGATGATTAAGCAATATATTTTATAGGATGATGATTAAGCAATATATTTTATAGGATGATGATATAGCAATATATTTTTATAGGATGATGATATAGCAATATATTTTATAGGATGATGATATAGCAATATATTTTATGGGATGATGATTAAGCAATATATTTTATAGGATGATGATTAAGCAATATATTTTATAGGATGATGATATAGCAATATATTTTATAGGATGATGATATAGCAATATATTTTTATGGGATGATGATTAAGGAATATATTTTATAGGATGATGATATAGCAATATATTTTATAGGATGATGATATAGCAATATATTTAATAGGATGATGATTAAGCAATATATTTTATAGGATGATGATTAAGCAATATATTTTATAGGATGATGATATAGCAATATATTTTATAGGATGATGATTAAGCAATATATTTTATAGGATGATGATTAAGCAATATATTTTATAGGATGATGATTAAGCAATATATTTTATAGGATGATGATATAGCAATATATTTTATAGGATGATGATATAGCAATATATTTTATAGGATGATGATATAGCAATATATTTTATAGGATGATGATATAGCAATATATTTTATAGGATGATGATATAGCAATATATTTTATAGGATGATGATATAGCAATATATTTTATAAGATGATGATTAAGCAATATATTTTATAGGATGATGATTAAGCAATATATTTTATAGGATGATGATATAGCAATATATTTTATAGGATGATGATATAGCAATATATTTTATAGGATGATGATTAAGCAATATATTTTATAGGATGATGATATAGCAATATATTTTATAGGATGATGATTAAGCAATATATTTTATAGGATGATGATATAGCAATATATTTTATAGGATGATGATTAAGCAATATATTTTATAGGATGATGATATAGCAATATATTTTATAGGATGATGATATAGCAATATATTTTTATAGGATGATGATATAGCAATATATTTTTATAGGATGATGATTAAGCAATATATTTTATAGGATGATGATATAGCAATATATTTTATAGGATGATGATTAAGCAATATATTTTATAGGATGATGATTAAGCAATATATTTTATAGGATGATGATATAGCAATATATTTTATAGGATGATGATATAGCAATATATTTTATAGGATGATGATATAGCAATATATTTTTATAGGATGATGATATAGCAATATATTTTTATAGGATGATGATTAAGCAATATATTTTATAGGATGATGATATAGCAATATATTTTATAGGATGATGATTAAGCAATATATTTTATAGGATGATGATATAGCAATATATTTTATAGGATGATGATTAAGCAATATATTTTATAGGATGATGATATAGCAATATATTTTATAGGATGATGATTAAGCAATATATTTTATAGGATGATGATTAAGCAATATATTTTCTAGGATGATGATATAGCAATATATTTTATAGGATGATGATATAGCAATATATTTTTATGGGATGATGATTAAGCAATATATTTTATAGGATGATGATATAGCAATATATTTTATAGGATGATGATATAGCAATATATTTTATAGGATGATGATTAAGCAATATATTTTATAGGATGATGATTAAGCAATATATTTTATAGGATGATGATATAGCAATATATTTTATAGGATGATGATTAAGCAATATATTTTATAGGATGATGATATAGCAATATATTTTTATGGGATGATGATTAAGCAATATATTTTATAGGATGATGATTAAGCAATATATTTTATAGGATGATGATATAGCAATATATTTTATAGGATGATGATTAAGCAATATATTTTATAGGATGATGATTAAGCAATATAATTTTATGGGATGATGATATAGCAATATATTTTTATGGGATGATGATTAAGCAATATATTTTATAGGATGATGATATAGCAATATATTTTATAGGATGATGATATAGCAATATATTTTATAGGATGATGATAAAGCAATATATTTTATAGGATGATGATTAAGCAATATATTTTATAGGATGATGATATAGCAATATATTTTATAGGATGATGATTAAGCAATATATTTTATAGGATGATGATATAGCAATATATTTTTATGGGATGATGATTAAGCAATATATTTTATAGGATGATGATTAAGCAATATATTTTATAGGATGATGATATAGCAATATATTTTTATGGGATGATGATTAAGCAATATATTTTATAGGATGATGATTAAGCAATATATTTTATAGGATGATGATTAAGCAATATATTTTATAGGATGATGATTAAGCAATATATTTTATAGGATGATGATATAGCAATATATTTTATAGGATGATGATTAAGCAATATATTTTATAGGATGATGATTAAGCAATATATTTTATAGGATGATGATATAGCAATATATTTTTATGGGATGATGATTAAGCAATATATTTTATAGGATGATGATTAAGCAATATATTTTATAGGATGATGATTAAGCAATATATTTTATAGGATGATGATTAAGCAATATATTTTATAGGATGATGATATAGCAATATATTTTTATGGGATGATGATATAGCAATATATTTTATAGGATGATGATTAAGCAATATATTTTATAGGATGATGAGTAAGCAATATATTTTATAGGATGATGATTAAGCAATATATTTTATAGGATGATGATATAGCAATATATTTTATAGGATGATGATATAGCAATATATTTTATAGGATGATGATATAGCAATATATTTTATAGGATGATGATTAAGCAATATATTTTATAGGATGATGATATAGCAATATATTTTATAGGATGATGATATAGCAATATATTTTTATGGGATGATGATTAAGCAATATATTTTATAGGATGATGATATAGCAATATATTTTATAGGATGATGATTAAGCAATATATTTTATAGGATTATGATATAGCAATATATTTTTATAGGATGATGATTAAGCAATATATTTTTATAGGATGATGATTAAGCAATATATTTTTATGGGATGATGATATAGCAATATATTTTTATGGGATGATGATTAAGCAATATATTTTTATAGGATGATGATTAAGCAATATATTTTTATAGGATGATGATTAAGCAATATATTTTTATAGGATGATGATTAAGCAATATATTTTTATAGGATGATGATTAAGCAATATATTTTTATAGGATGATGATTAAGCAATATATTTTTATGGGATGATGATATAGCAATATATTTTTATGGGATGATGATTAAGCAATATATTTTATAGGATGATGAAATAGCAATATATTTTATAGGATGATGATTAAGCAATATATTTTATAGGATGATGATATAGCAATATATTTTTATAGGATGATGATTAAGCAATATATTTTTATAGGATGATGATTAAGCAATATATTTTTATAGGATGATGATATAGCAATATATTTTTATGGGATGATGATATAGCAATATATTTTATAGGATGATGATATAGCAATATATTTTTATAGGATGATGATTAAGCAATATATTTTTATATGATGATGATTAAGCAATATATTTTTATGGGATGATGATATAGCAATATATTTTTATGGGATGATGATTAAGCAATATATTTTATAGGATGATGATATAGCAATATATTTTATAGGATGATGATTAAGCAATATATTTTTATAGGATGATGATATAGCAATATATTTTATAGGATGATGATATAGCAATATATTTTATAAGATGATGATATAGCAATATATTTTTATAGGATGATGATTAAGCAATATATTTTATAGGAATATGATATAGCAATATATTTTATAGGATGATGATATAGAAATATATTTTTATAGGATGATGATTAAGCAATATATTTTATAGGATGATGATATAGCAATATATTTTATAGGATGATGATATAGCAATATATTTTATAGGATGATGATATAGCAATATATTTTATAGGATGATGATATAGCAATATATTTTATAGGATGATGATATAGCAATATATTTTATAAGATGATGATATAGCAATATATTTTTATAGGATGATGATTAAGCAATATATTTTATAGGATGATGATATAGCAATATATTTTATAGGATGATGATATAGCAATATATTTTATAGGATGATGATATAGCAATATATTTTATAGGATGATGATATAGCAATATATTTTTATAGGATGATGATATAGCAATATATTTTATAGGATGATGATATAGCAATATATTTTATAAGATGATGATATAGCAATATATTTTTATAGGATGATGATTAAGCAATATATTTTATAGGAATATGATATAGCAATATATTTTATAGGATGATGATATAGCAATATATTTTTATAGGATGATGATTAAGCAATATATTTTATAGGATGATGATATAGCAATATATTTTATAGGATGATGATATAGCAATATATTATATAGGATGATGATATAGCAATATATTTTATAGGATGATGATATAGAAATATATTTTATAGGATGATGATTAAGCAATATATTTTATAGGATGATGATATAGCAATATATTTTATAGGATGATGATATAGAAATATATTTTATAGGATGATGATATAGCAATATATTTTTATAGGATGATGATTAAGCAATATATTTTATAGGATGATGATATAGCAATATATTTTATAGGAATATGATATAGCAATATATTTTATAGGATGATGATATAGCAATATATTTTTATAGGATGATGATTAAGCAATATATTTTATAGGATGATGATATAGCAATATATTTTATAGGATGATGATATAGCAATATATTTTATAGGATGATGATTAAGCAATATATTTTATAGGATGATGATATAGCAATATATTTTATAGGATGATGATTAAGCAATATATTTTATAGGATGATGATATAGCAATATATTTTATAGGATGATGATTAAGCAATATATTTTATAGGATGATGATATAGCAATATATTTTATAGGATGATGATATAGAAATATATTTTATAGGATGATGATATAGCAATATATTTTTATAGGATGATGATTAAGCAATATATTTTATAGGATGATGATATAGCAATATATTTTTATAGGATGATGATTAAGCAATATATTTTATAGGATGATGATATAGCAATATATTTTATAGGATGATGATATAGCAATATATTTTATAAGATGATGATATAGCAATATATTTTTATAGGATGATGATTAAGCAATATATTTTATAGGAATATGATATAGCAATATATTTTATAAGATGATGATATAGCAATATATTTTATAGGATGATGATTAAGCAATATATTTTATAGGATGATGATATAGCAATATATTTTTATAGGATGATGATTAAGCAATATATTTTATAGGATGATGATATAGCAATATATTTTATAGGATGATGATATAGCAATATATTTTATAAGATGATGATATAGCAATATATTTTTATAGGATGATGATTAAGCAATATATTTTATAGGAATATGATATAGCAATATATTTTATAAGATGATGATATAGCAATATATTTTTATAGGATGATGATTAAGCAATATATTTTATAGGATGATGATATAGCAATATATTTTATAGGATGATGATATAGCAATATATTTTATAAGATGATGATATAGCAATATATTTTTATAGGATGATGATATAGCAATATATTTGATAGGATGATGATATAGCAATATATTTTTATAGGATGATGATTAAGCAATATATTTTATAGGATGATGATATAGCAATATATTTTTATAGGATGATGATTAAGCAATATATTTTATAGGATGATTATATAGCAATATATTTTTATAGGATGATGATTAAGCAATATATTTTATAGGATGATTATTAAGCAATATATTTTATAGGATGATGATATAGCAATATATTTTTATAGGATGATGATTAAGCAATATATTTTATAGGATGATGATTAAGCAATATATTTTATAGGATGATGATATAGCAATATATTTTATAAGATGATGATATAGCAATATATTTTTATAGGATGATGATTAAGCAATATATTTTTATAGGATGATGATTAAGCAATATATTTTATAGGATGATGATATAGCAATATATTTTATAAGATGATGATATAGCAATATATTTTATAGGATGATGATTAAGCAATATATTTTATAGGAATATGATATAGCAATATATTTTATAAGATGATGATATAGCAATATATTTTTATAGGATTATGATTAAGCAATATATTTTATAGGATGATGATATAGCAATATATTTTATAGGATGATGATATAGCAATATATTTTATAAGATGATGATATAGCAATATATTTTTATAGGATGATGATATAGCAATATATTTTATAGGATGATGATATAGCAATATATTTTTATAGGATGATGATTAAGCAATATATTTTATAGGATGATGATATAGCAATATATTTTTATAGGATGATGATTAAGCAATATATTTTATAGGATGATTATATAGCAATATATTTTATAGGATGATGATTAAGCAATATATTTTATAGGATGATGATTAAGCAATATATTTTATAGGATGATGATATAGCAATATATTTTATAGGATGATGATTAAGCAATATATTTTATAGGATGATGATATAGCAATATATTTTATAGGATGATGATATAGCAATATATTTTATAAGATGATGATATAGCAATATATTTTTATAGGATGATGATTAAGCAATATATTTTATAAGATGATGATATAGCAATATATTTTTATAGGATGATGATTAAGCAATATATTTTATAGGATGATGATATAGCAATATATTTTATAGGATGATGATTAAGCAATATATTTTATAGGATGATGATATAGCAATATATTTTATAGGATGATGATTAAGCACTATATTTTATAGGATGATGATATAGCAATATATTTTTATAGGATGATGATTAAGCAATATATTTTATAGGATGATGATATAGCAATATATTTTATAGGATGATGATATAGCAATATATTTTATAGGATGATGATTAAGCAATATATTTTATAGGATGATGATTAAGCAATATATTTTTATAGGATGATGATATAGCAATATATTTTATAGGATGATGATTAAGCAATATATTTTATAGGATGATGATTAAGCAATATATTTTATAGGATGATGATATAGCAATATATTTTATAGGATGATGATTAAGCAATATATTTTTATAGGATGATGATATAGCAATATATTTTTATAGGATGATGATATAGCAATATATTTTATAGGATGATGATATAGCAATATATTTTATAGGATGATGATTAAGCAATATATTTTATAGGATGATGATATAGCAATATATTTTATAGGATGATGATTAAGCACTATATTTTATAGGATGATGATATAGCAATATATTTTTATAGGATGATGATTAAGCAATATATTTTATAGGATGATGATATAGCAATATATTTTATAGGATGATGATATAGCAATATATTATATAGGATGATGATATAGCAATATATTTTATAGGATGATGATTAAGCAATATATTTTATAGGATGATGATATAGCAATATATTTTATAGGATGATGATTAAGCAATATATTTTATAGGATGATGATATAGCAATATATTTTATAGGATGATGATATAGAAATATATTTTATAGGATGATGATATAGCAATATATTTTTATAGGATGATGATTAAGCAATATATTTTATAGGATGATGATATAGCAATATATTTTTATAGGATGATGATTAAGCAATATATTTTATAGGATGATGATATAGCAATATATTTTATAGGATGATGATATAGCAATATATTTTATAAGATGATGATATAGCAATATATTTTTATAGGATGATGATTAAGCAATATATTTTATAGGAATATGATATAGCAATATATTTTATAAGATGATGATATAGCAATATATTTTATAGGATGATGATTAAGCAATATATTTTATAGGATGATGATATAGCAATATATTTTTATAGGATGATGATTAAGCAATATATTTTATAGGATGATGATATAGCAATATATTTTATAGGATGATGATATAGCAATATATTTTATAAGATGATGATATAGCAATATATTTTTATAGGATGATGATTAAGCAATATATTTTATAGGAATATGATATAGCAATATATTTTATAAGATGATGATATAGCAATATATTTTTATAGGATGATGATTAAGCAATATATTTTATAGGATGATGATATAGCAATATATTTTATAGGATGATGATATAGCAATATATTTTATAAGATGATGATATAGCAATATTTTTATAGGATGATGATATAGCAATATATTTGATAGGATGATGATATAGCAATATATTTTTATAGGATGATGATTAAGCAATATATTTTATAGGATGATGATATAGCAATATATTTTTATAGGATGATGATTAAGCAATATATTTTATAGGATGATTATATAGCAATATATTTTTATAGGATGATGATTAAGCAATATATTTTATAGGATGATTATTAAGCAATATATTTTATAGGATGATGATATAGCAATATATTTTTATAGGATGATGATTAAGCAATATATTTTATAGGATGATGATTAAGCAATATATTTTATAGGATGATGATATAGCAATATATTTTATAAGATGATGATATAGCAATATATTTTTATAGGATGATGATTAAGCAATATATTTTTATAGGATGATGATTAAGCAATATATTTTATAGGATGATGATATAGCAATATATTTTATAAGATGATGATATAGCAATATATTTTATAGGATGATGATTAAGCAATATATTTTATAGGAATATGATATAGCAATATATTTTATAAGATGATGATATAGCAATATATTTTTATAGGATTATGATTAAGCAATATATTTTATAGGATGATGATATAGCAATATATTTTATAGGATGATGATATAGCAATATATTTTATAAGATGATGATATAGCAATATATTTTTATAGGATGATGATATAGCAATATATTTTATAGGATGATGATATAGCAATATATTTTTATAGGATGATGATTAAGCAATATATTTTATAGGATGATGATATAGCAATATATTTTTATAGGATGATGATTAAGCAATATATTTTATAGGATGATTATATAGCAATATATTTTTATAGGATGATGATTAAGCAATATATTTTATAGGATGATGATTAAGCAATATATTTTATAGGATGATGATATAGCAATATATTTTATAGGATGATGATTAAGCAATATATTTTATAGGATGATGATATAGCAATATATTTTATAGGATGATGATATAGCAATATATTTTATAAGATGATGATATAGCAATATATTTTTATAGGATGATGATTAAGCAATATATTTTATAAGATGATGATATAGCAATATATTTTTATAGGATGATGATTAAGCAATATATTTTATAGGATGATGATATAGCAATATATTTTATAGGATGATGATTAAGCAATATATTTTATAGGATGATGATATAGCAATATATTTATAGGATGATGATTAAGCACTATATTTTATAGGATGATGATATAGCAATATATTTTTATAGGATGATGATTAAGCAATATATTTTATAGGATGATGATATAGCAATATATTTTATAGGATGATGATATAGCAATATATTTTATAGGATGATGATTAAGCAATATATTTTATAGGATGATGATTAAGCAATATATTTTTATAGGATGATGATATAGCAATATATTTTATAGGATGATGATTAAGCAATATATTTTATAGGATGATGATTAAGCAATATATTTTATAGGATGATGATATAGCAATATATTTTATAGGATGATGATTAAGCAATATATTTTTATAGGATGATGATATAGCAATATATTTTTATAGGATGATGATATAGCAATATATTTTTATAGGATGATGATATAGCAATATATTTTATAGGATGATGATATAGCAATATATTTTATAGGATGATGATTAAGCAATATATTTTATAGGATGATGATTAAGCAATATATTTTTATAGGATGATGATATAGCAATATATTTTTATAGGATGATGATTAAGCAATATATTTTATAGGATGATGATATAGCAATATGTTTTATAGGATGATGATTAAGCAATATATTTTATAGGATGATGATATAGCAATATATTTTATAGGATGATGATTAAGCAATATATTTTTATAGGATGATGATATAGCAATATATTTTTATAGGATGATGATATAGCAATATATTTTTATAGGATGATGATATAGCAATATATTTTATAGGATGATGATATAGCAATATATTTTATAGGATGATGATTAAGCAATATATTTTATAGGATGATGATTAAGCAATATATTTTATAGGATGATGATTAAGCAATATATTTTATAGGATGATGATATAGCAATATATTTTTATAGGATGATGATATAGCAATATATTTTATAGGATGATGATTAAGCAATATATTTTATAGGATGATGATTAAGCAATATATTTTATAGGATGATGATTAAGCAATATATTTTATAGGATGATGATTAAGCAATATATTTTATAGGATGATGATTAAGCAATATATTTTATAGGATGATGATATAGCAATATATTTTATAGGATGATGATTAAGCAATATATTTTTATGGGATGATGATATAGCAATATATTTTTATAGGATGATGATATAGCAATATATTTTTATAGGATGATGATATAGCAATATATTTTATAGGATGATGATATAGCAATATATTTTATAGGATGATTATTAAGCAATATATTTTATAGGATGATGATTAAGCAATATATTTTTATAGGATGATGATATAGCAATATATTTTATAGGATGATGATTAAGCAATATATTTTATGGGATGATGATATAGCAATATATTTTTATAGGATGATGATATAGCAATATATTTTATAGGATGATGATATAGCAATATATTTTATAGGATGATGATATAGCAATATATTTTATAGGATGATG
>NC_136489.1:138677465-138857465 GCF_053919585.1 Euprymna scolopes
ATGATGATATAGCAATATATTTTTATAGGATGATGATTAAGCAATATATTTTATAGGATGATGATATAGCAATATATTTTATAGGATGATGATTAAGCAATATATTTTATAGGATGATGATATAGCAATATATTTTTATAGGATGATGATTAAGCAATATATTTTATAGGATGATGATATAGCAATATATTTTTATAGGATGATGATTAAGCAATATATTTTATAGATGATGATATAGCAATATATTTTTATAGGATGATGATTAAGCAATATATTTTATAGGATGATGATATAGCAATATATTTTTATAGGATGATGATTAAGCAATATATTTTATAGGATGATGATATAGCAATATATTTTTATAGGATGATGATTAAGCAATATATTTTATAGGATGATGATTAAGCAATATATTTTATAGGATGATGATATAGCAATATATTTTTATAGGATGATGATTAAGCAATATATTTTATAGGATGATGATATAGCAATATATTTTTATAGGATGATGATTAAGCAATATATTTTATAGGATGATGATATAGCAATATATTTTTATAGGATGATGATTAAGCAATATATTTTATAGGATGATGATATAGCAATATATTTTTATAGGATGATGATTAAGCAATATATTTTATAGGATGATGATATAGCAATATATTTTTATAGGATGATGATTAAGCAATATATTTTATAGGATGATGATATAGCAATATATTTTTATAGGATGATGATTAAGCAATATATTTTATAGGATGATGATATAGCAATATATTTTTATAGGATGATGATATAGCAATATATTTTATAGGATGATGATATAGCAATATATTTTATAAGATGATGATATAGCAATATATTTTATAGGATGATGATTAAGCAATATATTTTATAAGATGATGATATAGCAATATATTTTTATAGGATGATGATTAAGCAATATATTTTATAGGATGATGATATAGCAATATATTTTATAGGATGATGATATAGCAATATATTTTATAAGATGATGATATAGCAATATATTTTTATAGGATGATGATTAAGCAATATATTTTATAAGATGATGATATAGCAATATATTTTTATAGGATGATGATTAAGCAATATATTTTATAGGATGATGATATAGCAATATATTTTTATAGGATGATGATTAAGCAATATATTTTATAGGATGATGATATAGCAATATATTTTTATAGGATGATGATATAGCAATATATTTTATAGGATGATGATTAAGCAATATATTTTCTAGGATGATGATATAGCAATATATTTTTATAGGATGATGATTAAGCAATATATTTTATAGGATGATGATATAGCAATATATTTTTATAGGATGATGTTTAAGCAATATATTTTATAAGATGATGATATAGCAATATATTTTATAGGATGATGATATAGCAATATATTTTATAGGATGATGATATAGCAATATATTTTTATAGGATGATGATATAGCAATATATTTTTATAGGATGATGATTAAGCAATATATTTTTATAGGATGATGATATAGCAATATATTTTTATAGGATGATGATTAAGCAATATATTTTATAGGATGATGATATAGCAATATATTTTATAGGATGATGATTAAGCAATATATTTTATAGGATGATGATATAGCAATATATTTTATAGGATTATGATATAGCAATATATTTTTATAGGATGATGATATAGCAATATATTTTATAGGATGATGATATAGCAATATATTTTTATGGGATGATGATATAGCAATATATTTTTATGGGATGATGATTAAGCAATATATTTTTATGGGATGATGATTAAGCAATATATTTTTATGGGATGATGATATAGCAATATATTTTTATGGGATGATGATTAAGCAATATATTTTATAGGATGATGATATAGCAATATATTTTATAGGATGATGATTAAGCAATATATTTTATAGGATGATGATATAGCAATATATTTTATAGGATTATGATATAGCAATATATTTTTATAGGATGATGATATAGCAATATATTTTATAGGATGATGATATAGCAATATATTTTATAGGATGATGATATAGCAATATATTTTTATAGGATTATGATATAGCAATATATTTTATAGGATGATGATATAGCAATATATTTTTATGGGATGATGATTAAGCAATATATTTTATAGGATGATGATATAGCAATATATTTTATAGGATGATGATTAAGCAATATATTTTATAGGATGATGATATAGCAATATATTTTATAGGATTATGATATAGCAATATATTTTATAGGATGATGATATAGCAATATATTTTTATGGGATGATGATTAAGCAATATATTTTTATGGGATGATGATATAGCAATATATTTTATAGGATTATGATTAAGCAATATATTTTATAGGATTATGATATAGCAATATATTTTTATGGGATGATGATTAAGCAATATATTTTTATGGGATGATGATATAGCAATATATTTTATAGGATGATGATATAGCAATATATTTTATAGGATTATGATATAGCAATATATTTTTATAGGATGATGATTAAGCAATATATTTTATAGGATGATGATTAAGCAATATATTTTTATGGGATGATGATATAGCAATATATTTTTATGGGATGATGATATAGCAATATATTTTTATAGGATGATGATATAGCAATATATTTTTATGGGATGATGATATAGCAATATATTTTTATAGGATGATGATATAGCAATATATTTTTATGGGATGATGATATAGCAATATATTTTATAGGATGATGATTAAGCAATATATTTTTATGGGATGATGATATAGCAATATATTTTTATAGGATGATGATATAGCAATATATTTTTATGGGATGATGATATAGCAATATATTTTATAGGATGATGATTAAGCAATATATTTTATAGGATTATGATATAGCAATATATTTTATAGGATTATGATATAGCAATATATTTTTATAGGATGATGATTAAGCAATATATTTTTATAGGATGATGATTAAGCAATATATTTTATAGGATTATGATATAGCAATATATTTTATAGGATGATGATATAGCAATATATTTTTATAGGATGATGATTAAGCAATATATTTTTATAGGATGATGATTAAGCAATATATTTTTATGGGATGATGATATAGCAATATATTTTTATGGGATGATGATATAGCAATATATTTTTATAGGATGATGATATAGCAATATATTTTTATGGGATGATGATATAGCAATATATTTTTATGGGATGATGATATAGCAATATATTTTTATAGGATGATGATATAGCAATATATTTTTATGAGATGATGATATAGCAATATATTTTTATGGGATGATGATATAGCAATATATTTTTATGGGATGATGATATAGCAATATATTTTTATAGGATGATGATATAGCAATATATTTTTATAGGATGATGATTAAGCAATATATTTTATGGGATGATGATATAGCAATATATTTTTATAGGATGATGATATAGCAATATATTTTTATAGGATGATGATTAAGCAATATATTTTTATAGGATGATGATTAAGCAATATATTTTTATGGGATGATGATATAGCAATATATTTTTATGGGATGATGATATAGCAATATATTTTTATAGGATGATGATATAGCAATATATTTTTATGGGATGATGATATAGCAATATATTTTTATAGGATGATGATATAGCAATATATTTTTATGGGATGATGATATAGCAATATATTTTTATGAGATGATGATATAGCAATATATTTTTATGGGATGATGATATAGCAATATATTTTTATAGGATGATGATATAGCAATATATTTTTATAGGATGATGATTAAGCAATATATTTTTATAGGATGATGATATAGCAATATATTTTTATGGGATGATGATATAGCAATATATTTTTATGGGATGATGATATAGCAATATATTTTTATAGGATGATGATATAGCAATATATTTTTATGGGATGATGATATAGCAATATATTTTTATAGGATGATGATATAGCAATATATTTTTATGGGATGATGATTAAGCAATATATTTTTATGGGATGATGATATAGCAATATATTTTATGGGATGATGATATAGCAATATATTTTTATAGGATGATGATATAGCAATATATTTTTATAGGATGATGATTAAGCAATATATTTTTATAGGATGATGATTAAGCAATATATTTTTATGGGATGATGATATAGCAATATATTTTTATGGGATGATGATTAAGCAATATATTTTTATAGGATGATGATATAGCAATATATTTTTATAGGATGATGATTAAGCAATATATTTTTATAGGATGATGATTAAGCAATATATTTTTATGGGATGATGATATAGCAATATATTTTTATGGGATGATGATATAGCAATATATTCTTATGAGATGATGATATAGCAATATATTTTTATAAGATGATGATATAGCAATATATTTTTATAGGATGATGATATAGCAATATATTTTTATGGGATGATGATATAGCAATATATTTTTATAGGATGATGATATAGCAATATATTTTTATGAGATGATGATATAGCAATATATTTTTATGGGATGATGATATAGCAATATATTTTTATGGGATGATGATATAGCAATATATTTTTATAGGATGATGATATAGCAATATATTTTTATAGGATGATGATATAGCAATATATTTTTATGAGATGATGATATAGCAATATATTTTTATGGGATGATGATATAGCAATATATTTTATAGGATGATGATATAGCAATATATTTTATAGGATGATGATTAAGCAATATATTTTATAGGATGATGATATAGCAATATATTTTTATAGGATTATGATATAGCAATATATTTTATAGGATGATGATATAGCAATATATTTTATAGGATGATGATTAAGCAATATATTTTATAGGATGATGATATAGCAATATATTTTTATGGGATGATGATATAGCAATATATTTTATAGGATTATGATATAGCAATATATTTTATAGGATGATGATTAAGCAATATATTTTATAGGATGATGATTAAGCAATATATTTTATAGGATGATGATTAAGCAATATATTTTATAGGATGATGATATAGCAATATATTTTTATAGGATGATGATATAGCAATATATTTTTATGGGATGATGATATAGCAATATATTTTATAGGATGATGATATAGCAATATATTTTATAGGATTATGATATAGCAATATATTTTATAGGATGATGATTAAGCAATATATTTTATAGGATGATGATTAAGCAATATATTTTATAGGATGATGATATAGCAATATATTTTTATAGGATGATGATATAGCAATATATTTTATAGGATGATGATATAGCAATATATTTTTATGAGATGATGATATAGCAATATATTTTATAGGATGATGATATAGCAATATATTTTATAGGATGATGATATAGCAATATATTTTTATAGGATGATGATTAAGCAATATATTTTATAGGATGATGATTAAGCAATATATTTTATAGGATGATGATATAGCAATATATTTTTATGGGATGATGATATAGCAATATATTTTATAGGATTATGATATAGCAATATATTTTATAGGATGATGATTAAGCAATATATTTTTATAGGATGATGATTAAGCAATATATTTTTATAGGATTATGATATAGCAATATATTTTATAGGATTATGATATAGCAATATATTTTTATAGGATGATGATATAGCAATATATTTTCATGGGATGATGATATAGCAATATATTTTATAGGATGATGATTAAGCAATATATTTTTATAGGATTATGATATAGCAATATATTTTTATAGGATTATGATATAGCAATATATTTTTATAGGATGATGATATAGCAATATATTTTATAGGATGATGATTAAGCAATATATTTTTATAGGATTATGATATAGCAATATATTTTATAGGATGATGATATAGCAATATATTTTATGGGATGATGATATAGCAATATATTTTATAGGATTATGATATAGCAATATATTTTTATAGGATGATGATATAGCAATATATTTTTATAGGATGATGATTAAGCAATATATTTTTATAGGATGATGATTAAGCAATATATTTTTATAGGATGATGATTAAGCAATATATTTTTATAGGATGATGATATAGCAATATATTTTATAGGATGATGATATAGCAATATATTTTATAGGATGATGATTAAGCAATATATTTTTATAGGATGATGATTAAGCAATATATTTTTATAGGATGATGATATAGCAATATATTTTATAGGATGATGATATAGCAATATATTTTATAGGATGATGATTAAGCAATATATTTTATAGGATGATGATTAAGCAATATATTTTTATAGGATTATGATATAGCAATATATTTTATAGGATTATGATATAGCAATATATTTTTATAGGATGATGATATAGCAATATATTTTATAGGATGATGATTAAGCAATATATTTTTATAGGATTATGATATAGCAATATATTTTATAGGATTATGATATAGCAATATATTTTTATAGGATGATGATATAGCAATATATTTTTATAGGATGATGATTAAGCAATATATTTTTATAGGATGATGATTAAGCAATATATTTTTATAGAATGATGATTAAGCAATATATTTTTATAGGATGATGATATAGCAATATATTTTATAGGATGATGATATAGCAATATATTTTATAGGATGATGATTAAGCAATATATTTTTATAGGATGATGATTAAGCAATATATTTTCATGGGATGATGATATAGCAATATATTTTATAGGATGATGATATAGCAATATATTTTATAGGATGATGATATAGCAATATATTTTTATAGGATGATGATTAAGCAATATATTTTTATAGGATGATGATTAAGCAATATATTTTTATAGGATGATGATATAGCAATATATTTTTATAGGATGATGATATAGCAATATATTTTATAGGATGATGATATAGCAATATATTTTTATGAGATGATGATATAGCAATATATTTTTATAGGATGATGATTAAGCAATATATTTTTATAGGATGATGATATAGCAATATATTTTTATAGGATGATGATATAGCAATATATTTTTATAGGATGATGATATAGCAATATATTTTATAGGATGATGATATAGCAATATATTTTTATAGGATGATGATTAAGCAATATATTTTTATGGGATGATGATTAAGCAATATATTTTTATAGGATGATGATTAAGCAATATATTTTTATGGGATGATGATATAGCAATATATTTTTATAGGATGATGATTAAGCAATATATTTTCATGGGATGATGATATAGCAATATATTTTTATAGGATGATGATATAGCAATATATTTTTATAGGATGATGATATAGCAATATATTTTTATAGGATGATGATATAGCAATATATTTTTATAGGATGATGATTAAGCAATATATTTTTATAGGATGATGATTAAGCAATATATTTTTATGGGATGATGATATAGCAATATATTTTTATGGGATGATGATATAGCAATATATTTTTATAGGATGATGATATAGCAATATATTTTTATAGGATGATGATATAGCAATATATTTTTATAGGATGATGATATAAGCAATATATTTTTATAGGATGATGATTAAGCAATATATTTTTATAGGATGATGATTAAGCAATATATTTTTATGGGATGATGATATAGCAATATATTTTTATGGGATGATGATATAGCAATATATTTTTATAGGATGATGATATAGCAATATATTTTTATGGGATGATGATATAGCAATATATTTTTATAGGATGATGATATAGCAATATATTTTTATGGGATGATGATATAGCAATATATTTTATAGGATGATGATTAAGCAATATATTTTTATGGGATGATGATATAGCAATATATTTTTATAGGATGATGATATAGCAATATATTTTTATAGGATGATGATATAGCAATATATTTTATAGGATGATGATATAGCAATATATTTTATAGGATGATGATTAAGCAATATATTTTATAGGATTATGATATAGCAATATATTTTATAGGATTATGATATAGCAATATATTTTTATAGGATGATGATTAAGCAATATATTTTTATAGGATGATGATCAAGCAATATATTTTTATAGGATTATGATATAGCAATATATTTTATAGGATGATGATATAGCAATATATTTTTATAGGATGATGATTAAGCAATATATTTTTATAGGATGATGATTAAGCAATATATTTTTATGGGATGATGATATAGCAATATATTTTTATGGGATGATGATATAGCAATATATTTTTATAGGATGATGATATAGCAATATATTTTTATGGGATGATGATATAGCAATATATTTTTATGGGATGATGATATAGCAATATATTTTTATAGGATGATGATATAGCAATATATTTTTATGAGATGATGATATAGCAATATATTTTTATGGGATGATGATATAGCAATATATTTTTATGGGATGATGATATAGCAATATATTTTTATAGGATGATGATATAGCAATATATTTTTATAGGATGATGATTAAGCAATATATTTTTATGGGATGATGATATAGCAATATATTTTTATAGGATGATGATATAGCAATATATTTTTATAGGATGATGATTAAGCAATATATTTTTATAGGATGATGATTAAGCAATATATTTTTATGGGATGATGATATAGCAATATATTTTTATGGGATGATGATATAGCAATATATTTTTATAGGATGATGATATAGCAATATATTTTTATGGGATGATGATATAGCAATATATTTTTATAGGATGATGATATAGCAATATATTTTTATGGGATGATGATATAGCAATATATTTTTATGAGATGATGATATAGCAATATATTTTTATGGGATGATGATATAGCAATATATTTTTATAGGATGATGATATAGCAATATATTTTTATAGGATGATGATTAAGCAATATATTTTTATAGGATGATGATATAGCAATATATTTTTATGGGATGATGATATAGCAATATATTTTTATGGGATGATGATATAGCAATATATTTTTATAGGATGATGATATAGCAATATATTTTTATGGGATGATGATATAGCAATATATTTTTATATGATGATGATATAGCAATATATTTTTATGGGATGATGATTAAGCAATATATTTTTATGGGATGATGATATAGCAATATATTTTATGGGATGATGATATAGCAATATATTTTTATAGGATGATGATATAGCAATATATTTTTATAGGATGATGATTAAGCAATATATTTTTATAGGATGATGATTAAGCAATATATTTTTATGGGATGATGATATAGCAATATATTTTTATGGGATGATGATTAAGCAATATATTTTTATAGGATGATGATATAGCAATATATTTTTATAGGATGATGATTAAGCAATATATTTTTATAGGATGATGATTAAGCAATATATTTTTATGGGATGATGATATAGCAATATATTTTTATGGGATGATGATATAGCAATATATTCTTATGAGATGATGATATAGCAATATATTTTTATAAGATGATGATATAGCAATATATTTTTATAGGATGATGATATAGCAATATATTTTTATGGGATGATGATATAGCAATATATTTTTATAGGATGATGATATAGCAATATATTTTTATGAGATGATGATATAGCAATATATTTTTATGGGATGATGATATAGCAATATATTTTTATGGGATGATGATATAGCAATATATTTTTATAGGATGATGATATAGCAATATATTTTTATAGGATGATGATTAAGCAATATATTTTTATGAGATGATGATATAGCAATATATTTTTATGGGATGATGATATAGCAATATATTTTATAGGATGATGATATAGCAATATATTTTATAGGATGATGATTAAGCAATATATTTTATAGGATGATGATATAGCAATATATTTTTATAGGATTATGATATAGCAATATATTTTATAGGATGATGATATAGCAATATATTTTATAGGATGATGATTAAGCAATATATTTTATAGGATGATGATATAGCAATATATTTTTATGGGATGATGATATAGCAATATATTTTATAGGATTATGATATAGCAATATATTTTATAGGATGATGATTAAGCAATATATTTTATAGGATGATGATTAAGCAATATATTTTATAGGATGATGATATAGCAATATATTTTTATGGGATGATGATATAGCAATATATTTTATAGGATGATGATATAGCAATATATTTTATAGGATTATGATATAGCAATATATTTTATAGGATGATGATTAAGCAATATATTTTATAGGATGATGATTAAGCAATATATTTTATAGGATGATGATATAGCAATATATTTTATAGGATGATGATATAGCAATATATTTTTATGGGATGATGATATAGCAATATATTTTATAGGATGATGATATAGCAATATATTTTTATAGGATGATGATATAGCAATATATTTTATAGGATGATGATATAGCAATATATTTTTATGAGATGATGATATAGCAATATATTTTATAGGATGATGATATAGCAATATATTTTATAGGATGATGATATAGCAATATATTTTATAGGATGATGATTAAGCAATATATTTTATAGGATGATGATATAGCAATATATTTTTATGGGATGATGATATAGCAATATATTTTATAGGATTATGATATAGCAATATATTTTATAGGATGATGATTAAGCAATATATTTTTATAGGATGATGATTAAGCAATATATTTTTATAGGATTATGATATAGCAATATATTTTATAGGATTATGATATAGCAATATATTTTTATAGGATGATGATATAGCAATATATTTTCATGGGATGATGATATAGCAATATATTTTATAGGATGATGATTAAGCAATATATTTTTATAGGATTATGATATAGCAATATATTTTATAGGATTATGATATAGCAATATATTTTTATAGGATGATGATATAGCAATATATTTTATAGGATGATGATTAAGCAATATATTTTTATAGGAATCTGATATAGCAATATATTTTATAGGATGATGATATAGCAATATATTTTATGGGATGATGATATAGCAATATATTTTATAGGATTATGATATAGCAATATATTTTTATAGGATGATGATATAGCAATATATTTTTATAGGATGATGATTAAGCAATATATTTTTATAGGATGATGATTAAGCAATATATTTTTATAGGATGATGATTAAGCAATATATTTTTATAGGATGATGATATAGCAATATATTTTATAGGATGATGATATAGCAATATATTTTATAGGATGATGATTAAGCAATATATTTTTATAGGATGATGATTAAGCAATATATTTTATAGGATGATGATTAAGCAATATATTTTTATAGGATTATGATATAGCAATATATTTTATAGGATTATGATATAGCAATATATTTTTATAGGATGATGATATAGCAATATATTTTATAGGATGATGATTAAGCAATATATTTTTATAGGATTATGATATAGCAATATATTTTATAGGATTATGATATAGCAATATATTTTTATAGGATGATGATATAGCAATATATTTTTATAGGATGATGATTAAGCAATATATTTTTATAGGATGATGATTAAGCAATATATTTTTATAGAATGATGATTAAGCAATATATTTTTATAGGATGATGATATAGCAATATATTTTATAGGATGATGATATAGCAATATATTTTATAGGATGATGATTAAGCAATATATTTTTATAGGATGATGATTAAGCAATATATTTTCATGGGATGATGATATAGCAATATATTTTATAGGATGATGATATAGCAATATATTTTATAGGATGATGATATAGCAATATATTTTTATAGGATGATGATTAAGCAATATGTTTTTATAGGATGATGATTAAGCAATATATTTTTATAGGATGATGATATAGCAATATATTTTTATAGGATGATGATATAGCAATATATTTTATAGGATGATGATATAGCAATATATTTTTATGAGATGATGATATAGCAATATATTTTTATAGGATGATGATTAAGCAATATATTTTTATAGGATGATGATATAGCAATATATTTTTATAGGATGATGATATAGCAATATATTTTTATAGGATGATGATATAGCAATATATTTTATAGGATGATGATATAGCAATATATTTTTATAGGATGATGATTAAGCAATATATTTTTATGGGATGATGATTAAGCAATATATTTTTATAGGATGATGATTAAGCAATATATTTTTATGGGATGATGATATAGCAATATATTTTTATAGGATGATGATTAAGCAATATATTTTCATGGGATGATGATATAGCAATATATTTTATAGGATGATGATATAGCAATATATTTTTATAGGATGATGATATAGCAATATATTTTTATAGGATGATGATATAGCAATATATTTTTATAGGATGATGATTAAGCAATATATTTTTATAGGATGATGATTAAGCAATATATTTTTATGGGATGATGATATAGCAATATATTTTTATGGGATGATGATATAGCAATATATTTTTATAGGATGATGATATAGCAATATATTTTTATAGGATGATGATATAGCAATATATTTTTATAGGATGATGATTAAGCAATATATTTTTATAGGATGATGATTAAGCAATATATTTTTATAGGATGATGATTAAGCAATATATTTTTATAGGATGATGATATAGCAATATATTTTATAGGATGATGATATAGCAATATATTTTATAGGATGATGATATAGCAATATATTTTATAGGATGATGATATAGCAATATATTTTATAGGATGATGATTAAGCAATATATTTTTATAGGATGATGATTAAGCAATATATTTTTATAGGATGATGATTAAGCAATATATTTTTATAGGATGATGATATAGCAATATATTTTATAGGATGATGATATAGCAATATATTTTATAGGATGATGATATAGCAATATATTTTATAGGATGATGATATAGCAATATATTTTATAGGATGATGATTAAGCAATATATTTTTATAGGATGATGATTAAGCAATATATTTTCATGGGATGATGATATAGCAATATATTTTATAGGATGATGATATAGCAATATATTTTATAGGATGATGATATAGCAATATATTTTTATAGGATGATGATTAAGCAATATATTTTTATAGGATGATGATTAAGCAATATATTTTTATAGGATGATGATATAGCAATATATTTTTATAGGATGATGATATAGCAATATATTTTATAGGATGATGATATAGCAATATATTTTTATGAGATGATGATATAGCAATATATTTTTATAGGATGATGATTAAGCAATATATTTTTATAGGATGATGATATAGCAATATATTTTTATAGGATGATGATATAGCAATATATTTTTATAGGATGATGATATAGCAATATATTTTATAGGATGATCATATAGCAATATATTTTTATAGGATGATGATTAAGCAATATATTTTTATCGGATGATGATTAAGCAATATATTTTTATAGGATGATGATTAAGCAATATATTTTTATGGGATGATGATATAGCAATATATTTTTATAGGATGATGATTAAGCAATATATTTTCATGGGATGATGATATAGCAATATATTTTATAGGATGATGATATAGCAATATATTTTTATAGGATGATGATATAGCAATATATTTTTATAGGATGATGATATAGCAATATATTTTTATAGGATGATGATTAAGCAATATATTTTTATAGGATGATGATTAAGCAATATATTTTTATGGGATGATGATATAGCAATATATTTTTATGGGATGATGATATAGCAATATATTTTTATAGGATGATGATATAGCAATATATTTTTATGGGATGATGATATAGCAATATATTTTTATGGGATGATGATATAGCAATATATTTTTATAGGATGATGATATAGCAATATATTTTTATGAGATGATGATATAGCAATATATTTTTATGGGATGATGATATAGCAATATATTTTTATGGGATGATGATATAGCAATATATTTTTATAGGATGATGATATAGCAATATATTTTTATAGGATGATGATTAAGCAATATATTTTATGGGATGATGATATAGCAATATATTTTTATAGGATGATGATATAGCAATATATTTTTATAGGATGATGATTAAGCAATATATTTTTATAGGATGATGATTAAGCAATATATTTTTATGGGATGATGATATAGCAATATATTTTTATGGGATGATGATATAGCAATATATTTTTATAGGATGATGATATAGCAATATATTTTTATGGGATGATGATATAGCAATATATTTTTATAGGATGATGATATAGCAATATATTTTTATGGGATGATGATATAGCAATATATTTTTATGAGATGATGATATAGCAATATATTTTTATGGGATGATGATATAGCAATATATTTTTATAGGATGATGATATAGCAATATATTTTTATAGGATGATGATTAAGCAATATATTTTTATAGGATGATGATATAGCAATATATTTTTATGGGATGATGATATAGCAATATATTTTTATGGGATGATGATATAGCAATATATTTTTATAGGATGATGATATAGCAATATATTTTTATGGGATGATGATATAGCAATATATTTTTATATGATGATGATATAGCAATATATTTTTATGGGATGATGATTAAGCAATATATTTTTATGGGATGATGATATAGCAATATATTTTATGGGATGATGATATAGCAATATATTTTTATAGGATGATGATATAGCAATATATTTTTATAGGATGATGATTAAGCAATATATTTTTATAGGATGATGATTAAGCAATATATTTTTATGGGATGATGATATAGCAATATATTTTTATGGGATGATGATTAAGCAATATATTTTTATAGGATGATGATATAGCAATATATTTTTATAGGATGATGATTAAGCAATATATTTTTATAGGATGATGATTAAGCAATATATTTTTATGGGATGATGATATAGCAATATATTTTTATGGGATGATGATATAGCAATATATTCTTATGAGATGATGATATAGCAATATATTTTTATAAGATGATGATATAGCAATATATTTTTATAGGATGATGATATAGCAATATATTTTTATGGGATGATGATATAGCAATATATTTTTATAGGATGATGATATAGCAATATATTTTTATGAGATGATGATATAGCAATATATTTTTATGGGATGATGATATAGCAATATATTTTTATGGGATGATGATATAGCAATATATTTTTATAGGATGATGATATAGCAATATATTTTTATAGGATGATGATTAAGCAATATATTTTTATGAGATGATGATATAGCAATATATTTTTATGGGATGATGATATAGCAATATATTTTATAGGATGATGATATAGCAATATATTTTATAGGATGATGATTAAGCAATATATTTTATAGGATGATGATATAGCAATATATTTTTATAGGATTATGATATAGCAATATATTTTATAGGATGATGATATAGCAATATATTTTATAGGA
The DNA here is from genome assembly GCF_053919585.1 of Euprymna scolopes. NCBI lineage: Eukaryota > Metazoa > Mollusca > Cephalopoda > Sepiida > Sepiolidae > Euprymna > Euprymna scolopes. The sequence continues at coordinate 138,693,097 of NC_136489.1, forward strand.
TGATGATTAAGCAATATATTTTATAGGATGATGATATAGCAATATATTTTTATGGGATGATGATATAGCAATATATTTTATAGGATTATGATATAGCAATATATTTTATAGGATGATGATTAAGCAATATATTTTATAGGATGATGATTAAGCAATATATTTTATAGGATGATGATATAGCAATATATTTTTATGGGATGATGATATAGCAATATATTTTATAGGATGATGATATAGCAATATATTTTATAGGATTATGATATAGCAATATATTTTATAGGATGATGATTAAGCAATATATTTTATAGGATGATGATTAAGCAATATATTTTATAGGATGATGATATAGCAATATATTTTTATAGGATGATGATATAGCAATATATTTTATAGGATGATGATATAGCAATATATTTTTATGAGATGATGATATAGCAATATATTTTATAGGATGATGATATAGCAATATATTTTATAGGATGATGATATAGCAATATATTTTATAGGATGATGATTAAGCAATATATTTTATAGGATGATGATATAGCAATATATTTTTATGGGATGATGATATAGCAATATATTTTATAGGATTATGATATAGCAATATATTTTATAGGATGATGATTAAGCAATATATTTTTATAGGATGATGATTAAGCAATATATTTTTATAGGATTATGATATAGCAATATATTTTATAGGATTATGATATAGCAATATATTTTTATAGGATGATGATATAGCAATATATTTTCATGGGATGATGATATAGCAATATATTTTATAGGATGATGATTAAGCAATATATTTTTATAGGATTATGATATAGCAATATATTTTATAGGATTATGATATAGCAATATATTTTTATAGGATGATGATATAGCAATATATTTTATAGGATGATGATTAAGCAATATATTTTTATAGGAATCTGATATAGCAATATATTTTATAGGATGATGATATAGCAATATATTTTATGGGATGATGATATAGCAATATATTTTATAGGATTATGATATAGCAATATATTTTTATAGGATGATGATATAGCAATATATTTTTATAGGATGATGATTAAGCAATATATTTTTATAGGATGATGATTAAGCAATATATTTTTATAGGATGATGATTAAGCAATATATTTTTATAGGATGATGATATAGCAATATATTTTATAGGATGATGATATAGCAATATATTTTATAGGATGATGATTAAGCAATATATTTTTATAGGATGATGATTAAGCAATATATTTTATAGGATGATGATTAAGCAATATATTTTTATAGGATTATGATATAGCAATATATTTTATAGGATTATGATATAGCAATATATTTTTATAGGATGATGATATAGCAATATATTTTATAGGATGATGATTAAGCAATATATTTTTATAGGATTATGATATAGCAATATATTTTATAGGATTATGATATAGCAATATATTTTTATAGGATGATGATATAGCAATATATTTTTATAGGATGATGATTAAGCAATATATTTTTATAGGATGATGATTAAGCAATATATTTTTATAGAATGATGATTAAGCAATATATTTTTATAGGATGATGATATAGCAATATATTTTATAGGATGATGATATAGCAATATATTTTATAGGATGATGATTAAGCAATATATTTTTATAGGATGATGATTAAGCAATATATTTTCATGGGATGATGATATAGCAATATATTTTATAGGATGATGATATAGCAATATATTTTATAGGATGATGATATAGCAATATATTTTTATAGGATGATGATTAAGCAATATGTTTTTATAGGATGATGATTAAGCAATATATTTTTATAGGATGATGATATAGCAATATATTTTTATAGGATGATGATATAGCAATATATTTTATAGGATGATGATATAGCAATATATTTTTATGAGATGATGATATAGCAATATATTTTTATAGGATGATGATTAAGCAATATATTTTTATAGGATGATGATATAGCAATATATTTTTATAGGATGATGATATAGCAATATATTTTTATAGGATGATGATATAGCAATATATTTTATAGGATGATGATATAGCAATATATTTTTATAGGATGATGATTAAGCAATATATTTTTATGGGATGATGATTAAGCAATATATTTTTATAGGATGATGATTAAGCAATATATTTTTATGGGATGATGATATAGCAATATATTTTTATAGGATGATGATTAAGCAATATATTTTCATGGGATGATGATATAGCAATATATTTTATAGGATGATGATATAGCAATATATTTTTATAGGATGATGATATAGCAATATATTTTTATAGGATGATGATATAGCAATATATTTTTATAGGATGATGATTAAGCAATATATTTTTATAGGATGATGATTAAGCAATATATTTTTATGGGATGATGATATAGCAATATATTTTTATGGGATGATGATATAGCAATATATTTTTATAGGATGATGATATAGCAATATATTTTTATAGGATGATGATATAGCAATATATTTTTATAGGATGATGATTAAGCAATATATTTTTATAGGATGATGATTAAGCAATATATTTTTATAGGATGATGATTAAGCAATATATTTTTATAGGATGATGATATAGCAATATATTTTATAGGATGATGATATAGCAATATATTTTATAGGATGATGATATAGCAATATATTTTATAGGATGATGATATAGCAATATATTTTATAGGATGATGATTAAGCAATATATTTTTATAGGATGATGATTAAGCAATATATTTTTATAGGATGATGATTAAGCAATATATTTTTATAGGATGATGATATAGCAATATATTTTATAGGATGATGATATAGCAATATATTTTATAGGATGATGATATAGCAATATATTTTATAGGATGATGATATAGCAATATATTTTATAGGATGATGATTAAGCAATATATTTTTATAGGATGATGATTAAGCAATATATTTTCATGGGATGATGATATAGCAATATATTTTATAGGATGATGATATAGCAATATATTTTATAGGATGATGATATAGCAATATATTTTTATAGGATGATGATTAAGCAATATATTTTTATAGGATGATGATTAAGCAATATATTTTTATAGGATGATGATATAGCAATATATTTTTATAGGATGATGATATAGCAATATATTTTATAGGATGATGATATAGCAATATATTTTTATGAGATGATGATATAGCAATATATTTTTATAGGATGATGATTAAGCAATATATTTTTATAGGATGATGATATAGCAATATATTTTTATAGGATGATGATATAGCAATATATTTTTATAGGATGATGATATAGCAATATATTTTATAGGATGATCATATAGCAATATATTTTTATAGGATGATGATTAAGCAATATATTTTTATCGGATGATGATTAAGCAATATATTTTTATAGGATGATGATTAAGCAATATATTTTTATGGGATGATGATATAGCAATATATTTTTATAGGATGATGATTAAGCAATATATTTTCATGGGATGATGATATAGCAATATATTTTATAGGATGATGATATAGCAATATATTTTTATAGGATGATGATATAGCAATATATTTTTATAGGATGATGATATAGCAATATATTTTTATAGGATGATGATTAAGCAATATATTTTTATAGGATGATGATTAAGCAATATATTTTTATGGGATGATGATATAGCAATATATTTTTATGGGATGATGATATAGCAATATATTTTTATAGGATGATGATATAGCAATATATTTTTATGGGATGATGATATAGCAATATATTTTTATGAGTTGATGATATTGCAATATATTTTTATGGGATGATGATATAGCAATATATTTTTATAGGATGATGATATAGCAATATATTTTTATAGGATGATGATATAGCAATATATTTTTATGAGATGATGATATAGCAATATATTTTTATAGGATGATGATATAGCAATATATTTTTATAGGATGATGATATAGCAATATATTTTTATGGGATGATGATATAGCAATATATTTTTATAAGATGATGATATAGCAATATATTTTTATGGGATGATGATATAGCAATATATTTTTATGAGATGATGATATAGCAATATATTTTTATGGGATGATGATATAGCAATATATTTTTATAGGATGATGATATAGCAATATATTTTTATAGGATGATGATTAAGCAATATATTTTTATAGGATGATGATATAGCAATATATTTTTATGGGATGATGATATAGCAATATATTTTTATGGGATGATGATATAGCAATATATTTTTATAGGATGATGATATAGCAATATATTTTTATGGGATGATGATATAGCAATATATTTTTATAGGATGATGATATAGCAATATATTTTTATGGGATGATGATATAGCAATATATTTTTATAGGATGATGATATAGCAATGTATTTTTATGAGATGATGATATAGCAATATATTTTTATAGGATGATGATATAGCAATATATTTTTATGGGATGATGATATAGCAATATATTTTTATAGGATGATGATATAGCAATATATTTTTATGGGATGATGATATAGCAATATATTTTTAGTGGATGATGATATAGCAATATATTTTTATGGGGTGATGATACTGCAATATATTTTTATAGGATGATGATATAGCAATATATTTTTATAGGATGATGATATAGCAATATATTTTTATGAGATGATGATATAGCAATATATATTTTATAGAATGATTATATAGCAATATGTTTTTATGAGATGATGATATAGCAATATATTTTTATGAGATGATGATAAAGCAATATATTTTATGGGATGATGATATAGCAATATATTTTTATGAGATGATGATATAGCAATATATATTTTATAGAATGATGATATAGCAATATGTTTTTATGAGATGATGATATAGCAATATATTTTTATGAGATGATGATAAAGCAATATATTTTATGGGATGATGATATAGCAATATATTCTTATGGGATGATGATATAGACAATATATTTTTATGGGATGATGATATAGCAATATATATTTTATAGAATGATGATATAGCAATATATTTTTATGGGATGATGATATAGCAATATATTTTTATGGGATTATGATATAGCAATATATTTTTATAGGATGATGATATAGCAATATATTTCATGGGATGATGATATAGCAATATATTTTAATGGGATGATGATATAGCAATATGTTTTTATGGGAATATGATATAGCAATATATTTATGTGAGATGATGATATAGCAATATATTTTTATGGGATGATGATATAGACAATATATTTTTATGGGATGATGATATAGCAATATATATTTTATGGGATGATGATATAGCAATATATTTTTATAGGATGATGATAAAGCAATATATTTTTGTGGGATGATGATATAGCAATATATTTTAATGGGATGATGATATAGCATGTTTATTATATCTACCAAGTTAATCTTAAAAATGACGACTACAGAAAGAGATTCGACATGTATGACCCATTTTTATAGGATGAGTATATAGCAAGTATAGGATGATGATATAGCAATATATTTTTATGAGATGATTATATAGCAATATATTTTTATGGGATGATGATATAGCAATATATTTTATGGGATGATGATAAGGCAATATGTTTTTATGAGATGATGATATAGCAATATATGTTTATGAGATGATTATATAGCAATATATTTTATGGGATGATGATATAGCAATATATTCTTATGGGATGATGATATAGACAATATATTTTTATGGGATGATGATATAGCAATATATATTTTATGGGATGATGATATAGCAATATATTTTTATGGGATGATGATATAGCAATATAGTTTTGTGAGATGATGATATAGCAATATATTTTTATAGGATGATGATAAAGCAATATAGTTTTGTGGGATGATGATATAGCAATATATTTTAATGGGATGATGATATAGCATGTTTATTATATCTACCAAGTTTATCTTAAAAAAAATGATGACTACAGAAAGAGATTTTACATGTATGACCCATTTTTATAGGATGATGATATAGCAATATATTTTATTAGATGATGATATAGCAATATATTTTTATGGGATGATGATATAGCAATATATTTTATGAGATGATGATATAGCAATATGTTTTTATGGGAATATGATATAGCAATATATTTATGTAAGATGATGATATAGCAATATATTTTCATGGAATGATGATATAGCAATATATTTTATGAGATGATGATATAGCAATATATTTGTGTGGGATGATGATATAGCAATATATTTTTATGAGATGATGATATAGCAATATGTTTTTATGGGAATATGATATAGCAATATATTTATGTGAGATGATGATATAGCAATATATTTTTATGGGATGATGATATAGCAGTATATTTTTATGGGATGATGATATAGCAATATATTTGTTAGGATCATGATATAGCAATATATTTTTATGGGATGATGATATAGCAATATATTCTTATGGGATGATGATATAGCCAATATATTTTTATGGGATGATTACATAGCAATATATTTTTATAGGATGATCATATAGCAATATATATTTTATGGGATAATGATATAGCAATATATTTTTATAGGATTATGATAGAGCAATATATTTTTGTGGGATGATTATATAGCAATATATTTTTATGGGATGATGATATAGCATGTTTGTTATATCTACCAAGTTGATCTTAAAAAAAATGATGACTACAGAAAGAGATTTGACATGTATGACCCATTTTTTTAGGATTATGACATAGCAATATAGTTTTATGGGATGATGATATAGCAATATATTTTTATGAGATGATGATATAGCAATATATTTTTATGAGATGATGATATCGCAATATATTTTTATGAGATGATGATATAGCAATATATTTTTATGGGATGATGATATAGCAATATATTTTTATGGGATGATGATATAGGAATATATTATTATGAGATGATGATATAGCAATATATTTTTATGGGATGATGATATAGCAATATATTTTTATGGGATGATGATATAGCAATATATTTTTATGGGAGGATGATATAGCAATATATTTTTATTGGATGATGATATAGCAAGTTATTTTTATGGGATGATGATATAGCAATATATTTTTATGGGGGGATGATATAGCAATATATTTTTATGGGATGATGATATAGCAATATATATTTTATGGGATGATGATATAGCAATATATTTTTATGGGAGGATGATATAGCAATATATTTTTATGGGATGATGATATAGCAATATATATTTTATGGGACGATGATATAGCAATATATTTTTATAGGATGATGATAAAGCAATATATTTTTGTGGGATGATGATATAGCAATATATTTTTATGGGATGATGATATAGCAATATATTTTATAGGATGATGATATAGCGATATATTTTTATGGGATGATGATATAGCAATATATTTTTATGGGATGATGATATAGCAATATATTTTTATGGGATGATGATATAGCAATATATTTTTATGGGATGATGATATAGCAATATATTTTTATGAGATGATGATATAGCAATATATTTTTATGGGAGGATGATATAGCAATATATTTTTATGGGATGATGATATAGCTATATATTTTTATGGGATGATGATATAGCAATATGTTTTTATGGGATGATGATATAGCAATATATTTTTATGAGATGATGATATAGCAATATATTTTTATTGGATGATGATATAGCAATATATTTTATGGGATGATGATATAGCAATATATTTTTATGGGATGATGATATAGCAATATGTTTTTATGGGATGATGATATAGCAATATATTTTTATGAGATGATGATATAGCAATATATTTTTATGGGAGGATGATATAGCAATATATTTTTATGGGATGATGATATAGCTATATATTTTTATGGGATGATGATATAGCAATATATTTTTATAGGATGATGATATAGCAATATATTTATGTGAGATGATGATATTGCAATATATTTTTATGGGATGATGATATAGCAATATATTTTTATGGGATGATGATATAGCAATATATTTTATAGGATGATGATATAGCGATATATTTTTATAGGATGATGATATAGCAATATATTTTTATAGGATGATGATATAGCAATATATTTTATGGGATGATGATATAGCAATATATTTTATAGGATGATGATATAGCAATATATTTTTATAGGATGATGATATAGCAATATATTTTATAAGATGATGATATAGCAATATATTTTATAGGATGATGATATAGCAATATATTTTATAGGATGATGATATAGCAATATATTTTATGGGATGATGATATAGCAATATATTTTATGGGATGATGATATAGCAATATATTTTTATGGGATGATGATATAGCAATATATTTTATAGGATGATGATATAGCGATATATTTTTATAGGATGATGATATAGCAATATATTTTTATAGGATGATGATATAGCAATATATTTTATGGGATGATGATATAGCAATATATTTTATAGGATGATGATATAGCAATATATTTTATAGGATGATGATATAGCGATATATTTTATAGGATGATGATATAGCAATATATTTTATGGGATGATGATATAGCAATATATTTTTATGGGATGATGATATAGCAATATATTTTATAGGATGATGATATAGCGATATATTTTTATAGGATGATGATATAGCAATATATTTTTATAGGATGATGATATAGCAATATATTTTATGGGATGATGATATAGCAATATATTTTTATAGGATGATGATATAGCAATATATTTTATAGGATGATGATATAGCGATATATTTTATAGGATGATGATATAGCAATATATTTTATGGGATGATGATATAGCAATATATTTTTATGGGATGATGATATAGCAATATATTTTTATAGGATGATGATATAGCAATATATTTTATGGGATGATGATATAGCAATATATTTTATAGGATGATGATATAGCAATATATTTTATAGGATGATGATAAAGCAATATATTTTTATAGGATGATGATATAGCAATATATTTTTATGGGATGATGATATAGCAATATATTTTATAGGATGATGATATAGCGATATGTTTTTATAAGATGATGATATAGCAATATATTTTTATGGGATGATGATATAGCAATATATTTTTATAGGATGATGATATAGCAATATATTTTTATGGGATGATGATATAGCAATACATTCTTATGGGATGATGATATAGACAATATATTTTTATGGGATGATGATATAGCAATATATATTTTATGGGATGATGATATAGCAATATATTTTTATAGGATGATGATAAAGCAATATATTTTTGTGGGATGATGATATAGCAATATATTTTAATGGGATGATGATATAGCATGTTTATTATATCTACCAAGTTAATCTTAAAAAATGATGACTACAGAAAGAGATTCGACATGTATGACCCATTTTTATAGGATGATGATATAGCAAGTATAGGATGATGATATAGCAATATATTTTTATGAGATGATTATATAGCAATATATTTTTATGGGATGATGATATAGCAATATATTTTATGGGATGATGATAAGGCAATATGTTTTTATGAGATGATGATATAGCAATATATGTTTATGAGATGATGATATAGCAATATATTTTATGGGATGATGATATAGCAATATATTCTTATGGGATGATGATATAGACAATATATTTTTATGGGATGATGATATAGCAATATATATTTTATGGGATGATGATATAGCAATATATTTTTATGGGATGATGATATAGCAATATATTTATGTGAGATGATGATATAGCAATATATTTTTATAGGATGATGATAAAGTAATATATTTTTGTGGGATGATGATATAGCAATATATTTTAATGGGATGATGATATAGCATGTTTATTATATCTACCAAGTTGACCTAAAAAAAAATGATGACTACAGAAAGAGATTTTACATGTATGACCCATTTTTATAGGATGATGATATAGCAATATATTTTTATGGGATGATGATATAGCAATATATTTTATGAGATGATGATATAGCAATATGTTTTTATGGGAATATGATATAGCAATATATTTATGTAAGATGATGATATAGCAATATATTTTTATAGGATGATGATATAGCAATATATTTTTGTGGGATGATGATATAGCAATATATTTGTGTGGGATGGTGATATAGCATGTTTATTATATCTACCAAGTTTATCTTAAAAAAAAAAGAAAAAAAGTCTTTTGGGACGCTGATATTAAAGCTAAAAGTCTTCTCAAATCAGTTTGCACTCTGGAGACGAATGCGTGTTCGAGATAAGTGTATTTTAATTTTTATGTTTAATTTCTAATATTAATAACTACATTCTATTTTAGTACTTAATTTATATTTTTATCTCCTGATTGTTTTATTTAATGATAGCGTTTTCTCGTCATGAATGTTTAGTATATCTGCCAAGTTCATTTTAAGGATAGCATACTCAACCATTTTATATTTCTTTCAGACCCCCCCTCAATTTCTGTTTGTTTTCATTCTATGTTGAATTTACTTATAAGGGCACTAGTTGAATTTCAGGAGACCCCCCCCCTAGCTGTTCTCTTATATCGCAATTTCTTAAACGTCACTTGCAAAAATTCAGAAAGCGATCACGGTTTTGTTTTAACGATTAATTAAAAAAAAAACTTACTCTACACTCTTTAACCCTTATCCTTAAGTGGCGTTTCGGCCTTGATAAGTGGTGACGCCTATGTAAAAAAAAAAAACAAATAGCAACATATTTTTGGCACACTATTAGATACATCATGCTTTGTGCTGAAAATATTCAACCCAGATAAATTCCATTTTGCAAAAGACAATGTGGAGTATGCCGGTTTTGACATCAGCCTAACAGGTTATAAACCATCTCAAAAATTGGTTGAGGGTATCAGAAACATTCCATCCTCAAAAAATATAACCGGTGTCAGATCTTCCTTCGGTCTGATTAACCAGGTTTTATATGCGTTTGCCGAAGCACCAGTCATGTGCATTTAGCATACCAGCAGGTTTTACTTGGACGATACATTGGAGCAACTCTTTCAACAGTGTAAGGATAAAATCCTAGACAACATCCAGGATGGCATTCAAACATTCGAAATAAATCGCCCAACTACAGACTGGATTTGAACAGGGATAGGATTTACTCTACTCTAAACACATTGTGAGTGCACATCTACAGTGGATCACCTGTGTGGGCCAGGACACTGGAAGATTGTATATGCTGGCTCCTAATTCACTAAGCCTACTGAGAGCCATTATGCGCCAATTCAAGGGGAAGCTTTAGCCATAAAGTTTGGTTTAGAAAGCTGCCTCTCCCTGATACTCACCATTGACCACAAACCCCTCGTGCCAATATTCCATGATCATGACCTGGGCAAAATAAAAAAAAACAGGATATTGGACATCAGAAAGCAAACATTGAGGTACAGATTCAAGGCCGTGTCCATACCAGGCAATGGTGGGGCAAATGTTATGTCCTGTATCCCTGTGCCTATCACCAAAGTCACAGAAGCTGAATCGAACAACATTGTTCGAAGCTGGAATAGAGTCTCGGTATAATCAGGAAACATCACCCATCAAAATCGCACCTATACAGCAAGAGACTATGGTAGATCACCAATACTTGAGCCTCATAGATACAATAGAAAATGGGTTCCCTGAACATAAAGATCATCTGGATCCAAACCTTAAAGAGTTCTGGAATATGCAGAATGACTTGTACACTGTTCAATCCCTAGTATTCAAGGAAGGCTGCATATTAATCCCCAAGATACTATGACGTGAAATCACCGACCAGCTTCATATTCGCCACCAAGGGGTCAATAGCATGAGAAGCAATGCTAGATAACGTTTTTTTTGGGGGGGGGGGGCTTGTATGGGTGTACAAGTGCAAGAAAGACGTAACCAATGTAAACACTGCAACAATATTGCCCTATTAAACCATAAAGAACCCATACTCCCACTTGTCTACTCAGATTACCCCTTCTAGTCAACAGTCACAGATATCTACAACATGGCTGGATGAAAATATATAATATATGCTGATAGGTATTCAGGTTGGACAGACATACCTTCAGTGCACCAAGATGTCAGTGTCTCCACAGTGTGCAATATTTTACAACGGTACTTTGTGAGTTATAGTATGCTGGAGGAGATTGCTTGACCCCCACAGAATAAACACAGATACCCACAACCTGGCCCATGATACCTTATCAGACGCCTTACCAAACAACAAGATGGACAACCATCCTACAGTTGCCTATCATACCCAACACTCTCAAACACAAATAACACCAACACCGCCGTCCACACCAGGAACACCAGTAAGGAAGAAACCTCTGCAAACAACAGAGACAATACCAAACAAAGAACTAGAAACTAAATCTAGACCCGTCCATAACAAGCGACTGTCGGCTAGATTTAAGGACTTCTAACTCGAATAACATTTCTCTTTCTTTTTTTAACAAAATTTAAAAATAAAGAAAAAGATACATGTAATACCCGAGTTATGTGCTCTTGATAGGAACTCGCTACCTTGGCATTTGGAACACCCTGGGTGAAGGTAACTGTCATGGTGACTTGACTTGCATAAAGGCACTTACTAGTGTGCTAAGTTATTATTGAAATGAAGTTTCCTGTTGTTATGCCCACATATAAAGTATTACATATTTTAATTATACAGCCTAGTGGTATCTTCCAAGTCTAATGGTTCCATTGTTGGTATAAACAGCGCTATCTTCTAAAATAATTATTCTTTCGCTATTTTTGACTTTTAAAACTTGTTGACTTCGAGAACTTTTTTTTTTCTGTTAATGGCGATAGGGTTCGTTGTTTGGAGTTTAGTGACTCGTTGTTGTTGACTTCAAGTACTTTTGAGTGGGAGAGGGAGAGGTTAGTGACTCGTTGTTGTTGACTTAGAGTACTTTTGAGTGGGAGAGGGAGATGTTAGTGACTCGTTGTTGTTGACTTCGAGTACTTTTGAGTGGGAGAGGGAGATGTTAGTGACTCGTTGTTGTTGACTTCGAGTACTTTTGAGTGGGAGAGGGAGAGGTTAGTGACTCGTTGTTGTTGACTTCGAGTACTTTTGAGTGGGAGAGGGAGATGTTAATGACTCGTTATTGTTGACTTCGAGTACTTTTGAGTGGGAGAGGGAGAGGTTAGTGACTTGTTGTTGTTGACTTCGAGTACTTTTGAGTGGGAGAGGGAGAGGTTAGTGACTCGTTGTTGTTGACTTCGAGTACTTTTGAGTGGGAGAGGGAGAGGTTAGTGACTCGTTGTTGTTGACTTCGAGTACTTTTGAGTGGGAGAGGGAGAGGTTAGTGACTCGTTGTTGTTGACTTCGAGTACTTTTGAGTGGGAGAGGGAGAGGTTAGTGACTCGTTGTTGTTGACTTCGAGTACTTTTGAGTGGGAAAGGGAGATGTTAGTGACTCGTTGTTGTTGACTTCGAGTACTTTTGAGTGGGAGAGGGAGAGGTTAGTGACTCGTTGTTGTTGACTTCGAGTACTTTTGAGTGGGAGAGGGAGATGTTAATGACTCGTTATTGTTGACTTCGAGTACTTTTGAGTGGGAGAGGGAGAGGTTAGTGACTCGTTGTTGTTGACTTCGAGTACTTTTGAGTGGGAGAGGGAGAGGTTAGTGACTCGTTGTTGTTGACTTCGAGTACTTTTGAGTGGGAGAGGGAGAGGTTAGTGACTCGTTGTTGTTGACTTCGAGTACTTTTGAGTGGGAGAGGGAGAGGTTAGTGACTCGTTGTTGTTGACTTCGAGTACTTTTGAGTGGGAAAGGGAGATGTTAGTGACTCGTTGTTGTTGACTTCGAGTACTTTTGAGTGGGAGAGGGAGAGGTTAGTGACTCGTTGTTGTTGACTTCGAGTACTTTTGAGTGGGAGAGGGAGATGTTAATGACTCGTTATTGTTGACTTCGAGTACTTTTGAGTGGGAGAGGGAGAGGTTAGTGACTCGTTGTTGTTGACTTCGAGTACTTTTGAGTGGGAGAGGGAGAGGTTAGTGACTCGTTGTTGTTGACTTCGAGTACTTTTGAGTGGGAGAGGGAGAGGTTAGTGACTCGTTGTTGTTGACTTCGAGTACTTTTGAGTGGGAGAGGGAGAGGTTAGTGACTCGTTGTTGTTGACTTCGAGTACTTTTGAGTGGGAGAGGGAGAGGTTAGTGACTCGTTGTTGTTGACTTCGAGTACTTTTGAGTGGGAGAGGGAGATGTTAGTGACTCGTTATTGTTGACTTCGAGTACTTTTGAGTGGGAGAGGGAGAGGTTAGTGACTCGTTGTTGTTGACTTCGAGTACTTTTGAGTGGGAGAGGGAGAGGTTAGTGACTCGTTGTTGTTGACTTCGAGTACTTTTGAGTGGGAAAGGGAGATGTTAGTGACTCGTTATTGTTGACTTCGAGTACTTTTGAGTGGGAGAGGGAGAGGTTAGTGACTCGTTGTTGTTGACTTCGAGTACTTTTGAGTGGGAGAGGGAAAGGTTAGTGACTCGTTGTTGTTGACTTCGAGTACTTTTGAGTGGGAGAGGGAGAGGTTAGTGACTCGTTGTTGTTGACTTCGAGTACTTTTGAGTGGGAGAGGGAGAGGTTAGTGACTCGTTGTTGTTGACTTCGAGTACTTTTGAGTGGGAGAGGGAGAGGTTAGTGACTCGTTGTTGTTGACTTCGAGTACTTTTGAGTGGGAGAGGGAGAGGTTAGTGACTCGTTGTTGTTGACTTCGAGTACTTTTGAGTGGGAGAGGGAGATGTTAATGACTCGTTATTGTTGACTTCGAGTACTTTTGAGTGGGAGAGGGAGAGGTTAGTGACTCGTTGTTGTTGACTTCGAGTACTTTTGAGTGGGAGAGGGAGAGGTTAGTGACTCGTTGTTGTTGACTTCGAGTACTTTTGAGTGGGAAAGGGAGATGTTAGTGACTCGTTGTTGTTGACTTCGAGTACTTTTGAGTGGGAGAGGGAGAGGTTAGTGACTCGTTGTTGTTGACTTCGAGTACTTTTGAGTGGGAGAGGGAGATGCTAATGACTCGTTATTGTTGACTTCGAGTACTTTTGAGTGGGAGAGGGAGAGGTTAGTGACTCGTTGTTGTTGACTTCGAGTACTTTTGAGTGGGAGAGGGAGAGGTTAGTGACTCGTTGTTGTTGACTTCGAGTACTTTTGAGTGGGAGAGGGAGAGGTTAGTGACTCGTTGTTGTTGACTTCGAGTACTTTTGAGTGGGAGAGGGAGAGGTTAGTGACTCGTTGTTGTTGACTTTGAGTACTTTTGAGTGGGAGAGGGAGAGGTTAGTGACTCGTTGTTGTTGACTTCGAGTACTTTTGAGTGGGAGAGGGAGATGTTAGTGACTCGTTATTGTTGACTTCGAGTACTTTTGAGTGGGAGAGGGAGAGTTTAGTGACTCGTTGTTGTTGACTTCGAGTACTTTTGAGTGGGAGAGGGAGAGGTTAGTGACTCGTTGTTGTTGACTTCGAGTACTTTTGAGTGGGAAAGGGAGAGGTTAGTGACTCGTTGTTGTTGACTTCGAGTACTTTTGAGTGGGAGAGGGAGATGTTAATGACTCGTTGTTGTTGACTTCGAGTACTTTTGAGTGGGAGAGGGAGAGGTTAGTGACTCGTTGTTGTTGACTTCGAGTACTTTTGAGTGGGAGAGGGAGAGGTTAGTGACTCGTTGTTGTTGACTTCGAGTACTTTTGAGTGGGAGAGGGAGAGGTTAGTGACTCGTTGTTGTTGACTTCGAGTACTTTTGAGTGGGAGAGGGAGAGGTTAGTGACTCGTTGTTGTTGACTTCGAGTACTTTTGAGTGGGAGAGGGAGAGGTTAGTGACTCGTTGTTGTTGACTTCGAGTACTTTTGAGTGGGAGAGGGAGATGTTAGTGACTCGTTGTTGTTGACTTCGAGTACTTTTGAGTGGGAGAGGGAGAGGTTAGTGACTCGTTGTTGTTGACTTCGAGTACTTTTGAGTGGGAGAGGGAGATGTTAATGACTCGTTATTGTTGACTTCGAGTACTTTTGAGTGGGAGAGGGAGAGGTTAGTGACTCGTTGTTGTTGACTTCGAGTACTTTTGAGTGGGAGAGGGAGAGGTTAGTGACTCGTTGTTGTTGACTTCGAGTACTTTTGAGTGGGAGAGGGAGAGGTTAGTGACTCGTTGTTGTTGACTTCGAGTACTTTTGAGTGGGAGAGGGAGATGTTAATGACTCGTTATTGTTGACTTCGAGTACTTTTGAGTGGGAGAGGGAGAGGTTAGTGACTCGTTGTTGTTGACTTCGAGTACTTTTGAGTGGGAGAGGGAGAGGTTAGTGACTCGTTGTTGTTGACTTCGAGTACTTTTGAGTGGGAGAGGGAGAGGTTAGTGACTCGTTGTTGTTGACTTCGAGTACTTTTGAGTGGGAGAGGGAGATGTTAATGACTCGTTATTGTTGACTTCGAGTACTTTTGAGTGGGAGAGGGAGAGGTTAGTGACTCGTTGTTGTTGACTTCGAGTACTTTTGAGTGGGAGAGGGAGAGGTTAGTGACTCGTTGTTGTTGACTTCGAGTACTTTTTAGTGGGAGAGGGAGATGTTAATGACTCGTTATTGTTGACTTCGAGTACTTTTGAGTGGGAGAGGGAGAGGTTAGTGACTCGTTGTTGTTGACTTCGAGTACTTTTGAGTGGGAGAGGGAGATGTTAGTGACTCGTTGTTGTTGACTTCGAGTACTTTTGAGTGGGAGAGGGAGAGGTTAGTGACTCGTTGTTGTTGACTTCGAGTACTTTTGAGTGGGAGAGGGAGAGGTTAGTGACTCGTTGTTGTTGACTTCGAGTACTTTTGAGTGGGAGAGGGAGATGTTAATGACTCGTTATTGTTGACTTCGAGTACTTTTGAGTGGGAGAGGGAGAGGTTAGTGACTCGTTGTTGTTGACTTCGAGTACTTTTGAGTGGGAGAGGGAGAGGTTAGTGACTCGTTGTTGTTGACTTCGAGTACTTTTGAGTGGGAGAGGGAGATGTTAATGACTCGTTATTGTTGACTTCGAGTACTTTTGAGTGGGAGAGGGAGAGGTTAGTGACTCGTTGTTGTTGACTTCGAGTACTTTTGAGTGGGAGAGGGAGATGTTAGTGACTCGTTGTTGTTGACTTCGAGTACTTTTGAGTGGGAGAGGGAGAGGTTAGTGACTCGTTGTTGTTGACTTCGAGTACTTTTGAGTGGGAGAGGGAGAGGTTAGTGACTCGTTGTTGTTGACTTCGAGTACTTTTGAGTGGGAGAGGGAGAGGTTAGTGACTCGTTGTTGTTGACTTCGAGTACTTTTGAGTGGGAGAGGGAGATGTTAGTGACTCGTTGTTGTTGACTTTGAGTACTTTTGAGTGGGAGAGGGAGAGGTTAGTGACTCGTTGTTGTTGACTTCGAGTACTTTTGAGTGGGAGAGGGAGAGGTTAGTGACTCGTTGTTGTTGACTTCGAGTACTTTTGAGTGGGAGAGGGAGATGTTAGTGACTCGTTGTTGTTGACTTCGAGTACTTTTGAGTGGGAGAGGGAGAGGTTAGTGACTCGTTGTTGTTGACTTCGAGTACTTTTGAGTGGGAGAGGGAGATGTTAGTGACTCGTTGTTGTTGACTTCGAGTACTTTTGAGTGGGAGAGGGAGAGGTTAGTGACTCGTTATTGTTGACTTCGAGTACTTTTGAGTGGGAGAGGGAGATGTTAATGACTCGTTGTTGTTGACTTCGAGTACTTTTGAGTGGGAGAGGGAGATGTTAATGACTCGTTATTGTTGACTTCGAGTACTTTTGAGTGGGAGAGGGAGATGTTAATGACTCGTTATTGTTGACTTCGAGTACTTTTGAGTGGGAGAGGGAGAGGTTAGTGACTCGTTGTTGTTGACTTCGAGTACTTTTGAGTGGGAGAGGGAGAGGTTAGTGACTCGTTGTTGTTGACTTCGAGTACTTTTGAGTGGGAGAGGGAGAGGTTAGTGACTCGTTGTTGTTGACTTCGAGTACTTTTGAGTGGGAGAGGGAGAGGTTAGTGACTCGTTGTTGTTGACTTCGAGTACTTTTGAGTGGGAGAGGGAGAGGTTAGTGACTCGTTGTTGTTGACTTCGAGTACTTTTGAGTGGGAGAGGGAGAGGTTAGTGACTCGTTGTTGTTGACTTCGAGTACTTTTGAGTGGGAGAGGGAGAGGTTAGTGACTCGTTGTTGTTGACTTCGAGTACTTTTGAGTGGGAGAGGGAGAGGTTAGTGACTCGTTGTTGTTGACTTCGAGTACTTTTGAGTGGGAGAGGGAGAGGTTAGTGACTCGTTGTTGTTGACTTCGAGTACTTTTGAGTGGGAGAGGGAGAGGTTAGTGACTCGTTGTTGTTGACTTCGAGTACTTTTGAGTGGGAGAGGGAGAGGTTAGTGACTCGTTGTTGTTGACTTCGAGTACTTTTGAGTGGGAGAGGGAGAGGTTAGTGACTCGTTGTTGTTGACTTCGAGTACTTTTGAGTGGGAGAGGGAGAGGTTAGTGACTCGTTGTTGTTGACTTCGAGTACTTTTGAGTGGGAGAGGGAGAGGTTAGTGACTCGTTGTTGTTGACTTCGAGTACTTTTGAGTGGGAGAGGGAGAGGTTAGTGACTCGTTGTTGTTGACTTCGAGTACTTTTGAGTGGGAGAGGGAGAGGTTAGTGACTCGTTGTTGTTGACTTCGAGTACTTTTGAGTGGGAGAGGGAGAGGTTAGTGACTCGTTGTTGTTGACTTCGAGTACTTTTGAGTGGGAGAGGGAGAGGTTAGTGACTCGTTGTTGTTGACTTCGAGTACTTTTGAGTGGGAGAGGGAGAGGTTAGTGACTCGTTGTTGTTGACTTCGAGTACTTTTGAGTGGGAGAGGGAGAGGTTAGTGACTCGTTGTTGTTGACTTCGAGTACTTTTGAGTGGGAGAGGGAGAGGTTAGTGACTCGTTGTTGTTGACTTCGAGTACTTTTGAGTGGGAGAGGGAGAGGTTAGTGACTCGTTGTTGTTGACTTCGAGTACTTTTGAGTGGGAGAGGGAGAGGTTAGTGACTCGTTGTTGTTGACTTCGAGTACTTTTCCTCTTTTTTTTTCTTTTTCTTGCTTTTCCATGTCGCCAGGTTTGTTGTTTGCTGAAGAGTCTCGTACTTCCCTCAGTGAGTTATATTTATACTCCTGGTCGTGACGTCATATCTGGTGTCGCACTTAGTTTGTAGGATTCGGATATTATGTCTGATGTAACTATCTTTTTGCTGTTGTCACTGTCTTTGATAACTTTTAGTAAAATAAACTTTCTTTTCTTTTTGTTCATTGCACGCGCACCAGCACCACCCATGATTAACATGGAATGTTAAACTTAGTTTTTCGTCTGTTTTTCCCAGAGCTTCTGTTCTGGCTTTGCAAGTATTGAATAGAATAATTATGCGGCCTGCATTTGTCATTCTTTGAGTTATCCGGCCTTCAGTAAATAAAAAAAAACGTTTTGTGACTGCTGTTGTAATGTGTTCGACCAGATTTTGATATCACCATGACCATTTCTTGTTCATTACATACTTTCGATTATTATGTCGAGTACTATTTGGAAAACTTCATTAGCACTGTGAATTCCATAATGTAATCGTCTCGTGAAACGATGTCTTCCTTTTGGAAAATATCGTTTCACAAGACGACTGCTGACAAGGGTGGGACTTTTTTCCATCAATTGAAATTTACTAGTAATCGTTACATGCATAAAACTTAGTAAAGTATCTAGAATAATATATCTAATGTATCTAATATAATATATAATATAGATATAATATATCTAGAATATAGAATTAGGGTTAGGATTGGGGTTAGTAAAGTATCTAGGGTTAAAGTTTGCCGGAAGTTTTCCGACGCCATCGATAGTAGGTTGATCAGAATTAAGTCTGGTGTAAAGGTTGTAAAATATCATTAAATCGCGACGTCAGAAGTGAAATAACACAAGCTTAACAACTGTAGACTTTAAAGCAGTGCACATAAATACAAGTAACAAGTAATTAGCAAATAAGAAATTATAAAATAATAATCAAAAATATAACTGGTTTTGCAAAGTCAAAAGTGAAATCGATCTTTCACCAATCACCAGCTTCTTCATGATAAGTTGTTTTTTACTTATTTTTTTACGTGTTAGGTTTAGAGTTAGTAAAGCATTTAGTGTTATGTATTAGTGTTATGCATTAGTGGTATGAATTAGTGTTATACATTTGTGTAATGCATTTGTGTTATGAATTAGTGTTATGTATTTATGTTATGCGTTAGTGCTATGATTAGTGTTATGCATTAGTGTTATGATTAGTGTTATGCATTTGTGTTATGCATTTGTGTTATGAATTAGTGTTATGAATTAGTATTATGCATTAGTGTTATGCATTAGTGTTATGCATTAGTGTTATGCATTATAGAGGATAGTGCATTACATCATCATAATCTAACCATTAGCACATCTTAAATTAATCTAACAGATAGTTGAATTATTATGTCATACTCATCTCACCATAATGTCATTGTATATTTCAGACCTCCATCATTTTGGATTAATAAAGTTGTTGTCTGAAAATAGCATTGACCTGCTTATTTACGATGGAGGTACAGTAACACCTATAATGGACAGATTCCACCAACTGGGAGACCACTAGACCAACATCATCGCCAGCAGGATGTCAGTGGTAAAATGCCCGATTCCCGACTGCGACTTCGAGACAGCTGATCTTGACGCAGCAATTGTGGCAGCACTCCTGACAACTCATGCGCTAGTACACACCGCAACTCCCGCAAGTACTGCAAGCTACAACAAGGTAGAAAAAGTCAAACTACCATCTTATCAGCTGGTACAAGTGAGGACTGGTCATACTTCGTATCACGATGGAATGATTATGTCGAAGCCACCAAAATCAAGGACAAAGAACTGGTAATCCAACTGTTAGAGTGCTGTGATGAAACTTTGTGCAGAGATCTTACAAGATCAACTAGCGGCTCCCTGACAGGAAAATCTCAAGAAGATGTCCTAACAGCCATGAGAGCCCTGTCAGTGTGTGAGGAAAATACAATGGTGGCTCGGGTTACACTGAACAATATGACACAAGACCGTGAAGAAACTGTGCGCTCATTTGGTGCTCGTCTCCATGGACAAGCAGGAGTATGCAAATTCCTAATACCGTGCCCCAGCTGCAGCCATGAAGTCAACTACACAGATGCAATCCTGCGTGATGTGCTTATTCGTGGACTCAATGACCCTGTGTTACATATAGGGGTTTCATTAAAAGAGAGTCTTATTATAAGTGATGCTGTTGAAGAAGGAGAAGAGAGATGTTGTTGTAAGAGACTTAGAGAGAGAGTAAGAGTCTTATTACAGTGTTTGTCGTTGAGAGAGTTTTATTAAGAGGAATGTTGAAATACTCAGAGAGAGATGCTTATCTTAGAGAGAGAGGGATGTTGTTGTAAGAGCTTTTGTTCGAAAGGGAGATTGTTCGTTCCGTGTTCGTGTTATGAGAGATTGTTCATGTTATTACTATTCTTATATATTAAATGTTCATTACTTAGATGTGTTGAATGGAAGAAGAAGCTCTTTGAGTGATGAGATAGTGTTCACTGTTCAGACATTGTGTAGACATGAGATGTCGAGACGTGTATGTAATGACATTTTATAACACAGATATATAATACAATTTTCACTTTACCTTTTTGTAAGAATCACAAACACAAGACGACGTTTTTATAAAAACACATAATGGTTTATTTCGTCACGACCGGCCGTGGTTTCCTCATCAAGAATTCAAAGCTTCACATTTTAGTTTCAAAGTGATCGTCTCGCTTCCTAGACGTTCGAATTCCCAGACCCTCTCTGAGTTTTTCACTGACTGTCTCTCTGACCGTCTTCTTTTACTCTCAAGTTTTTTCTCTATCACTAGAACTTTCTATTTTCCGTGACGTCATACACATGTTAAACCATGTGCCTTCTTTCACGTGTTCTGGACATGCGTGTCCAAAACTTTTCCTTTTTCTACAAAAGGAATTTTAACCTATACTCAGTAACCTATTTTTCCAATATGTTAAAAACATTATCTTATAGCTACATTCTTTCAATTAAAATTTCATAACAAACTTGACAGGGCACATTCTTTTCTTGAAATATTTGATCTCTATTCTAAACAATCGTTTGTTTTAAATTCTCACACGTAATCTATTTCTAAACCTAAATTACGAGGTTCGAATTTCGTCTATTGCTATTTCATTTTCATTTTAACTAATCTCTCTATTTTTATACTTACATGAAAAGGGGACAGCCCTTATCATGTAACACCTGACATTCAGCTAGACCTCCTTGGGGTCAGAAGTCAGAGCATGACCCTTGAAGACACTTTTCAGTTCGTTGAAGCCAAGGAATCTGGAAAACGCTCTGCATCTAAACTACTTGATTCCCAAGGGGCCGAAGCAGCTAGCAGCACATATCGTCGCAACAGAAATGCTGCACGTGTTGTAACCAAGAAAACAGTACAACAAGAAACGGCACGCACTTATTGTGGAAAGATAGGTCACGGTGCCAGAGTAACCTTCCAACTTCGCAAGAAAGAGTGTCTTGCATACGGTCAGACCTGCAACAACTGCGGAAGAATGAATCACTTTGAGGCTGTGTGCAGAGGCAAACAGAAAGTGACGGACACTAAGACTGAACACGAAGGTGCTGTATTTGACTCCCTCTGTGCTGCAACTAGTCACGACAAAAACTATGACAGACATGTTGTTCATCTAGACCATCACCTATACAATCAGCTATGAGACACCTGGGTGCGCCAGTCATCACAGCCTCAACCTTTCATTTGAACGACTGTTCGTATTGATCCCAAAGACTACGACCACTTCGGCATAAACCCAAAGATCACACCAAAGCCAAAGACAACTACTATCACTGCTATGGCTGACACTGGCTGCCAAAGTTGCCTAGCCGGTATCAAAGTGCTTCATCAACTCGGTATCTCAGAGAAACACTTAATTCCCGTGACAATGAAGATGCATGCTGCTAACAATGTCGGCATAAGAATTCTTGGAGCAGCCATTCTCCGCATCTCCGGCAAAGGAACCAGAGGGGAAACCTATGAAACGCCCCAAGTTGTGTACGTGACTGACAAATCCGACAAAATGTTTCTAAGCAGAGAAGCATGTGTAGCACTTGGCATGATTACATATAACTTCCCAACCATCGGTGAATCACAGAGCAACAGTCAAGCAGCAATGAACACTGTCAGCCAATGTGTAATCCTCCCATGTCCACAGGAAGATAATAACAACCCAGCACCACAAATCCAGCTACAATCAACATCTCCTCAAGACACTATGTCTACCTCATGCAAGGAGAGTGACAAGTGTAAATGCCCCAAACGTGAATCACCACCCCCTCCACCGTCGGCTCTGTCATTTCCTGCAACTGAAGCTAACTGAGAGAAACTTCGACAGTACCTATTAGACAGGTACAAATCTAGTACCTTCAATACATGTCAACATCAACCCCTTCCTCACATGGTAGGCCCACCGATGCGGCTCATGGTCGACCCCCAAGCTACACCTGTCGAACATCACACACCTGTCCCAGTACCACTACATTGGCAGGATAAAGTGAAAGCAGGCCAAGATCAGGATGTTCAACTTGGCGTCATCGAGCCCGTCCCAGTTGGAGAACCGGTCACTTAGTGCCATCGCATAGTGGTCTGCGCAAAGAAGAATGGCACTCCGCGTTGAACCGTAGACTTCCAAGCACTCAATGCTCATGCAGTGAGGGAGACCCACCACACGCAGTCCCCATTTCATCAGGCTCGCTCCGTCCCACGCAACACTAAAATGACTGTCTTTGATGCCTGGAACGGATATCACAGTGTACCCATTAGAGAAGAGGACAAACACCTCACCACCTTCATCACACCGTGGGGCAGGTACGGATACAAAACTGCACCTCAAGGGGTCATAGCCTCTGGGGATGGCTATACCCGCTGCTTCGATGAAATCGTCGCCGACATCCCTGACAAAACCAAGTGTACTGACGATGCCCTTCTTTGGTCAAACAGTATACAGAACAGTTTCCTTCAATCCTGTAACTGCATGGAAATTTGTGGAAAGAACGGTATCATCTTAAACCCGGAGAAATTCATCTTTGCTCAAGACACTGTAGAGTTTGCTGGCTTTGAAATTACCCCAGACAGCATGCGACCATGTAGTCGCTATCTTGAAGCAATCTTAGACTTTCCTTCACCGAAGAACATCACGGACATGAGATCATGGTTTGGTCTTGTAAACCAGGTATCATATGCTTTCAGCATGACTGACAGGATGCAAGCATTCAGACAACTGTTGAAACCTGGAACCCCATTCAACTGGGACGACACACTGGAACGCCTCTTTCAGGAGTCAAAAGCAGTCATCATCAGTGAAATTGAACATGGTGTCCAGATATTCGACAAAAACAAACCAACTTGCCTAGCTACAGACTGGTCGAAGAATGGCATTGGATTCTGGCTGTTCCAGAAACATTGCACATGCATTAAAACCGTGCCCTTCTGTTGCTGAGACGGGTGGAAGATAACCCTTGTTGGCAGCAGGTTCACCAGCCCCACAGAATCCAGGTACGCACCCGTTGAAGGTGAAGCCCTTGCAGTTGCTGACGCCTTGGAAAAAGCAAGATACTTTGTTCTGGGATGTGACAAGTTGATCATCGCAGTAGACCACAAGCCCCTAATCAAGCTCCTTGGGGACAGATCACTGGAGGACATCCCCAATTCAAGACTTCGTAACCTGAAGGAAAAGACCCTAAGGTACAAGTGCACGATGCTACACGTGCCTGGTGCCAAACACCGTGCTGCCGACACCGTATCTCGCCACCCAGTTGGAAGGCCTGACAGTATGGTTCTCATTGATGACATAGCCTCTGTTGATGGCTACAGCCGAAGTGAGGCGCCACAAACCATCCCAACACTGCAGCACAAAGCTTCGGGTATCATGACTGGAGAGCCAGGCACTGCCCCTCCATGTGGTGAAGCCATATTTTATTCATCCGCCTTGTTTTCAGTCACATCATTGCAGTGCATCTCCTGGGGCAAGATTAGAACTGCAACAGCCAGCGACGAGGACATGTTCAAGCTAGTACAACAAATTGAAAGTGGAATGTCAGACATCCGAAATGATCTACCGCCCTCCTTGAGAGAATACCATCAATTCCGCAACCACCTCTCCACCGTCAATGGTGTCATTATATACAAAGACAGGATAGTGGTTCCACCGTTACTGAGAAAAGATGTGCTTACAGCGTTGCACTCTGCACATCAAGGCATTTCATCCATGATGTCAAGAGCAGAAACCTCTGTGCTTTGGCTTGGTATAAGCAATGACATCACCAAACTCAGAAACTCTTGCAATCATTGCAACCGAAATGCTCCATCTCAACCAAGTGCACCACCAACGCCACCCGTCTACCCCTTGTATCCATTTCAGTGTGTATGTGCGGACTTCTTCCACTACAAAGGCGGTAATTACCTGGTGATTGTTGATAGATACTCAAACTGGCCCATCGTTGAAAGGGCATACAATGGTGCCTCTGGCCTCATCGACTGCTTACGACGCACATTCGTCACATTTGGAATAGCAGATGAGTTATCTTCAGATGGCAGCCCAGAGTTTACAGCTTCAACAACCAGAGATTTCCTGAAGACCTGGGGTGTGCATCATAGACTCTCATCTGTAGCCTTTCCACATAGCAACTGTAGAGCAGAGGTTGGAGTGAAGACCGTGAACCGCATGATTGCAGACAACACCAGACCAAATGGTGAATTAGACACCTGTGCCTTTCAGCATGCCATGTTGCAGTATCGAAACACTCCTGACAGAGACACAAAATTATCTCCAGCAATGTGCGTCTTTGGACGGGCGATCCGAGACTTCATCCCGATCCTGCCTGGCCGCTACAAATCTCATGAGACATGGAGTGACACACTTACTCTGAGAGAGGAAGCATTACGCAACCGACACATGAAAATCGCCGAACGCTTAACAGAACATACAAAGCGGCTACCACCCCTCAGAGTGGGAGACCAGGTTAGGATCCAAAACCAAACTGGCCCTTATCCAAGAAAATGGGACAAAACTGGAACTGTCATTGAAGTTCACCAATATGACCAGTATGTTGTACGCATGGACGGATCAGGCAGAGTGACACTACGCAACAGGAAGTTCCTACGAAAGTACATGCCGGTGTATTCCCCTCCTGAAAAACACACCATCAACTGAGATACCACTTCAAAGGAGGAAATCCCAACCCACCTACACCAGTGAGTGGGGCACTAATAACCCCAGCTGTTCCATCTCAGACTGTCACAAACTCAAAACTACAGAACAACAATGGGCTTGCACCAGCTTCACCTCCTGTCTGCATTACACCAGCTGAGCAGGGTAGACCACCTCATTTCACTCAGCGACAACAGGTCAGACCACCACCAGTAGTGGATGACAGTCAACATCCCACGCCTACATCTACCAGGCCACCTCCCACACCACAGGCTCCAACGCCTTCACCCATGGTACCAACCACACCAAGAAGGAACGTGACACCTGGAGTAAGACAAAACCAACTTTCCTTTGACCAGCTTCCGAGACGCTCCAATCGGCCACGACAAGAACCAAAGTGGCTCAGGGATTATGAACATTACATGGGACAGAATAATCCCCGAACCGGAGGGCAGTCTACCCAATGATGGTTCACAACCGTTTCTTTATTTTATGTACAAGCAGTACACCTATCATCTATTAATATACTTTGCAAATAACATCATCCTATCCACAATACTTACCAGCAACAAACATTAAATCAGTCATTCAGAACACTGTCAAATGACTCGGGGGGGAGGGGGGGATAGAGGATAGTGCATTACATCATCATAATCTAACATTAGCACATCTTAAATTAATCTAACAGATAGTTGAATTATTATGTCATACTCATCTCACCATAATGTCATTGTATATTTCAGACCTCCATCATTTTGGATTAATAAAGTTGTTGTCTGAAAATAGCATTGACCTGCTTATTAACATTAGTGTTATGCATTTGTGTTATGAATTAGTGTTATGCATTTATGCTATGCATTAGTGTTATGCATTTGTGTTATGAATTAGTGTTACGATTTAGTGTTATGCATTTGTATTATGCATTTGTGTTATGAATTAGTGTTATGAATTAGTATAATGCATTAGTGTTATGCATTAGTCTTATACATTTGTATTATGAATTACTGTTATGCATTAGTGTTATGAATTAGTGTTATACATTAGTGTTATGCATTTGTGTTATGAATTAGTGTTATGCATTTGTGTTATGCATTTGTGTTATGCATTAGTGTTATGCATTTGTGTTATGCATTAGTGTTTTGCATTAGTGTTATGCATTTGTGTTATGCATTAGTGTTATGCATTTGTGTTATGCATTAGTGTTATGCATTTGTGTTATGCATTTGTGTTATGCATTTGTGTTATGCATTAGTGTTTTGCATTAGTGTTATGCATTTGTGTTATGCATTAGTGTTATGCATTTGTGTTATGCATTAGTGTTATGCATTTGTGTTATGCATTAGTGTTATGCATTTGTGTTATGAATTAGTGTTATGCATTTGTGTTATGTATTTGTGTTATGCATTAGTGTTATGCATTTGTGTTATGCATTAGTGTTTTGCATTAGTGTTATGCATTTGTGTTATGCATTAGTGTTATGCATTTGTGTTATGCATTAGTGTTATGCATTTGTGTTATGCATTAGTATTTTGCATTAGTGTTATGAATTAGTGTTATGCATTAGTGTTATGCATTTGTGTTATGAATTAGTGTTATGCATATGTGTTATGCATTTGTGTTATGCATTTGTGTTATGCATTTGTGTTATGCATTAGTGTTTTGCATTAGTGTTATGCATTTGTGTTATGCATTAGTGTTATGCATTTGTGTTATGCATTAGTGTTATGCATTTGTGTTATGCATTTGTGTTATGCATTAGTGTTATGAATTAGTGTTATGCATTTGTGTTATACATTTGTGTTATGCATTTGTGTTATGCATTAGTGTTATGAATTAGTGTTATCCATTAGTGTTTTGCATTAGTGTTATGCATTTGTGTTATGCATTAGTGTTATGCATTTGTGTTATGCATTAGTGTTATGCATTTGTGTTATGCATTAGTGTTATGCATTTGTGTTATGCATTTGTGTTATGCATTAGTGTTATGAATTAGTGTTATGCATTTGTGTTATACATTTGTGTTATGCATTTGTGTTATGCATTAGTGTTATGAATTAGTGTTATCCATTAGTGTTTTGCATTAGTGTTATGCATTTGTGTTATGCATTAGTGTTATGCATTTGTGTTATGCATTAGTGTTATGCATTTGTGTTATGCATTAGTGTTATGCATTTGTGTTATGCATTTGTGTTATGCATTAGTGTTATGAATTAGTGTTATGCATTTGTGTTATACATCTGTGTTATGCATTTGTGTTATGCATTAGTGTTATGAATTCGTGTTATCCATTAGTGTTTTGCATTTGTGTTATGCATTAGTGTTTTGCATTAGTGTTATGCATTAGTGTTATGCATTTGTGTTATGCATTAGTGTTTTGCATTAGTGTTATGCATTAGTGTTATGCATTTGTGTTATGCATTTGTGTTATGAATTAGTGTTATGCATTAGTGTTATGCATTTGTGTTTGGAATTAGTGTTATGAATTAGTGTTATGCATTAGTGTTTTGCATTTGTGTTATGCATTTGTGTTATGAATTAGTGTCATGCATTTGTGTTATGAATTTGTGTTATACATTCGTGTTATGAATTAGTGTTATGCATTTGTTTTTTGCATTTGTGTTATGCATTTTTGTTATGCATTTGTGTTATGAATTAGTGTTATGCATTTGTGTTATGCATTTGTGTTATGAATTAGTGTTATACATTTGTGTTATGCATTTGTGTTATGCATTAGTGTTAAGAATTAGTGTTATGCATTAGTGTTATGCATTAGTGTTATGAATCAGTTTTATGCATTAGTGTTATGAATCAGTTTTATGCATTAGTGTTATGAATCAGTTTTATGCATTAGTGTTATGAATCAGTTTTATGCATTAGTGTTATGCATTAGTGTTATGCATTTGTTGTTATGCATTAGTGTTATGAATTAGTGTTATGCAATAGTGTTATGCATTTTTATTATGAATTAGTGTTATGCATTAGTGTTATGCATTTGTGTTATGTACTAGTTTTATGCATTAGTGTAATACATTAGTGTTATGCGTTTGTGTTATTCATTTGTGTTATGAATTTGTTATGCATTTATGTTATGCATTAGCGTTATGCCTTTGTGTTATGAA
Source organism: Euprymna scolopes (assembly GCF_053919585.1). Classification (NCBI taxonomy): domain Eukaryota; kingdom Metazoa; phylum Mollusca; class Cephalopoda; order Sepiida; family Sepiolidae; genus Euprymna; species Euprymna scolopes. The sequence continues at coordinate 138,722,557 of NC_136489.1, forward strand.
TTAGTGTTATGCATTAGTGATATGGAATTCTGTTATGAATTAGTATTATGCATTAGTGTTATGCATTTGTGTTATGCATTTGTTATTAGACATTAGTGTTATGAATTAGTGTTATGCATTAGTATTATGAATCAGTGCTATTTATTTGTGTTATGCATTAGTGTTATGCATTAGTGTTATGTATTGTGTTATAAATTTGTGTTATGCATTTGTGTTATGAATTAGTGGTGTGCATTAGTGTTATGCATTTGTGTTATGAATTAGTGGTGTGCATTAGTGTTATGCATTTGTGTTATGAATTAGTGGTGTACATTAGTGTTATGTATTATGTTACGCATTTGTGTTATGCATTTGTCTTATTTATTTGTGCAAAAATATCTACTGTTGTTGGAAGTTTGGAATGTCTGTTTATGGCCTTCTTTATGTTTCTGGTGTGCAAATAGACTAGGGGTTTTCTGTTGGATTTTTCAACGATAACTGCAGAATGTACCCTTTTTTGCATGTTTTATCATTTCGAATGTTGTTTTCTCTCATTCTCTTGAGATTTTTAGCAAATGGAAACGCATCTCAATGGCTAAATGACGGAAAATATTGTAGGCTTAACTGTAAAGTGATGAATTATCAGCAAAGTTCCAGAACAAGCTTCCTATTCACTCAATATATCTGATTTATTAAAAAAATGTAAATGTTTTGTACTGTTTGTGCATTTATGGTTTTTGTTTAATCTATGCATGTTCTTATCTCAATCATACTTATATTTTTTTTTATTAATTAACGGGCCAGGTAAATATCTATGTATGTTGTCTTATCGTATAACGTACTTTTGTCCTCGTGACTGTTGTAATAGCCCAGGACTTATTTAGTGGTGTTGGGGTGTTGGTACGTGTTTGCATATCAACATCTATACATATACACATGTCGACATGCCTATTTGCTGTTGGTTGCTTCTGGGGGATTCTTCAACCATCTTGGGGAGCCGGACCTGTTTTAAGGAAGATGGTTTACAAGACACAGACCAAGGTTGTAGGATGTGTGTATATTTTATTCACTTGCAAGTATTCATCACAGCATAAGGGTGTGATCGCTGGGCTCTCGGCTTGTGGGATTTTCTGTCTCAGTTCTGAGGGGAAACTCGTTCAGTCCATCCATCTTTCTCAGCATCTCAAACCCAGCTAAAACTATGCTTGCACAAACCGGATCACGTGATATGACATTAAAATCTTTGTTGTTTACTCATCACTAGATAGATAGATAGATAGATAGATAGATAACTAGATAGATAGATAAATAGATAAATAGATAGATAAATAGATAGATAGATAGATAAATAGATAGATAGATAGATAAATAGATAGATAGATAGATAGATAAATAGATAGATAGATAGATAAATGCTTCTACACTCCTATTATCTAACATTGTGTGAAGAAGAACTTATATTTTCTACTTCTCCCTTTTAAATTAAGAAGAACCACATATGCCCACCCACTGGCAAAGAAAACCATAATCCACTATAAAATAAAATCCACAATTAATGTCATATGGCGCTAATCCTTGTACCATGTCGAAACTACAACTTAGTCACTTATGACCTCATGGCTTCCTAGTAAAATCAAATTTCAATTCCAGGAGCGTCTCTCCACTCCTGTCGACACTACTCATGGTCAAACAAATCCTCGGCAATCAGCCAAAACAAATCGAGGCCGTTTGCCTCATCAACATATACAGATCATCATTCCTGCCTTTAAAAAGGATGCCCTATCTCTGAACACCCTTTATGTAAAATTTCAAATGTTTAGACAAGAAAGCGGCTTAGTAATTTGGTAGAGACAAGCTCTTCTTTTCATAGGTGGCACTGAAAAAACTTTAACATCCCAAGCCTTACCCTCTCTGTCATTATCGGCATTCAATTGTACTGCTAATTATGAGGAACAAAACAGAAAAAAACCATCTACAGCCTATCTGGTGGTCAACACACTAATTTCCAAAGATACCATTTAACATACAGATTTACTCGGACTTCACCAGGTCTGTGGGGCCACAACCATCCGACCAGAGTCATGGAAAGGAAGCAATCCGCACCTTAACTAACTTAACAATTTGCACTATCCCTACGGTGCCTAGTGGGTCCTTAACTAGCGGTGAGGTATGATGTGGAATTTCCATCCATTAGCGTTGATGCAACAAAAAATCAGGGAACTCCCCTTTCATACAACTCCCCTTTCATACAACTCCCCTTTCATACAGCTCCCCTTTCATACAACTCCCCTTTCATGCAACTCTAAAAACCCTAATTATCTTGATCAATTATCTTGATGGGAATATCTTAATTGGTCATCGCCTATGCCGGTCCCATTTATTCTCCACAATCATCAAACCCAAGTGGTCACAACATAACGGCCCAGTGCCATCATAGTTGTTCACACATAATGATCCCTAACAATGAGGCTTTACTGTCACAGCTACAACGCGCTTTCCATAAGCACATGACCTCTAGGAGATACTGGATTTTCCTTATAAAAATACAAGAGCATTTTCCTATTCTTCCTGTCAAAATTACAAGAATTTGGAGAAAAATCCTATGAAAAAAAAAAAAAAACATACTCGCGACACTCTCTCAAAAACGAGAATAAACCCTGTCTGAACTCTGAACGTTCCAGAACTTAAGATAAACTCGTTGACCTCTTTCTTATAACCCGATAGTCTGTATTTTTTCTTTGTTTTTCTATTTCCTTTCTTAGTATATCGCTTAAATATTTTGTCTTACTTCTTTTCTTTTCTCCTGTATAATAAAATGACTGCAAAAATTGCGGATCAAAGTTTCGTAGGTTTGCAACAACAGATGGCACATACAAATTGAATACATCTATTAGAAACTGTCTTATGTCGCTTTCGACCACCATTGCAGACACATTCAATCATGATAATAAATTGCTACATTGCATCCGACAGTAATACTATCACAATCGCAACATCTACAGAAGAAGAAGTTCCTATTTTTCTCTCTAAATATTTTGTGCTCCCATTGCTACCAGTTGACACCGGGACCAATTCTAAATTTCCCTGCGATACTGTGATTGCACCGCCGGTAACTGGTTATTAGACACATAGACATAAGATGACCTTTACATTTTCCTAATGGTAAATAATAATTTTTCTCTTCACGAAGTCCACTTATTCTGATTGGCTGAGCTGTGGGAATTCTCAAATTCCTTTATTAGCTTCTTCCATTCATAAAAAAGCGCTTATTGTATTTTAAACATGACGTCATTAACTCACACGTTATTTCGTTTCTTTGTCATATATTTTTCTATACTATTAAATTTATAGCATTCTGTTTTTTCATTAATTTATGCTATTTACATTTCTACTACACGGTAATTCATTAGATTCTTGCTTCTCTCTCTCTCTCTCTCTTTCTTTCTCTCTCTCTCTCTCTCACACACACACACACACACACCCTCTCTCGCTCAATCTCTCATGCAAGTTTTTGTCTTGCATGCAGTTTGTGTCCGTTTTTTTTTTGTTTGTCCATTCGGCTCGCACTATTAGATTGTTAAAAAGAAAAAAATTCCAGTTAACTGTCACTTTGCATTTACTTATGTATTCACAGATTATGTGAAAAGCGGACATTAACTACGTCTGTATTGATCACGTGACATACATGGAAAACATTACTATTTTCTTTGAGAACTCTTTTCTTAGCTTTTATATTTAATGGAATTCTTCAGATAAATAATTTTTATATTTATTTACTTATTTATTTGCAGACTGTTATCCTCATCTTTTACAGTTGTGCTTCATAACGTTTCGGCCAACTATGGTGGTTAACCTTCATTCTGCATTTTTGTTTTGATTATGTAACGTGCCGTAAACACATTGTGGTTTGAGTTGTCCCCCTTTGCAAATTGGCTGTTTGGAGAAATGGAAAACTAGATAGCTCTGGTTGATAGTCAATTTGCATAAGTGGAGAAATGGGCAGCATTTTTTTTAAGCAGGGGTGAAGAGCGCAGAGAGTGAAGTGACGACGAATTCTTTTTGTGACGGTGAATTATTTTTGGACGTTGAAGAGCTCGACCTTTTGGAAGAAACAGCTGTGTCTTATATATATTTTTTTAATTTCTTTTTTTTCTACTTCACTACAAGCTATTTCGGCGGGAACTATGGAAGCAAAGAGGATCAGCAGTGAAATGCTTAAGATGTTCTCTGGAGAGGGAGATGTTATAACCTGGCTGACCAAAGTTAAACTTGTTGCTAAGTTGCGGGACATCGCAGATGTAGCCAGCTTGATACCGCTGTATCTTGATGGTGATGCTCTGGCCCTATATCTGGAGATGCCGGAGGAGGATCGACTGTCTGTTGACGCCATTGAGGAAAAGTTGAAGGAAACATTTACCGAAGGACCGTTTGTGGCATATGGCAAACTAAGCTGTATGGTGTGGACCGGAGAGCCTGTCGATGTTTACGCTAACAATATCAGGAGGTTGACGGAACTAGCAGGATTCAATGGAGGAGGCCGTCGACAGATGGTTAAGATGCCCTTTATTAATGGCTTCCCGGACCATATTTCTATAGCTCTGCAGCAACTGCCCGGTGTAAATACTATGGAGGTGGCGGAGTTGATTACACAGGCTAGGGTGCTGGCCAGGAAAAAAGAGAGTGAGCAGGGAATCGTAGCTGTCGCTCAACGAAGCAAACTGCAGCAGGAAATTGTGAAGGACGAAAAGCAGAGAGGACTGTGGCAGAGACCCAGGTTCTCTGGCAGATGCTATCGATGCCGAGGCCCCCATATGGCAAGGGAGTGCAGGGAGCTAAAGCCAGAAGTCACGTGTTACCGATGTGGGGAAGCCGGCCACATCAGCAGATTCTGCCCCCCAGGGAAACGAACGGGGGAAGCCACTTATTCGATGAAGGCGCTTCAGGGTATGTCACCACAAGTAGAGGTGACCCTAAATGGACGAAGTGCAACAGCCCTTGTCGACACAGGCTGTACGTCAACAATTGTCACCAAAGACATGGTTGACACATGCAATGGAACCAGCAGCATTACGGCAGTTGACGGCAGAGAGGTGAAGTGCAATGGCACAAGTATCGTTTGGTTGATGGTACGTGGGATGTCACTAACAATCCAGGCGATTGTTATTAACAAAATTGTCACGGGTGTCGATGTGGTGCTAGGGATGGACGCAATTGCTCGACTAGAGGGCGTTACGGTATATAGGAACTCCGTGAGATTTGGAGGACATCAAGGGGCTGCAGGTGTGCAATTCGAAAAAGGTGTCACAGGAACGGGCGGGTTAGACAAAAGTTACACGATAGAGGACCAAGATTTCTCTGCACACTTTGATGGTGATAAATGGACAGTCAAGTGGGCATGGAATCCCTTCCGGGAAGCCATTAATAAAGGGCATCTTAACCATCTGTCGACGGCCTCCTCCATTGAATCCTGCTAGTTCCGTCAACCTCCTGATATTGTTAGCGTAAACATCGACAGGCTCTCCGGTCCACACCATACAGCTTAGTTTGCCATATGCCACAAACGGTCCTTCGGTAAATGTTTCCTTCAACTTTTCCTCAATGGCGTCAACAGAACCTCCCATACTGAACAACAGAGTGGAATGCTACGAGCATACCTTGCGAGGAGGCACAAGAGTTGAATTTGAGGAGGTGGACCGATGGATCTCAGAGGGGATTTTAAGACCATGGACGGAGAAGGTGGAAGGTGATCTGCCGTTAATGGCGGTTGTTCAGCCCACAAAACAAAAAGTTCGGCCAGTACTGGACTTCAGGGAGCTGAACGTACATGTTGTGTGTCACACGGGAAGCGATGTGATGGACGTGTGCGGAGAGACCATGCGAGAGTGGAGGCAGATTCAGAAGGCTGCGATGATTGTGGATTTAAAATCTACATACCTACAGATCCACATTTCACAGAAATTCTGGAAATACCAGCTGGTCAGATACAAGGGCCGAACGTATTGCCTGACTAGGTTGGGTTTTGGCCTGAATTCTGCACCAAAAATCATGGCAGCGATCCTCAAAACGGTGCTAAGCAAGGAGGACGCAGTCAGAAGAGCCACCAGTTCCTACATTGATGATATTTTGGTGGATGAGACGGTAACAACTGCGGAGGACGTAGTAAAACACCTCAACAGCTTTGGGCTAATTGCAAAACGCCCGGAATCGTTGGAGGGAGGAGCGGTGTTAGGGCTCCAACTAAGAAAGGACCGGATAGAACGGTTAGTGTTCCGGAGGGGACATGAGATCCCGGAGGTGTCGGAAAAATTGAGCAGGCGAGAACTCTTCTCAATATGCAGAAGACTGGTTGGCCATTATCCTATTGCAGGATGGTTACGTACTGCATGTAGCTATATCAAAAGGCGGGCTAGTGGAGCGAAGTGGGAGGATGGAGTTGATAAAGAGACTGTGGACATTATGAGAGAGATTATTGAAGAGGTGAAGAGGGAGGATCCAGTGAGAGGTGTTTGGCATGTACCCAACAGTGCAGAAGGTGTTGTGTGGTGTGATGCAAGCTGTATAGCAGTGGGGGTCACCTTGGAGATAGGTGGTGTTACTGCAGAAGATGCTGCTTGGTTGCGGAAGAAGGACAACGTGGCTCACATAAATGTGGCGGAACTGGATGCGGTTATGAAGGGCATCAACTTAGCCTTGAAATGCGGGCTACAGAATGTTGAGGTGAGGACCGACTCAGCCACTGTGTTCTCTTGGATCCAGTCCGAAGCTACAGGAGAAAGGAGGGTGAAGACGAAAGGCGCTGCCGAGATGCTAGTAAAGCGTCGATTGATGATGTTAAGGGAGCTGATTAGGGAATTTGATCTTCAACTTAGGGTCACTATCGTTCCTTCAGCAAAGAACAGAGCAGATGTGATGACGAGGGTGCGGAAGACCTGGCTAAAGGCGCCGACTGAGGCGGCTGTTGCAATATGTTGTTTGAATGAAGACACTCTGAAGGATTTGCATGACATGCACCATTTTGGAGTGGATAGAACCTTGTTCTTGGCCAGGAAGGTGAACCCCAGAATCACAAAAGAGGCCGTTAGGACAGTGGTTGAGAGATGCAGCCGGTGTCAATCAATCGACCCTGCGCCGAGTAGACATGAAGCTGGTGAGGTTCAGGTGGCAGAGAACTGGAGCAGATTGGCGATAGACGTAACGCACTATCGACAGAGGCCGTATCTGTCAATGGTCGACTGTGGACCAGGAAGAATAGCCATTTGGAGGAAAATCAAGGCGGAAAATGCAGGTGAAATTGCAAAGGTCTTGGAAGAGGTGTTTTTTGAGAGGGTCCAGTGACGGAAGTGCTAATGGACAATGGAACTGCCTTTTGCTCAGCTGCCATGGAGAATGTGTTGGATAAGTGGGGAGTGCGGTGCTATTTCAGGGCTGCATATAGACCAGGCGGAAACGGAATTGTGGAGCGGCATCACAGGACTATTAAGGCTATAGATGAAAGGGGCCAGATTTCGCCGCCAGAAGCTGTCTTCTGGTATAATATGGCTCCAAAGTCAGGGCAAAAAGTGGAGTCAGTGCCGCAGAGGGCAGTTTTCAAGTACGAGTGGCGGCACCCCGAACTGCACAGGTACCCGCGGAGGAAGGCGAGAAGCGAGCGACTGTGCGAGTGGGAGAGGAAGTGTGGATCAAACCGCCTGATGCTCGCTGTACCACACGCTGGGGGAGGGGCATTGTGACAAGTTTCCAGTCCCCGAACAATGTATCTATCGACGGCATCCCTTGACACATCCTTGATGTGCGGCCGGTAGTGGTGTCATCAGAGGAAGACAGCGACGTCGAGCCAAGTAGCGACGTTCACGAAGAGGCTCCGCGGAGATCGCAGCAAGAGAGACGGCCGCCATGTTGGTCGAGCGACTACGTGATGGGTTGACATGTGATGATCGTGTAGATCAAGGGGGCGTGTGGTTTGAGTTGTCCCCCTTTGCAAATTGGCTGTTTGGAGAAATGGAAAACTAGATGGCTCTGGTTGATAGACAATTTGCATAAGTGGAGAAATGGGCAGCATATAAACGGTACTTTTTTAAAGCAGGGGTGAAGAGTACAGAGAGTGAAACGACGGGTGGAAGAAGTGACGGCGAATTCTTTTTGTGATGGTGAATTATTTTTGGACGTTGAAGAGCTCGACCTTTTGGAAGGAACAGCTGTGTTTTATATATTTAAAAAAAATTTTTTTTCTACTTCATTACACACATGTAAAATATCTAACATTTCTACTTTCTCCAACAACTAGCAGTTCAGCCCGGTTTTGCTCGGGCCCTATTTACTGTTCATAACTTGCCCTACATGTAAATACACTTTATGTAAGATTTCAAATGTTTAGACCAAAAATTGTCTGAGTAATTTCGTAGAGACTGCAGAGGTAATTTTTTTTTAACTTTGAATCCAATTTTGACGCCTTAACATTTATTTTTTTGGTCTTAAATCGAAATACAAAGTCCAAGTTACCTACATCTAAAATTTCAAGTGTTTAGACCCAAAATTGGCGGAGAAATTTGGTATAGTCTGCAAAGGTCAACTCTTTCAATTTTCATCTTTCGGCAGCAAAATTTTCGCCCCAAAACTGATTAAAATGCTTGCTGCATGCCTGCATACCTGTTATGTATAAATTTCAAATGTTTAGACCCAAAATTGGCTGATTAGTTTGCTAGAAACCGCAAGGGACAAATCTTTTGAACTTTGACTTCCTTGTCAGCTCAAATTTTCAACCTAAATCGATTAAAAAGCTTGCCCTATCTCTGAACACTCTTTATGTAAAATTTCAAATGTTTAGACCAGAAATTGGCTTAGTAATTTAGTAGAGACAGCAGAGGTCAATTTTTTAAACTTTGACCCCAATTTTGACCCCTTAACATTTATTTTGGGCTCAAATCAAATTAAAAAGTTTGATCCATGTCGAAATAACAGACATTTAAAATTTCAAGTGTTTAGACCTAAAATTGGCGGAGGAGTATTTGTAGAGTTTTCAAATGTCAAATCATTGAACTTTAACCCTTTAACAGGCACATTTCTGTCCGAAAACCGATTATGTAGACTGAAAATTGACAGAGTTATTTGGTAGGGATATGTACACACACAGAAACACACGCACGCACGCACACAGACATTTTCACTTTTATAGATATATAGATTATTTTTTTAGATTTTTTTCATTACTGGAATTTTTAGACTTATTTATTTATGCAACAATTTTTTGATTTCCAAATTTCTGAGTACGAACATTATCATTATTTAAATTTGAATGCACTATTTTCTATAAAAAAGCATGTGCGAAATAAGGATATTTTTATAATGAAAAAAGTTTGCCATTCCTTCTTATAAAAGACATTTTTCTTTTGTTTTTTGTTGTTTTTCGTTTGTTTTCCATTTATACAAACTGAGCCACAACAGCACATGGTCGGGTACAGCTAGTTTTTAATAAACTCATTATTTCTTCAATATGCCTACAAGACAAGACCATTCGACTCGACCCCACCTGCACAATACAATACAATACAATTAAAAACAAAAAATTGTACAGAAATGGTGCAAAATTCACATACAAAAAACGATTCCTGTCAACATTTAAAACACAAATATTTCACAAACCCAATAAAGCAGAACTGGAGACCCAGTCTGGACCACACACCAAGGATCTGAATCAGATCATCCATCCAGTTGAAAGGCACCAGAAGGGTTGTGACATCTCTCCATGCACCCCAAATCAGACTAACCGATTTTCTGCTATTGATTTTGGCCCTGTAACCATTTCGTATTGAGTGAGCACCTCTGTCACCTTTTTGATGTCTTGAAAGCATGATCGAAAAACATTGAGCTCATCGGCAAATGCTGACATTGGATGGAGTTTCGCCAGGCAGAGCTATTCCATGAAAGATGAACTTGCCTCCTCGCTCATTAGTTTGCAGAGCAGTGTCTTCAATGCAAGGATGTAGAGCGGGAGGAACAGCAGACAGCCCTGATGGACCGACCAGGAGATAATGAAGGGTTTCAAGTGCTTTCTATTCATTTGCACCACAGATGTTGTTGCATGGTTCAGGATCCGGGTGTTTGACGCTTGTGGTGTACTTGTCCGAGTCACACATAGAGACTTCACAATGCTTATGTGTATTGAAGTTCATGGCTTGTCTAGCCCTAACTACTTTCTAGTTCTTGACTGCCACTATCCCCACCCCTGTTGCTTTTGCTAGTTTTTTCTAAGTACTTCTTCGTCTGGGTCTTATCTAGAGCAAGGCACTGAGCATATCTGATAGAGAAGTCTCTAATCTTAGTCTTAAGACTAAAACCCACGATCCACTTCCTATAACCGCCCCCACTAAAGCCCTCTGTAATAATAGCACTAGTTGTCTCAAAAGTCTTGTATCTCCAGTAGGAAGGTGTTCAATTTCCAACATTTCAATCCTTCACTGGAACTACCCGCATCAAACTGCCAGAAAAAAGAGACCCTCTCCTGAGTGGTGCTAGGCGCATGAAGCGCGACAATCCGAAACACACTGTTTGACGGCAACATTGGCCATGATCAGCCTGCCCTCCTCGTCCCTATGCACAATGCTGACCGCAGCAGACAGGGTGCGTTTCACCAGCAAGGAGACACCCTTTCCTCAGAGATTGCCATATACTGAGAAGACATCGTAATCTCTAGCTGACAATCCCTGGATGAAACAAAATATTCAGTTTGTGGAAGAGCTCTGCCATGTCTTCCTTTTTCAGTCCCAGGAGGCGGTTTTCAGATATGTCTGTGCCTTCATTTTTGGGGTCGGCTCTCCTTTCAGAGGTACTTCCCTTTTGGGGAGCATCTTCCTTCCCAAAGTCTTTTAAGGATGCCGCCCCTTGTTTTCTTTTTCTGGGTGGTATGCCCCATCATTTTTTCGTTTGGTTCCCTCCTGGGGGGAGCTGCTGCCTCGCTGGTGAGGGTGTCTGGGCGGTATGCCCCTTCCTCTGGGGAATAAGCTGCTTCAGTGGTGACCCCCGGGCTGAGAGTGTACTCAGTGGTAGCCCCGGGATGGGGGTCAGGGGTTTTTCTATTATATACAAATCTTGTGATTACTGTTATTCGGCACCTTTCACCACAATACAACATTCATACCGTGGAGATAATCATACTTAATGAATCCCCAAATGTGTATGTGTATAAATGTGTATAAATGTGTGGGTGTATAATCATTTTCTTTTATATTATAAAAATTAAATATGTGATATGGAAAAAGTTCATTAGTTTTCAATTTGATTTTTGCGTTTATGAATTTAAATATAAAAGATTTAAAAGTTTTTGTACTTTTAGTTCATAATCGGCTCTTATTCTAATATTTTTATTCTTTATTATTTTCGACTGTTAATAAAGAGAGAGAGGGAGAGAGAGAGAATCTGTGGTGCAAGTGACAATGATAGAAACGGCATAAAATAAGAGCAAGGGTGTCAAACAATATGTAGTGAGAGAGTGAATGTGATAGAAAGTTAGAATAAGATATGGATCATTTGGTGAGTTAATTGCAAATTATTGCTAATTTGAACAATTAAAATGGATTTTTCAGACATATAGTGCTATGGAGAGTGGATATGCAGAGGCTGCATGTTGCTTTTGTAGTTGGAGTAGTCACTAATTTTTAAGGGTGTTAACCAATTCATAATCGGGATCTACCAATTTTTTATACCGAGCTTGTAGGTGCAGGAATCTCTAGAAGTAGTAGAGTTTCCTGGGGACCGTTAAAGATAAATTTAACGCGATCTCCGATTACCAGATGATTTTCACCAAATCCAATTCTCACATAGACTAGAAGCATGAATAACGACAAAAATTAACAAAGAACTCGAGAGCATTGTATTAAAATGAAATAACAACATTTATTTATGTGTTTAAGAAACATTAATTCAAATCTGTAGTAGAATGAGGACAAAAATGGATGGTCACATTCAATGCTGCTAAGACTAAGCTTATTTCCTGAAGGAAATAAGCTTAGTCTTAGCAGCATTGAAACCTTCTCAACCACCAATAGCCATGAATAAAGATACATTACCTGAAAGTACTTCTTTCAAACTTATCGGCTAAACGTCCACAAAGAACATGAGCTGGAACAGATACATTGAGAGCATTGCCAAAGCCGCTGCGAAGAAGGTAGGCTCTCTCTATCGTTCTAGAAAGCTACTTACGCCTGAAAGTATCCTGTATCTCTACAAGGCTACCATTCGCTCATGTATAGAGTATTGTCGTCACATTTGGGCTGGTACATTTGCTACGAGTCTCTCGCTCCTCAACAGGGTTCAAAAGAGAGTCGCCAACCTGATAGGTCTTAAAATGTCATCAAAGTTTCAACCTCTGTCCCATCGACGAAATGTTGCATTCCCCTGTCTGTTCTACAAGTATTTTAATGGTGGATGCTCCAAACGAACTACAAGCCCTTGTACCCCTTCAATGTAAATACCTTCGACAAGCAGCAAAATCCCACCCCTACACAGTAGAGATCCCTAGATGTAAGAAAGCTTTCTACTCTAATAGTTTCTTCCCCTGAACTGCTAGACTTTGGAACTCCCTTTCAGATTCCGGCTTTCTCAACTGTACTGAGATGCAAAAGTTCAAGTGTAATATGAACAGATATCTCGCTGATCAGCTCCCTACATAGTATCCCTGCAACTTATGTCCCCCGATAATAGCCCTCTACATCAAAGGGGCACTGTGCCTTGTTTAGGGTGGAAATGGAATTAAAAAAAAAAATCGTTCCAACGTTAAGGTTTTTTGCAACGAGTGTTCATTAGGCAAACTTAGCTAAATGAGTGTCTTGTGAAAAGGGTATGAAGTTCAGGATTACTGATTTTCATGAACAGAGTGACACACGTGATTATTTTTTGGAGAGGGAAAAGAAAGTCATTAAATATGTCATGCATGTGTGTGTTTTTATCACATAATGAAACAGTAGTTTGAAATAGCATTGTTGAAAAGAAGAAATAATTCTCGTTCGATGTGGTAATTTTCCATGATGAGAATTTAAGGTGCATGGTACCCGCAAAGTCATGTTGGGTGATTTAACGTCTCACAGTGCCCCTTAGACACGTGTCGGGCTGAAGAAATCTGAAGAGAAACTGTTTTGATTTTTGTGGGCGAATCGTTATAAACGGGTGTTCTGGAATATTCTGGCCTGTTTATTGTATTATTGCGCGTGAAATGCAACATAGTTGCTTTATCACATGTGTGCGGATGGGCAAATTACGAGGTTGTAATCATGCGCATTTTGATATCCGTGGTTGTTGAAACGGTGATTGCCATGAAAATTTTTTTTTTTACATGGAGTTCACCACTTATCAAGGCCAAATGGCCACTTGGGGATAAGAGTTATTGTGTGTACAGTACTCAATGGGATAGTGTAGCAATAGTATTGGAGAATTGATAAGGTGTCATTACTTGGGGGGGGGCGGTTCATCAGGAATTTGTTTGTGTTGAACTTGAAGACATCCAGGTTGAAGTCGGGAGGGAAACAGGCAAGCAGAACAGAGTTCCACAGGTGTGCAGTTTGAAGAAAGAAGCTTTGTTCGTGGAATCTATGTTTTGATTTAGGCACAGATAGGGAGTGGGGAAAATCATTGACGGTGGTTTCAGCTAGGTGTTTTTTGAAAAAGATTGGCAAGGGAGGACCAGAGAATGGAGCTCAGACGAGCACTTGCCATGGAAATGACGATAGAACAAAGACAGGCTTGCTAGGTCTCTTCTGTGGGAAAGAGGGTTGCAGGGAAGAGAAAAGGCCCCCCCCACTAAGCCACAGAGTCTATTTTGTACTCTGTCAAGGCAGTATAGGCTGTTTTTAGCAGCTCCTGCCCAGATGTGGCAGCAGTACTCCATCCTTGGACGTACTTGGCTTTTATATAGATAGAGAATTGCATCAGCAGTAAGATATCTTCTGGAGTGGTAGAAGGATCCCACGATTTTTCCAGCAACCTTGGCAACAGACTTGATGTACGTGTTCCATTTCATATCAGGAGTAAAGGTAAAACCTAGAAACTTATCAAAACATGGGGCCTCCCCTAGACGAGAGCCATCCATTTCAATTGATGCCAGATGGGGATCAGAGCGTTTGTGATGTAGAGATAGGAGCTTGGTCTTAGATGCATTAAAGGTAACCAGCCACCTCTTTCCCCACTATACCACGCGCTCAAGATCAGAGGAGAGAGAATCAGAGAGAACATCATCATTTACGGCCTTTGATGTGTTGCCATAGATGGTCGTGTCATCAGCATAGATGTCAACGAAGTATTTTAGTATGTGTTTTGGGAGATCATTGACGTAGATCAGAAAGAGATTTGGGCCCAGTATGGACCCCTGAGGGATACCAGCATTAATATTGTGGGCCTCTGATTTCTGCCCATCAACCACTACTCTTATGAGCCTATCAGAGAGAAATGATTTAATGATCGAGAAAACATTTCCAGTTATACCGTAGCTGGAAATCTTGTGTAATAGGCCTTTATGCCAAACCTTATCAAAGGCCTTTGATATGTCGAGAGCAATTGCCCTAGAAATGAAGCCTTTATCGAGAGATTCGCTAATCCTATGAGATATAACCGTTAGCACATCTGCTGTAGATCTAGCAGAACGGAAACCATATTGCGTGTCGCTAAGAAGGTTATTTCTGCTGAAGTGGTTGACTACTTCTCTATTTATTGTGGATTCCAGCAACTTACTTATGACACACAGGATACTTATTGGTCTGTACTGAGAGGGGGATGACATCATACTGATGATGTCTCTGTCAGAGATTTTTTCCAGCCGTATGTAGCGGTTGCTACATAATCTTAAAACTAAGGAATATTTTGGTGTGTATTTGTCGGATTTGTGGGGAAAAATCGGGATACATACTCAGTTTTATTATAACAATAGTAATAATAATTACAGAAAGAGAGAGAGAGAGAGAGAGAGAGAGAGAGAGGAAGAGAGAGAGGGAGGGGGAGTATTAATTATCATCATCATCATCTAAATAAATTAAGAAACTGTTTTGAGATTGCGAAAATTGTTTTGCGCAAACGATAAAATCTTTTTTGTTTTGATTTTGAATATGCAAGCCTTTTTTTTTTTTTGTTCTATTCAGAATTGAGGATCTTTAACGACTTTTAGATTCTTTCTCAAACTCATGTAGACATTTCAAACTAACAATCAGTCTTAAAAAGCCCATCATCCTCTCTCAATCATCAGAGAGTGTTAATTTTACAATAGATAATATAACCCTGGAGAATGTGAATAAATTCAAATACTTGGTGCGACCATTGCCAAAAACATTACTTTTGACCCCGAACTTAGCACACGACTCGGCCTAGCCTCTACCACATTTGGAAGGCTCACGCATCGCGTTTGGAAAAAACATCTGGCCATAAAGACGAGAATTCGTGCATACGAAGCGTGTGTGTGGTGTGTCCTCGATGGGGCTGAAACGTGGCCTGCATAACGTCCTCAAGAGTCCAGAGTTAGTGCCTTCCATACAAGATATCTCCGATCAATCATTGGCGTGTCATGGGAGGACAGAATGACAAACGAAGAGCTCTTCAGACGGACAGGTTCGGGTGCACTTTTCTCGATGCTTAAGTTATGAGACTTCGGTGGGCAGGCCATGTAAAACGAATGTCATGTGAACGCCTCACAATGTATTAGATGGTGTTTTGAAAGAGAGTACTCGGCCTGTTGGTCGTCCGCGTCCCAGATTCAAGGGATTTCGGTGTTGAACGTGAGCAATGGACAGCACTATCCCGGGATCGGGATGCTTGGTGAGCCAAAATTTATGCCGAGAAAGAGAGAGATACGACGGAAATCCTCAAAAAACTCAAAATACGTCGATCCAAGACGCCATAGTTTTGACCTCTATAGCGTTGTCGGTCACGACAGACGCTTGTAAAAGAGAGAGAGGAAAGGCATTCAAATAAATTAAGAAACTGTTTCGAAATTGTGAAAATTGTTTTACGCAAACGATGAAATCTTTTTTTTTTCTTGAATATGTAAGCCTTTTCTTTTTCTATTTTTTTTTCTATTCAGATTTATTTAATTTTTCCTACCCCATTCCGTGTGTGTGTGTGAGTCATTTTAGTAACGTATTCTTAACACACTGGTTTTCCGTTCATTTTAGTTTCTTATATTTGCCCCAACCTTTTTATTTTTACAAATTCTTTATAATATTTTCATTTAGATCCAGGCGAGAAATCAGGAAAGAAAATGTCAAAAGCATCGTCCCCCCCTCTCTTCTCTAAAGCGGTTTCGTCCTTATTGGTCGAGTTTTCGTCATAGAAAGTTGGTATGAAAATCAGATACTGAATATTAAGGAAAAGATTTATGCCGATCTACCTATTAACTCGCCCTCCTCCCCCTCTCTCTTCTTTCTCTAAAGTTTTGTGTGTATTTTCTTCTAATTGAACCTTTTTAACGTTCCACCAAGAAGTTACTCCTTTTATGTATACTTTGTGTCTATGATTGTTAGTTTTATGCGTGTGCGTGCGCGCGCGTGCGCGTGTGTGTTGTTTCATCGTCTACATCTGAACACCTGCTCCTTCGTTGGCAAGAGACACACACTCGTTGTGCTTTCAACCGCTAATACAAAGACCACAAAGCTAATGAAGTAAAACGAGCGAACCCCCTTCCCCTCTCGCTATTTTCTTCTCTCTATATATCACCATCCCTCTTCCTTCCTCTCTTGTTCTCTTCTTTTACGTCTCAAGAAGGCCTTCAAGTGACTTGAAACGCAACAGGTGACATTGAATATTGATTGACCTTTTTATGCAACCAGCTTTAATTCTTTCGATGCCTTTTTTAAAGCTTGGATAACACCTGCCACTTTCTGTGTGCACCACTGACTACAACGAAAAGGCATTTAGATCTTCATTTATCCCATTCAATCTGATCACACCATGACATATTGCGGGCGATATTAGCGACAGTTCAGCACACCGCATGCTCGCACACCTTCGTCACTGTTCGTTAAACAGTAGAATATATATATATATATATATATATATATATATATATATATATATATATATATATATATATCGATAGATAAAGAAAGAGAGATAGAGAGAGAGAGACAGACAGACAGACAGACAGACAGAGATGTATAAGCAATAAATTAGCTAAAAAACATATTTTCTTTATAAAGCAACCCTACCAAAATAGGTTAATTAAATTAAAAAGATGAGGAATTAAAGTTACATAGAACTTTATTACATCGACAGGTCAATAAGTACAAAAATGAGAGGAAAATTAAAAAGAACCTCTTTAGGCCATGGCATTTAGGAGTCAAATGTTTCTCACCAGAAGAGAGAAAAACTAGTATTATAACACTATATATATATATATATATGTGTGTGTGTGTGTGTGTGTGTGTGTGTGTGTGTGTGTCTGGTCACGAATAGGCTTCTATATGGTTGACTATTATAGAAAACTGATCACATATAATGATAGAAGATGTATGGAGACACAGGAATGGGTATGTTTGATCTGGCATAATGATAAAATTGTGGAGTCTGTGTACACGCCTGGTCCAAAGTATGGAAATAAAAAAAATAAAAAATAAAAAAAACGTTTACAAGTGTTTTTGATATAGATGTACATAATAATACTTTGATAAGTATATTTTAACTTAAATAGGGATGGTATAATAAAATTGTGGGGTCTGCGTTCGCGCTTGGCCTCCATAGAATGGAAATAGGCACAAACTTTAATAAAGACTTTTCCTATCTATCTGTGTAAGTATACTTTGATAATTATGTTTCAGTTTGAAGAAATATGGTATAATAAAATTATGGGGTGTTCGTTCGCGCCTGACCTCCATAGAATGGAAATATGTCACAAAGTTTAACAAGGTTTTTTAATATAGATCCACAATATTGTGATAAGTGTTTCAGTGTGAACAGGTATGGCATAATAAATTATGGGGTTTATCTATTTTATTTTTACTTTCTTCATATTTTGTTTTGGTTTTGATACCCCCAAATTCGAAGCTATCTCTTTACAATCCTTGAAGTAATCCTTAATCAGTGGCGGCTCGTGTTTGAGATTAGTGGGGGTGCTGCTTCGAAAATTTTACGTATTTTTTTAATATCGTGTAAAAGAAATTCGAATATATAAATAAATATTTAATCAAATAATAAACAAACATTCAAATAAATATTCAAATATATAACAAAGACAAATAACCAATCAGAAATGGATAATACGCAAAAACTTTTTTATTAAAAATATTTTTTTTAATTATGTACACTTTACAGAATAATAAAAATAATATATACATTTATTCCTTTTAAACTTTTCAGATTGAATAAAAGTTTGCGTTTTTTTTTGTTTGTGTTTTTTTTTGCAAACAAATGAAAAACATTTTTATAAAAACAAAAAAAGAAAAACTTTGAAATTTACTTGCCTACAAACGAGGGTTAATTTAGGAGTTTACTAATTGAAAATAGTGTTTTATTTAATAACAGTTTTATTTACAAAATTTATTTTTAAAAATGTATTTATAACAAAACGTATTTGTAAATAAAATACAAAATAATTTTTTTACATTTGTATATAGTGAACAAACAAACAAAAATATTTAAAGATACAAAATTTTATTTAGAAATCTTTTAACAACTTGCATTTTATATAAAAAGAACAAACAGACTTGGCTATTTACTGACCTTCCCATGCCGGTAAAGATCGACATAAAGTGGAGATGTATTATAAGAAAATAGGATGTCATATATAAGCATTATAAAACATCGAATTTTAAAAACAAAAAACAAAAATTAAAATTGTCTCAGTCCAGAAGGTTTTCTATTTTCTTTTTTCTAATGCGTATTATCTGCCCCATCTACTAACTAATTTAATGTAAAGTTTAAAAATGCATAATTATAAAAACTGTTTTTTTTTTACTTACATTTTAATTTTTTAAAAAACCTTGTGTAAAAAATCCATTTTTCAAAGTGTAAAATTTCTCACATTGTTCTCGGTGGAGGCAAATAAATGCTATTTTTTTATATCTAAAACATACAAGTTAAAAAGATTTCTGACTAAAATGTATTTTCAACATAAACTGTTTCTTCGCTTGTTTACTTTTAAGAAAAAATGTAAACAGTTTTTTTTTTTGTAAAGTTTAGTTGTTGCAAAATGAATACCATTTAAAACTACTTAAAACAAACAAACAAAAAGGCAGGTAGATGGAAAAGTAACTTTATTTTTATGGTAAGATTTATTTATTGTATATTTGATTTTTACCCTTGGTCGCTTGTTAGCTTCACTGCTAAATCCCCGAATACTTTTAATAAAAAAAAGCAGTTTTTGCATATTATATATTTCCGTCTGCTACCGAATTAAATCGCAACGCTAAAAGTGTGCGTATTTAAAAAAGAAAAGAAAAGAAAAAGCACAATATTTTATGTACCCGTACATTATGTACAAGAACCCGTTATATGCAGATTTTAATAATAATTAAAAAAAAAGTATATGTAGACCTCCTTTTTTATTTTTTTTCAATAACAATGTTATCATATCTATACAGGCACACACTCTAAGCAAACAACGAATTTCACGACGCGGAGCTGCGACAAGCGACAGTTCCTCAAGCGGCTTTCATCGGCTGTCTAAAGCATCTAAAGCGCGCATGCGCACAAGAGAATTTCATTTAGAAAGTGTAACTGTGAATTTCACAGCTCCAAGTAAGTTTTATTTTTATATGAATTTCGAGATACCGACATTAAACTTAATGATTTTATAATGTACACATAGAAAAAAATAAAATAATAATAATAAAAAAACAAACGTACTATTTTTAATTTTATCATTGATATTGTGTAGAAATAACTTGGGGGTGCTGCAGTCCCACAGCTCCATGCACGAGCCGCCACTGTCCTTAATGATGTAAATTGGGTGGAACTTGATTATTTATGAGGACGACCTAACTTGTTTACATTAGATTTGAAGGATTTCATGTTGCATTTAGCCGGGAAGTATGCCAGTGGAACAGTGTTCCAAAGGCGGACAGTTCTGGAGAAGTATGCCAGTGGAACAGTGTTCCAAAGGCGGACAGTTCTGGGAAAGAAGCTTTGTTCATGGAATCTGCGTTAGCATTTAAGTACAGATAGAGAATCGGGAAATCATATATAGTGGTTTTAGCTAGTCGAGTGTTTTTTGTGAAAGTTTGCCAAGGGGATGGGGCCATAGATTGGAGTTCAGACGAGCACTTACCATGAAAATAGCGATAGAGCAGGGACAGGCTTGCGACGTCTCTTCAGTGGGAAAGAGGTTGTAGGGAAGAGAAAAGGGCACTATCTATTAGGTTTTGAAGCTGGTTCTGAAGTCTATGGGATAGGACGTACCGAGCAGCTCCTGTCCAGATGTAGCAACAGTACTCCATTATAGGGCGCACCTGACTCTTAGACAGATAGAGGATCGCATTGGGAGTGAGATACTTACTGGAGTGGTAAAGTGATCCAACCATCTCTCCAGCGATATTGGCAACAGATTTGATGTATGTGTTCCATTTCAGATCAGGAGTGGATGTCAGTCCAAGAAGCTTGTCAAGACATAGAGCTTCCTCAAGACGAGATCCATTCATTTTAATTGATAAGAGCGACTATGACCTTTTTCCCCATTGCACCAAATTCTCAAGATCAGAAGAGAGAGAATCAGAAAGATCTTTGTCATTGCTGGCCTTTGAAGTGTCGCCATTGATTGGCGTGTTGTCTATGAATGATGTAAGAATGTGATTTGGGAGATCATTGATGAAGATCAGAAACAGGGTTGGGCCCAGGATGGAACCCTGGGGGACATCAGCGTTAATAATAATAATACAGTGAGTTTCTTATTTCTAAGATAAAATCGGCTTGAGAACTTTTGATTAGAAATGAAAAAGTAAAAAAATATGAAGTGAATCAATGGAGATTTTAAAAGGAATGGGGTTGAGAAACGAGGAGTGTTGGTAAGGGAGGGAGTAGACAACAGTTATGTTATCAAAGCTAAGATAAGTTATTCTTCTACTTAGCTTGATAAGCTTTTAGTGGTTTTGTGTAAAATGTTTATTAGGCTCGACAAACAAGTAGTGTAGAGCGTTACACGAGCACAGGAAAAATGTTACATTAGTATTTCTTATATCTGTGAAATCTTGACAATGAGTTAAAATTTTTAAATATACAAAACACTGTTATAAAGTCACCCAATAAATGTCATGGGAACATTTATTAGCTGGATTTCTAACAGTATTTTGTATATTTTTTAAGTTATTATTCAGTTAGGTAGAAGATTAACTTATCTTGCCTTCCTTTGGTAACATTTATTTGTTATATATATATATATATATATATATATATATATATATATATATATATATATATATATATATATATATATATATATATATATATATATATATTTACAACTTTCTCAAATCACTGTGGATTGTAAAACAAACCCCCAAAAGCCGATGTAAAATTTAATTAAAAGTTTGATGTTTTCTTTTCCTGATATTTTTTCGAATATTGACATTGTCTTTGTGGGGTTAAAAAAATTTTTCCAATTGTTTGCTGACACTTTTTAACACTAACAAACACACAGTTAAATAATAATAATAATAATAATAATAATAATAATAATAATAATAATAATAATAATAATAATAATAATGATAATAATAATAATAATAATAATGATAATAATAATAATAATAATAATGATAATAATAATAATAATAATAATAATAATAATAATAATAATAATAATACAGGATCTTCAGCCAGGATATACAGATGGAGTTTGGTATGAAAAAGTGTGCGCTACTAGTTATAAGAAAGGGAAAACTGGAGACAATAGAGGGCATGAAACCACCCAACCAAATGGAGATGAGGGTCCTAGGCGAACAAGACGCCTATAGATACCTGAGAGTTCTGGAAGCAGACACCATCAAAGCCACAGAAATGAAAGGAGGACAAGAAAACTTCTAGAAACTATATTATATAGCAGAAACCTAATAAAAGGTATAAATACCTGGCCAGTATCACTAATAAAATACTCAGGACCGTTCATAGGATGAACCAAAGAAGAACTGAGACACCTCGATCAGAAGACAAGGAAACTCATGATCATACACAATACACTACACCTAAAGAACGATCTTGACCGACTCTATGTGAAAAGAAAAGAAGGCGGGAGAACACTAATTTGTAGAGAAGACTGTGTGCATGACACAAAAATATTTGAAAAATTTATAACATAAAACACAGAAAGGATAATCACGGCAGCGAGAAACACTGAGAAAATCGACCAAACAGAAAACAGATAAAGAGTAAGACGAGAAAAAAATAGGAAAAGAAACTACATGGAAGATTCATAACATGAGAATAACGAAAACATTTGGACATGGATGCAAAAAGCACACATAAGCCAAGAAACTGAATCCCTAATAACTGCAGTACAAGATAACTCGATAAGAACCAACCACATCAAACCAAAGATTGATAAAACACAAGAAAACAGTAAATGCAGACTCTGTGGACAAAGAGATGAAACGATAAACCATATAGTAAGAGAATGCAGCAAACTGGCCCAAAAGGAATACAAGAACAGACACGACCAAGTGGGAAAGGCAGTACACTGGAAATTATGCAAACAACTGCATTTCGAATGCACAGGCAAGTGATACAAACATCAGCCGGAAACAGTATTTGAAAACGAGAATCACAAAATCCTATGGGACATGGACATACAAATTGATAGACCCATTCAAGCAAGAAGACCAGATGTTGTAATAATTAACAAGAAAGAAAAATCCTGTCAAATCGTAGCTGACCACAAAGAAAAGGAGAAACAGAGCAAATACACAGAGCTAGCCAGACAGCTGAAAGGGAGTTGGATGATGAAGAAAATCAAAATAATACCTATAATCGTAGGAGTACTAGGAACAATCCAGAAAAACTTTGAAAAAAGAATGGGAGAAATTGAAATCAGAGGAATGACTGGAAAAATACAACGGACAACAATAATGAAAACAGCTGAAATATTAAAGAAAACCCTTAAATGTGGAGACTAATACACACGAAGCACAAGCGCAGACCAGACAAACTGCTAGAGAGACAAAACATGAAACATTAAATGGAACCAAGAACATTGAAACTGCATATAAGTTCTCTAACACCACCCCCCATCCCCCCACTACCACATCACTGTCTCCCTCACCTCCGAAAAAGAGTGAGACCGAATAGCCAAGCAGT
Source organism: Euprymna scolopes (assembly GCF_053919585.1). Lineage (NCBI taxonomy): Eukaryota > Metazoa > Mollusca > Cephalopoda > Sepiida > Sepiolidae > Euprymna > Euprymna scolopes. The sequence goes on from NC_136489.1 coordinate 138,745,786, forward strand.
CAAGGAGGAAGGAAAGACCGAGGAGTGAGCACTGGCCAGATCTCCACTGTATAACTGCAAAGAGAACTCGGACCTTGGGGAGGCTTATTGCCACTCAAATTCCAGTAAAGACCAATGGCCACTAAATATTATTTTTTCAGAGGGTCGTGAGAATAGTTCAATGGTGATTCGAAAATAAACTCCAAAGCAATGAATTTTCGGTAAGCTGAATCTCAATCGAGCCTCAGAGGTCAGGAAGCGCTTTGAGGATGGACCGCAATGTAAAATCCCCAGGGAAATTAGTCCTCAGACATATTCCATGTGTCTGGAATTGAGCCAGTGATGTCAATGCAATGTAAATATTGGGAAATAAAATTTTAGAAAAGTGATCACTAGAAAAGAAATAGGAAATTACATTCCAATTGAACATAAATTCAAAAAAGCTTCCTTAAAATTTCATTTAAAAAAGAGAGAGACTTAATAAATTGAAGATGATATTCAATTTAAACATAAAATAAATATAGTGTAAGTCCAAAAATGTCCAAAGTATGATCCATGTCCCCAAAATGAGAGCAGTATACAGATTGTATGAAAGGAAATTTAATGGCTTAAAGACGTTCTTTTCCATTTCCCTCTCATTTTCGTTGTAATTGATCTGATAATTTAATATATATTAATATTTAAGTTATATGTAACTTTTATATAGCCTTATTACTATTTTTCTTTATATAGCCTTATTACTATTTTTCTTTATATAGCCTTATTACTATTTTTCTTTATATAGCCTTATTACTATTTTTCTCTTAATTTTCTTTCCCACAGCCTTATTATATGACATGCAACTATATTGATTAAAACTAATCAATTTGTTTGCATCAATACTTATTCATTTACGGACTGTAATCTGCATCTTCATAGTTGTTGTTTCACGATGTTTCAGCCAAATATTCTACTGGCCTTCGTCAGGTGGTTAACTGCGATTGGATAGAAATGCTGAGTCTCTCAACTGCATCATCAGTAATTTCTGTCTACAAACGCATAACATCAGCAATGCTTGGCAGCTGGTTATCAGCTAAGTCAGACATAGCACCATAGACAGGACAACTTGTCTTGCCTCTAGTTTTAGCTGCCATAATATTCAACTGCAAAAGAAAAAGACAGTAAGTCAGTTTCAAATAGTATAGTATAGCATAGTGTAATATATGGCCAATAGCATTTTGAGAAAGAATTTATTGAAAATAGCAACATTCCAAGAATATAACAGTATATTTCTAGTACCGAAGTTAAAGAAATAATAAATTTTTATTTCGCGTATAATGGATACATAGCAAAAGTTGACATTTATGGCGGCAAAAGAAAACACTGTAATATAATATCCAAATAGGTATGATTCCTTTCTTTAATAACAGGAGCAACTTTTTATCACTATCGAAAATTAATATGAGAAAAATAGTTTGATCTCACTACACCCTAATATATATATGGTAGCTTCCTTTAGTCTTGACAGATTGTGAATACCCATTGTGAGTGTGCTTGCACATGAAATTTTTGTGGCAACAGTTGCACACCTCTCCTGAGTCGACGTTGTTAAATACCATTGGCAAGTGGAACTTCAGGATGACTGGAAGCAATGCTGAGATGAGCGGAGAGCACACACACACACGCACACAAACACACACACACACACACACACACACACACACACACACACACACACACACACACACATATATATATATATATTTAAATAAGGGAGTAGTCACCAACAATGTGTATTTTTTAACATTATTTTATTATTCCGTGTCTTGGTTTTTCATTGAGAATTATGTTTGGATCATTGTAATAATGTTTTTAAGTCATTGAAATCGTTTTTACGCACGTTTCAGACGTTCTGTGAAGTGTCCTCGTCAGAAATTATTTTCAAATATGTTGGAGATGTAAAAATGGCAATTTTCGTAGTTAATTTGAAGTTTTTCCAAGGGGTGGAGGCTTGTAAGTGTTTATTATTCATTGGCATGCTCAATTTTTATTACTCTTTTGTTGGGCTTGTCAAGGGAGGCCGCTGACCTGGTTGTAGTCGCTCTCTCTTTCTGCTAATGTTTTTTTCTTTTCCTTTAGGGTGGGGTAGGGTGTGTGTGTGTGTGTGTGTGTGTGTGTGTGTTTTCTTTTATTGGTTTGAGAATGTGTGTACTGTTTTATAGTATTATGAGATTATTTGCTTCCCTAGGAAGGTGATTGTGATACAAGGTCGTTACTAATGTGTATGTGTCAGGAGGGGAACCAGCTCTTCTGAAATAAGGGTAGGGCTGCTTTCATTCTATTTTTATATTTATTTTTTGGATTCTTGGATTTTAGTATTGTGATTTTTCGTTTTAGTCTTTTCGGGTATTCCTTATATTATGTTTGTTTAGAAAGAGGGGTGTATTTAAAATATGTATAGGGGATTTTTTAATGTTCCTATTTATTTGTCTCCCCATGTGGGTATGGCCAGACCCAGGATCGGTTCCTAGTGTGGGGAAGATTTTGTTCCCCAGAGGGGGGGGGGGGCATTGGAGGGGGTATAGGTATGGGAGGGGGATGATAGAAGGGATGATAGTTGTTTCAGTCATGAAGGGGTTCTCCTCCACTGACTGAGGAGGGAGCAAGGTGTTGGAACAGATATTATACTATGGTTCTAGGTGTTTCCTAGTGTTGTTGGTTTCGAGGTTAAGTAGGGTTGGCATTGTTCAGTGTGTTGTATCAGAGATAGGGGTGTTATGTCTGTGTGTGGTTGTATGCACGCACGTGTGTGTGTTTTAATGTGTTGGTTCTGATTTATGTGTGGATGTGTATATGTGTATGTGTATGGATGTGCATGCGAGTGTACCTTGCATTTCATGTTTTTGTGTGATGATATTAGACTCTATTCAGTTCAGGAGTGAATCTGATGATGAAGTTTTTTTCCTGTGTAAGTAAATAAAAATAATTGTCTGTTTGGAAGATTGGCATTATTTTGAAGCTGTTTCCACTGCATGTGTGTACGCGTTTTGAAACATAGAGGTGTCTGTTATCTACAATTTTGATGTTGCTCTTATGTAAGGCCACTCTATTGCTGAAATTTTTGGTGGCGCCTATGTAGGATTTGTTGCATGTTGTGCATCTTAGTGCATATACTACATTTCTGGAGGTGCAATTTAGATCCTTTTTTATTTTGAATGTTTGTGCTGGGCTTTTGAATGTGTATGTGTTACCTTCTATTATTATGTCACATACTCCACATCGCGGTTTGTTGCATTTTGTAACCCCTTTTGTAGTATGTGGGACGAGTTTTGAGGAAGTTAGGATGTGTTTTAAGTTTTTGGGTTGGCGTTTGCTTTTTATTATTTTTCTTGTTTTAAGTATGTTGTTTAGTTTGTCGTTCTGATTGAGGAGGATAAGGTTTTTTGTTATCTGTGTGAATAGTTCTGGGTTGTTTGTGTTGTGTGTAGAGACGTATGCTAAAATTTGTTCTTTGTTGTGTTCTTTTGGGGTTCTTAGTTGGTCTATTGGAATTTTTTTTGTTGGTCTATTGGAATTATAAAAGAGTAATAAAAATTGAGCATTCCAATGAATAATAAACACTTACAAGCCTGCACCCCTTGGAAAAACCTCAAATTAACTACGAAAATTGCCATTTTTATATCTCCAACACATTTGAAAATAATTTCTGACGAGGACGCTTCACAGAACGTCTGAAACGCGCGTAAAAACGATTTCAATGACTTAAAAACATTATTACAATGATCCAAACATAATTCTCAATGAAAAACCAAGACACGGAATAATAAAATAATGTTAAAAAATACACATTGTTGGTGACTACTCCCTTATTTAAATATACATCTTTCTTTCGTTGGAATTTTTTAACCCATTTTATATATATATATATATATATATATATATATATATATATATATATATATATATATATGCATATATATATAGAATAAATGACAAAAAATATATTCCAAAATTCATGATGTTGACCATCTTATAATTTATTCCTTTAATTCGGTTGACTTATACAATTCTTGATAGTATCTGTTTCGTAGCACAAAATCCATAACTTAATTATTATATCAATCAGTGAATATATTATGCTCTTAACTCATCAGAAGAAATAGCAACAATCAATCCATCAAAAGGAAATGAAGTGTGATTTGACATGATTAAAATTCGAAAATTGGAAGACTATACCTTTAATATGTTTCCATTACGCCATTTTGAATTTCATCAAACAAAGTTATTAAACCCAACTATTCGTACCAACAAGTTACATTAATTTGTGAATCTTTTACCAAAATCTTCAATTTAATAATTAGTAAATTTATTAATTCTATTTATTATTTGTGTATACATACTTATGAAAATAGCATTAATAAATTATAAACTATTATACAGGTTTGTATATACGAAACTAAATTAAATTACAAACAAAAAGCACGATTAGTCTTTACGGTTATCATAAATAATCAATTAATTTGTATTGAAAACCATACATAATTCAATTCTGTTGACTCTTTATTATAATTAAGCTTATTATTATTACAGTTACAATTCTTAGAATCGTTCAATTCAAAACCTGTACTTATGTTAGGTTAAGTTTTAAAATTTTCTGAAAACTCTTTTTTATCGTAATTGTAAATAGTTAAAGTTAATTTAATTAAAGTGAGATATAGTTACCTCCCTTGGAACAAATCCAACGAGATATTAATTTTTCTTATATTTATTTTTTAACATTAATACTTATAAACATTCCCAAACCATAGTCATCCATATTCAACTAATAAGTAATTTTAATATAGTTTTCAACTAATATTATTTTTAAAAAATGAAATCGATTTACATTTTAAATTTATTCATTAATCTGTCCAATATAAAATGCTATTATTAAAAATTATTCCAATCGATAGTCATAAGTCGTACTTCATTTCTGCTAATATTGAATTGTAAATTAATTGATTACTTACATTTACCTTAATTTTTATTTATTTATTTATATATTTATTTATATTATTTATTATCAATATCACCATCATCATTATTATTTATTTTTAAAGTAATATTGTTACTTTTTACATTTCACAAACTTAATCAGTTCAACATACGACAATCTATTATTAATAAACATTTTCCGAACTTAATCAGTTCAACATACGACAATCTATTATTAATAAACATTTTACAAACTTAATCAGTTCAACATACGACAATCTATTATTAATAAACATTTCACAAACTTAATCAGTGCAACATACGACAATCTATTATTAATAAACATTTTACGAACTTAATCAGTTCAACATACGACAATCTATTATTAATAAACATTTTACAAACTTAATCAGTTCAACATACGACAATCTATTATCAATAAACATTTTACGAACTTAATCAGTTCAACATAAGACAATCTATTATTAATAAACATTTCACAAACTTAATCAGTTCAACATACGACAATCTATTATTAATAAACATTTTACAAACTTAATCAGTTCAACATACGACAATCTATTATTAATAAACATTTTCCGAACTTAATCAGTTCAACATACGACAATCTATTATTAATAAACATTTTACAAACTTAATCAGTTCAACATACGACAATCTATTATTAATAAACATTTCACAAACTTAATCAGTTCAACATACGACAATCTATTATTAATAAACATTTTACGAACTTAATCAGTTCAACATACGACAATCTATTATTAATAAACATTTTACAAACTTAATCAGTTCAACATACGACAATCTATTATTAATAAACATTTTACGAACTTAATCAGTTCAACATACGACAATCTATTATTAATAAACATTTTACAAACTTAATCAGTTCAACATACGACAATCTATTATTAATAAACATTTCACAAACTTAATCAGTGCAACATACGACAATCTATTATTAATAAACATTTTCCGAACTTAATCAGTTCAACATACGACAATCTATTATTAATAAACATTTTACAAACTTAATCAGTTCAACATACGACAATCTATTATTAATAAACATTTTACAAACTTAATCAGTGCAACATACGACAATCTATTATTAATAAACATTTTACAAACTTAATCAGTTCAACATACGACAATCTATTATTAATAAACATTTTACAAACTTAATCAGTTCAACAGACGACAATCTATTATTAATAAACATTTTACAAACTTAATCAGTTCAACATACGACAATCTATTATTAATAAACATTTTACGAACTTAATCAGTTCAACATACGACAATCTATTATTAATAAACATTTTACAAACTTAATCAGTTCAACATACGACAATCTATTATTAATAAACATTTTCCGAACTTAATCAGTTCAACATACGACAATCTATTATTAATAAACATTTTACAAACTTAATCAGTTCAACATACGACAATCTATTATTAATAAACATTTTACAAACTTAATCAGTTCAACATACGACAATCTATTATTAATAAACATTTCACAAACTTAATCAGTGCAACATACGACAATCTATTATTAATAAACATTTTACGAACTTAATCAGTTCAACAGACGACAATCTATTATTAATAAACATTTCACAAACTTAATCAGTGCAACATACGACAATCTATTATTAATAAACATTTCACAAACTTAATCAGTTCAACATACGACAATCTATTATTAATAAACATTTCACAAACTTAATCAGTGCAACATACGACAATCTATTATTAATAAACATTTTCCGAACTTAATCAGTTCAACATACGACAATCTATTATTAATAAACATTTTACAAACTTAATCAGTTCAACATACGACAATCTATTATTAATAAACATTTCACAAACTTAATCAGTTCAACATACGACAATCTATTATTAATAAACATTTTACAAACTTAATCAGTTCAACATACGACAATCTATTATTAATAAACATTTTCCGAACTTAATCAGTTCAACATACGACAATCTATTATTAATAAACATTTTACAAACTTAATACGTTCAACATACGACAATCTATTATTAATAAACATTTCACAAACTTAATCAGTGCAACATACGACAATCTATTATTAATAAACATTTTACGAACTTAATCAGTTCAACAGACGACAATCTATTATTAATAAACATTTCACAAACTTAATCAGTGCAACATACGACAATCTATTATTAATAAACATTTCACAAACTTAATCAGTTCAACATACGACAATCTATTATTAATAAACATTTCACAAACTTAATCAGTGCAACATACGACAATCTATTATTAATAAACATTTTCCGAACTTAATCAGTTCAACATACGACAATCTATTATTAATAAACATTTTACAAACTTAATCAGTTCAACATAAGACAATCTATTATTAATAAACATTTCACAAACTTAATCAGTGCAACATACGACAATCTATTATTAATAAACATTTTACGAACTTAATCAGTGCAACATACGACAATCTATTATTAATAAACATTTTACAAACTTAATCAGTTCAACATACGACAATCTATTATCAATAAACATTTTACGAACTTAATCAGTTCAACATAAGACAATCTATTATTAATAAACATTTCACAAACTTAATCAGTTCAACATACGACAATCTATTATTAATAAACATTTTACAAACTTAATCAGTTCAACATACGACAATCTATTATTAATAAACATTTTCCGAACTTAATCAGTTCAACATACGACAATCTATTATTAATAAACATTTTACAAACTTAATCAGTTCAACATACGACAATCTATTATTAATAAACATTTCACTAACTTAATCAGTTCAACATACGACAATCTATTATTAATAAACATTTCACAAACTTAATCAGTTCAACATACGACAATCTATTATTAATAAACATTTCACAAACTTAATCAGTTCAACATACGACAATCTATTATCAATAAACATTTCACAAACTTAATCAGTTCAACATACGACAATCTATTATTAATAAACATTTTACGAACTTAATCAGTTCAACATACGACAATCTATTATTAATAAACATTTCACAAACTTAATCAGTGCAACATACGACAATCTATTATTAATAAACATTTCACAAACTTAATCAGTTCAACATACGACAATCTATTATTAATAAACATTTCACAAACTTAATCAGTTCAACATACGACAATCTATTATCAATAAACATTTTACAAACTTAATCAGTTCAACATACGACAATCTATTATTAATAAACATTTCACAAACTTAATCAGTTCAACATACGACAATCTATTATTAATAAACATTTCACAAACTTAATCAGTTCAACATACGACAATCTATTATCAATAAACATTTCACAAACTTAATCAGTTCAACATACGACAATCTATTATTAATAAACATTTTACGAACTTAATCAGTTCAACATACGACAATCTATTATTAATAAACATTTCACAAACTTAATCAGTTCAACATACGACAATCTATTATTAATAAGCATTTCACAAACTTAATCAGTTCAACATACGACAATCTATTATTAATAAACATTTTACAAACTTAATCAGTTCAACATACGACAATCTATTATTAATAAACATTTTACAAACTTAATCAGTTCAACATAAGACAATCTATTAGTAATAAACATTTTACAAACTTAATCAGTTCAACAGACGACAATCTATTATTAATAAACATTTTACAAACTTAATCAGTTCAACATACGACAATCTATTATTAATAAACATTTTACAAACTTAATCAGTTCAACATACGACAATATATTATTAATAAACATTTCACAAACTTAATCAGTTCAACATACGACAATCTATTATTAATAAGCATTTCACAAACTTAATCAGTTCAACATACGACAATCTATTATTAATAAACATTTTACAAACTTAATCAGTTCAACATAAGACAATCTATTAGTAATAAACATTTTACGAACTTAATCAGTTCAACATACGACAATCTATTAGTAATAAACATTTTACAAACTTAATCAGTTCAACATACGACAATCTATTAGTAATAAACATTTTACAAACTTAATCAGTTCAACATAAGACAATCTATTATTAATAAACATTTTACGAACTTAATCAGTTCAACATACGACAATCTATTAGTAATAAACATTTTACAAACTTAATCAGTTCAACATACGACAATCTATTATTAATAAACATTTTACGAACTTGTTACTTATTTAAGTATACTTTTAGTTTAACAGTGTATATATACTACTTCTCTAATAATTAGGTTTCAGAGTTTCCTGATTTGATAACATGTTATTTTAGTTTATATTAATTTTAATAAAAATAATGTTATAGACAATATCAGGAAGTCTCAAATTAACAACAATAATACTATTAAAAAGAAAAATAGACGTAGAAATTGCGTTTGGCTTAATCCTCCTTAGAGTGCACACATAAAAATAATTTACCAAAAGAATTTTTTCAAATTATCGATAAAAATTTCCCTACTGGAAATAGTCTAAGTAAAATTATAAACCGGAATAGTGTTAAATTATCTTTTTCGACGACGATTAATTTAGTTAAAACTATTATAAGTTCTAACAATGCAAATTTAACACTTCTCTCACTATGCTACTATGCTACAGTATATTGTCCTCTTGCTACATCCATGTCTCATCCTCAGTACATTCCATACTTTACATCTAATCTCACAGAACTTTTGCATAATTGTTAGAACAGTACAATGTATGAAAAAAAAAAATATATATCTGTATATAAACGTGGATATATGTGCATGTGTGTATGTGTTTATGTAGGTGGGTGTATATGTGTGCATGGTGCATGTATGTATGTATGTATGTATGTATGTATGTATGTATGTATGTATGTATGTATGTATATGATGCTAGTGGGTTATCAAGGAGTATATCTTTAACAAAAACTTATCGATATAAAAAATGTTTAATATTGTTGGAAAAAAGCCCCTTTTAACACGTATGCATATATGTGTGTATAGGTATGTGTATGTATATACATATTGTATATATATTAATTTAATATATATTAATATTTATTTCATAACTTTCATTCCTCATCTATATATATATATATATATATATATATATATATAAGAACAAGTAGTTAATAAAACATGTTAAAAAAAACACTTTGAAAAAAGTTAAAAACATATTTATTTTTAAAAAATAGCCGTCATTGGATATTTTACCCTTCACCAAACCATCCATTCACATGAAATCACCTTTTTCTTCACACTATTCCCTCTGCTTCACTATTTATTACCAAGTAAGATCTATGACTTACTTGTAGTTTCATTAAATACTTTTGTTAGCAAAATCTGATCCCAGATTTTGCTAAATCCTACCCTTTGATGAGAAGGAAAGTATTTCTTCGAAACTCCGCGGATTAAGGACTATCCACTTATTTTGTGCTTCCTTTTTAAAATTAAATATGTTTTTAACTCTTTTTCAAAGTGTTTTTAACATGTTTTATTGACTGCTTGTTCTTATTATAAGCTCTATTTCCTATTTGGTTTTATCGAGCTTTTACATCTGGTTGAGATTACTTTATAAATATTAACGCTTCAATATTTATAATATACTTTAGTTTTGCCATCTTGGATTATTTTGGTAAACTTTACTGCAATTCTTATTTCATTTTTCATTTTATATATATATATATATATATATATATATATATATATATATATATATATATATATATATATATATATATATAAGAGACGGAAAGTAAAATCTTAATAGTTATATATGAATTCAATTTCAATATTTAATTCTGTTTCCATCACATCACATAGCGCATTTTCCGAACGCCGTTACCGCTTTCACTTCAGGTCCGGATTAAAACACTAACTGATTCCTACTTCGCTAAAATTAAATCAGATAAAAAATAAAAAAATAAAAAGAAGAGTGAATATGATGATATAATGGTGATGTTAATAGATAAAGCAAAATTACACATCAGCACAAATAACACAATGATTAGAATAGCGAAGTTTTTAAAAAATAAGTCCCATTTCTGCTTGACAGTTCATTTACCTACCCATTTCCGGTTCTGGGGATAATTAACTTATTAGTATTGTGACATGCACCCACCAGATACTAGCTAGAGATAAGAAACTTATTAGTGATCTGCACATACCAGACACTGGCTATAACTAACTTATTAGTAATGTGACCTGCACCCACCATACAGTGGCTGGCAATAAGTAAATTATTAGTATTGTGATCTACATCCACTAGATACTGGCTGAGGATAACTATCTTATTGCTATTGTAACCTGCAACAGCCATACACTGGCTGGCAATTAAGAACTCATTAGTATTGTGATCTATACTGGCACCATACACTGGCTGGTGTGAAATAACTATTAGTATTGTGATCTGCACCTATCAGACACTAGCTGTCAACAACTAACTTTTTAGGAATATTATTTGCACCCACTAAAAACTGCCTGGCGATTAATAATTTATTGATCTGCACCCTCCGTACACTGGCTGGCGATAAATAACATATATGTATTGCGATCCGAACCCACCATACACTAGCTTGCGATAAATAACTTATTAGTATTGTGACCTACACCCACTATACACTGGCTGGCGATAAATAACTTATCAATATTGAGATCTGCACCCACCATACACTGGCTTGCGATAAATTACAATACTAATAGTATTGTGATCTGTACCCACCAGAATTGGAAGGCCGGCGATAACTAACTTATTAGTATTATGATCTGTACCCACCTGACACTGGTTGGCGATCAATAACTTATTAGTATTGTTACCTGCGCCCAGCATACACCGGCTTGCGATAAATAACTTTTTAGGATTGTAATCTGCACCGAGTTGACATTAGCTAGCAATAATTTATCCATTTTAAACAATTGTTTATTCCGCATTTCAGAATATTCCATTTTCATACTAATGGAATTTAGTATATAGGTATATAGGTGCGATTTGGAATATTCCATTTTTATTTTAAGGGATATTCAGAATGATAACAGTTGAAGCGAATTAGCGTACTTTTTTTTTAAATTATATTTTCACCCCAAACAAGGCACATTGCCACTTTGGTGTAGGGGGTTACTATCAGGGGCAACAACTACTGGGGTACTATGTAGGAATTTGGGCAGCAAGATGTCGGTTCACATTACACTCGAACTTCTGCCCGTCAGTACAGTTGGGGTAGCAGGGACCTGGAATGGAGTTCCAAAGTCTAGCGGTTCTGGGGAAGAAACTACTGGAGTAGAAAGATCTTTTACATCTAGGGATCTCTACTGTGTGGGGGTGGGATTTAGCTGCCTGTCGGGTTTGTCGAGTGTGTTTATGTCGTGGGGGCACAAGTGCTTGCAGTTCGTCAGAACATTCACCATTAAAATAATTGTAGAACAGGCAGAGGGATGCTACATTTCGTCGATGGGATAGATGCCAGTTCAGATTGGCAACTCTCTTTTGAACCTTGTCTAGGAGCGAGAGACTAGTAGCAGATGCACCAGTCCAAATATGACAGAAACACTCCATACATGGGCGAATGGTGGCCTTATAGAGGTACAGGATACTTTCGGGTGTTAGCAGTTTTCTAGCACGGTAGAGATAGCCTACCTTCTTTGCAGCAGCCCTGGCAATGCTTTCAATGTAATTGTTCCAACTCATGTTTCCAGTGAACATTAGGCCAAGGAGTTTGAAAGATATACTCTCAGATAAAGAGTCGTTGGCCATTGCTATTGGTGGTAGAGAGGGTTTCTTGTAATTACTGAAGGAAACTAGTTTAGTCTTGGCGGCATTGAACGTGACCATCCATTTTTGTCCCTATTCCACTACAGATTGGAGATCATCCTCTAGTGTTTATGCCATTTCTTTAGATATGTGTTCATTTGTTTTCCTGTCATGCCTGTTATAGAGTGGTGTCATCAGCATATATACCAATCTCAGAGGCAATTTTCTCAGGGAGGTCATTTATGAATATTAGGAACAATAGAGGTCCAAGGATAGACCACTTGGAGCACTCCCGCATTTATATCATATTGTTTTGATGTACGACCATCGAGGACAACCTGGATTTTTCTCTTGTCTAAGAAGGATTTAAATATGTTAAGTATTCTACCAGTGATACTGTATGATCTAATTTTCCTGAGGAGACCTTCATACCATACCCTGTCAAAAGCCTTAGGTATATCTAGAGCTACCGCTCTGCCCTCCCCTGCTTTGTCCAGTGAATAGTATACACATTCGGAGATTACAGTTAGGATGTCTGCTGTGGAACGGGCTTGTCTAAATCCATATTGTTGGTCAGTCAAAAGTTTAGCATCTGTAAGGTGATGGACTAGAGCATCATTAATTAAGGTCTCAAATATTTTGGCAAAAAGTGGGAGGAGGCTAATAGGACGATAATTTAATGGGTCAGTTCTTTCGCCAGAATTCTTGAATACTGGTACTACAGAAACAGTTTTCCAACAGCCTGGAAAGCATAATTCAATAAGGCAATTGTTGTATAGTTTGGAAAGAACTGGAGCTACTTCGACTGAGCACATTTTTTAATAGCACAGCTGGGATGAGATTGAGTCCACATGCTTTTGAAGTGTCAAGGTTTTTTATGATAGCATGCACCTGAGCAGGGGTAATTTTCAGATCGTCTAGCGTGGCGTCTGTCCGCATAGGAAAGTCAGGTAGGGGGTGGTTGAGAGGGTCGAGTGTGGAGTTGGAGGCAAACCGAATGGCAAGCATGTTCGCCTTTTCGGTTGCTGAGCAAAGAACCTCGTGATTGTTGGTTAGTAGGGGAATTGTTGATTGCCCATTATTTACTACACTGTTGAAGATTTTCCAGAAGACACGAGTTCCTAATTTTTGTGCTTTGATGCGTTTTATAGTGGTTTCAGTAAATTCTCTCTTAGCTGTCGCTATTTCTTTCTTAATATTACTTCTACCTTCTATATACTTCTGTCTGTTTGAACTGAACTTATGTCAGTTAAATCTACGGTATGCATCCTGCCTTTGAGCAATGGCAGATTTTTGTAAACCATTTGGGAGAATGGGGCTTGCTACAAAATTTTCGCATGGGAACATGTGCTTCAATTACAGTTTTAAACCATTCAGTGGTCTCATTTGCGCACTGTTCAGCAGGAAGAGAAAAATATTTCCCCATGTGGCATCTCTGATAAGATCTCTGATGGCTTCCCAGTCAGCCTTTTTATAATATCTCGTTGTTTTCAGCACTGGCTCTTCAGTTTTGGCTCTAGAGTTCAAAGTGATGCATGTTGTTCTTGCTGGTCAGGGAAACGGGTTAGAAACGTAACCATTTGTGATAGGGAGTGAGATATAGAGAAGCTATGGGTTGTTCTGCCCGCTGCATCTGTGTACGTAGAGAATCCAAGTCAGTTTTTGTGGTGGACATTAAAGTCACCAAATACATGTACTAGTGCACTAGTGTCGAGGAAGAGTGCTGTGTCTCTGCTGTCAGAGACTTTGTTTATTATGGTGCAGTCCTGGGTCGACGGAGAGCGGTAAAGAAAATGAAAGTAGCTGATGTTGCATGTTTAGTCTAAAGCACATAAAGGCTTGATCGTCCGATTCTAGGTTTGTTTCTCTAGACAAGGGAAGGGTATTACGAATGTAAACTCCAAGTCCATGCATATGTCTGTCAGAGTCCTTACGGCAGAGTGGAAGATATCCAGGCATGTTAAAGTAGTTAGAGGGGATGGAGGAGTGTAGAGTAGTTTCACAGTGCTAAGATATCCGAGGTATTTGTTAGGAGAAATACTTCAACATCAGCTAAATTAGTTCTAAGCCCACGGATGTTCATGGATGCAAGCCTCAAGGGAGGAGGCAAGTTGGATTTGTTTGACTCTAAGCCTGGTTTAAGCTTATTTTTAGATTGTACTGTCATCATATTTTTTTAAAGAGTTTCAGTTTAGGTAAAGGGGAACTGAACAAGAGGTTATGCAGAGTATCAGACTTTCAACACAAGTAGACCATCAGCTGACCTTTCTTAAACTAGAATTGTGGATTCAGGAAAACCCACCGGGGATGAGTGCAGGGTCCCTTTCCATGCACGACATGGCACTACAAACAACACGATATTATACAACTGTTGATGGAGCAGCCGCTCTAAGCGCTACCAAAGAGTTAGGACTCCCATACTACCAGTCGGAAACAACAGCCAGGAACTGCCAATCCGGTACCCTCAACCAATCAGAAGGTCAACCCAATCTAATTGCACAGGCATATGTGGTACTCAACGATTTTTCTTTGTCTTAATGAATGAATATTGATGACTTGAAATGTACACGAATCTATGTTTGTCTGCTCAACTGTAAAGCGTTGATCGGTCTGATTATTGATGATTGGCTATTTTGCGTTGTTAGCCAGGATATGGAAAATTAGTCAGTGTTTCAATTTTGCCGTAAACAAACAACGCATTTCATACACGCTAACGACTTATTTTTACTGCCAAAAACTTTTTTGTATCATACTAATTTTCGACACCCATAAACAAAATAACAAGTATAAACTAGTAAAATGAAATTAATTTGTCGTAATTTTTTCTCTGTAGAAAAAGACAAGAAATATCATTCTAACATTTAAAAGCAACTATATTGATCAGCTTCGTTAATAGGTTGCATAGAGTAAAGATTAGCCGTGAAAAGAGTTTCTGTGTAAAGACGTTCATAATCACCAGGCCTGTTGAATGAGAGAAGAGTTCATGTGTGTGTACCGCATTGAGTTCCACATGTGGATATAGCCTTGTTGGCTTGTTTGTATTCACGTCTTAGTCGAACCCTGGGCTCGAAGACCGGGTGAGTTCTGTTGAGTTCAAAGAAAGAAGTTGGAGGCGACAGATCTGTTCCTCGTGAAATTGTTAGTTTATGATCTGGGAAGAAAGACAGAGTGTGTTGCCGGTTTAATCTTTTATAAACTCGATCATGTGACTGGGAGCTGACTTCTGATTGAAAAATCCAGGAAGGAAATATGTTCAAAATCTCCAGCCGCGAGAATTTGCTCCTGCTTATATTGTTGCAATTTTGTCTGCTACAACTCTATATTAAAGAATAAATATCAGGGTTTAAATCGCATATAAACATCATTCTTTTTACACTCCATAAAACCTGTAAAATTTGATTAAACATCGCAAAATGACTAAAACTAACAATGGCGGTAAAGTTTCCCAAAAACGGCCAAATTAAACATTAAAATGTAGAAAAATAATTCAGTACAAATATATATTATCCCTTTTAAAGTTTTGGTTCAATCATTAGTCAAGTGAAATATAACAGTAAAGTTTTATTTTTTGGTTTACAATATTATGAAATATATATATATATATATATATATATATATATATATATATATATATATATATATATATATATATATATATATATAATAAACTTCTTATATTTAAGCAGACAACACCTAAAACAATTAACTTTCGATATCTATGGAAGGCACTAAGAGACAAATTTTATTTCTTGATAACAATTTATTAATTTTCAGTATCGTAATTTGTAGTCCGAAAAGAGTAATATTTAAATTATTTCTGTTAAATTCTTCTTTATTCTAGGAAATATTAATTCTTAATTTCTAAAAGCAAGCATTATTTAAATTAACTAAATCCTTAAATTAACTTCATTGAAACTTATTTGCGATTCTAATTTTTTGTGTGGAATTAAAGTAAAAGTCACTTTTTATGTAATATTAACAGATTGTACAATCAGCCGTTTCAGTTACTTCGTTTAGAAATTATATTTTTGTTTTAACAATGAAGACACAAGTAATATAGGTTGCATGATGATTTCTAAATATATTTTTTTATTTGCTCAATAGTGTAACGGACCAGAATATAATACCCTAGCTCGCCACAAGAAAATAATGAAACGAATGGAATTGAAGGAAACAAAGGCTCAATTGATGGATAAGATAAACGTCGTTTATTTGCTGTTGAAAGAATGAATAGTTTTAGATATAACATGTGTTCATGTCCGCGCGTGTGTAACCAATGTTCGTTGCGGACTGGTGTTGTAGCAAGAAAAGGAAATGTGTGTTCATCTCAAGTTCGGGTCACAATCGTTTGTTCGCACGTGGGAAGAGAAATGAGTGTTGTAGTGGAAAATGGAATGATAGTCCAGCGTGTAAGACAAAGAAGAGGATAGAGAGTTGACATCAGTTAGCAGTCAGCTACGCGGTGGTGTTCTCAGGGAAAAGTAGTAGATAGAGAGAGAAAGAGTGAGAATGTGTGCATACGGTCTGTTAGCTCGTGCCCCATACATAGTCGCAGGGGTGTTGACGTGCGCGAGCGTGCGCCTCCCGAAAGAGAGGCGGCTGATTAGCCCAACCTCTCTGGTCGAGAGCTGGTCCTAAAAGAAAGAAGCCGGTTGTTGCTCTCTCTTTTATACTCGTTTCCGGTGGTAATTTGCGCATGTGTATATTTCCTTAGAAAGCGGAAGTGACGTCGTTCATGTGCGCGTTAGCGTGTGTGTCTATACACGTGAATGTGAGTGTATGTACGCGAACGTGAATATGTGTACATGTGTGGACGTGGGCGCGTATGTTTGTGTGCACGTATGTATATGAAATAGCTTGAAATGTGAATGTGTGTTTTTGTGCGAGCCTTTTCTAGGCTCGCACAATAGTCATTGACGAAAAACGGCGACGACTTAAAAAAAAAGTTATTAACAGTAAGATTGTTTATTCATAATATGTTTTAAGCGTCAATCTTCTAAATTTTCTTTCACGGAGTCTGAAAAATTCAATCATTAAAAAAATAAGAAATTATTACCAAAATATTTTCAAATTTCACAGGCGAAAATTTTAAAATGTAAATAATGCATAAAAACGTTTTTCGTAAAACTTTTAAGATATTTTCTAACCTTTTTTACAGAAAAGTCGGGAAAAAATCGGCAACAATTGTAACCCAAAATTAAATACTATTGGAAATTGTACACGGGAAGGCGAGCCTTATTGGTTGAGGCGCTGAATGCCATGTTTTCTTTTCAGGCTTTTGATTGGACCTCTAGAAAACTTCCTGCGCGCAGTTTTTAAAACTTACAGACATTTTCGCGCTCTTTGCAAAAAAACCCTGCTAGGTGCAAGATGCTAAATTAAGTATCTCCCTAAAAGGGACTGCCTCAAGGTCAACCATACTTAGTGCTCCATTTCCTTTTTTTTTTTTCCTTTAACCAAGAATTTATTCCTATTGTGATAGGAATTTTTTTAGACGAATATCGTCTTCCCTAGAACTAAAATAGTTTGGCTCCGTTAATGGAGTTTTATTCTTCCAGATACAATAAATAAATGGTTTCTGTTCCCTTATACTAGTTTCTCCAAAGAGAAGCAATTTGACACTTAAAAAAAACAAAAAAAAACTTCCAGACTCTCAGAGACGCGAGAAATGGGCATATTTTTCGCAATCCTACCAAAGAAGACTGAAATTCATCACCTCAGGTAAGGCTTGCTTTATTCCGTTTGTCCTTTTTTTTTTTTTTTTTTTAGCACTCTGGCGAGTTCTAAAGCGTGTGAGGAAATTAATTCTCACAATTTTATTTAATCATTGCAATATATTTTAATCATTGCAATATATTTTAATCATTGCAATATATTTTAATCATTGCAATATATTTTAATATGTAAAAAAGAACAAGATGTGATCCCCCCCCTCAAAAAAAATTTTTTTTTGATAAGATCGCGTTAGTGGGTTGGTCAAAATATGAGGGGATTTTTTTGTATATTATTTTATTTCGGTTTATGTACAATTTATATATAGTTCGGCTTTTAAGTTTGTAAAAATTTAATGAAATTGATCAATTATTTGATTTTTGAAAGAATTTTAAAAATCACGCTGTTTTCATTGTTTACGTCAAAATATGTAGAAATAAAATTGCCCATTTTTAGCTTTTTGGGGAAAGTTTTTTTGAAAGTTCGCCGGTTTTATGGAGAGTGAAATAAATGAGATTTGAGTAATGTCCCTAAATAGGGTTTGCGGGTGATATGAGAAAAATAATACATTCAAATTTTTTCTTATCTTAAAAATGATGAGAAGTCATTTCGAGTAAAAAGTTAATTTATTTTACCCATCGAAACTCGAGAAATGCACGATTAAATATGTGTAAACATTCAATAAGCAAAAAAATCAACATAGTCTTCAGTTGCCATTTTGTAAATCAAGTGGTATCCTTGACCTTGCGATCAAAAACAAAAATCGAGTCAAAACGGAACGAATCAACGAGACTTCGGTGAATCTGTTTAGTTCGTATCTTTATGAATTTATGAGGAGAGAACGGGTGGCACTAATAAATTCTGCGAAATTCTTTGCTGCGTCGCATTTCATGGTAATTTAAACAAGTTTTATTTTTACTTATGTAGAATAAATGCAAAAAAAAGAACATGAAAAATAATTTAAACAACTTTTAATCAATTTTTATATATTGATGCAGCAAAGGATTTCATCGGATTTATTTATACCACTCGCTCTCCTCACATAAATTCATAAAGGTACGAATTAAACAGATTTCACCGAATTACCGTTGTACAGATAAGATATAGGAACATTCCATAACAAGGAATGACGACAGGACACACGCGTTTGGTTATTCATTTATGATACACGTGAGATCTTTTATTGACTCCACCATGATAGTGCACTCCTCTCCTCCACTTGTGGAGAGCTCAGGTCAAGGATTAAGTTAACATGTTATTTTTTAAATTTTTTAAATTTATTTATTTTATTTTTTATTCGAGCTGGAAGTCCTTACATCTTTAGGGTAGTCGTCTGTTACTGACAGGTCTAGACATGGCCTCTAGTCCTTTGTTCTGTATTATCTCTGTCTTTTGTGGGGTTTCATTCTCTATTTACATTCTGGGTGCGGAAAGTGGTGCTGGTATTATTTGTGTTTGAGGGTGTTGGCTTTCTGGGTGTACTGGGTTGGATAAGATAGGCGATTGTGAGGCATGGATGCTCATCTTTTTGTTTGGTAAGTCGTCTGGTAGGATGTCACCATTGACCAGGTTGCGGGTACCTGTGTTTACTTTGCAGAGGTAACAGTGGTTTCTGAGTTTGATTCTCCTTCTGCCGTCGACCACTATGCAGCATTGTCTAAGGGAGGGTTTCAACAACTATGCCTGTGTTGTTCCAGTGTAGAGGTTTGTGTCCATGTTGATTTTGAATTGACATGTGTTCCCTGATTCTTAGTTGTTGGCTGTTTTCAGTATGTTTGGTGTTATTGATGAACCGCTAGTTGATGGCCCTCTCGTGCATATCGGCAAGTTTCAACCATCCACGGCAGAATTTTGTTGGGTTTCCATCCAGTCATGTTGAAAATACCTATCACTGTTGACTGGAATTGGTAGTCTGGGTGAACAGGCTTGAGTGTAGGTTCTTTATGGTTTGAGGGAGCAATTTCGTTGCAGCGTTTGCATTGATTATGCTTTTCTTGCTATTGTGCACCTATATGGGGCCAAAAAAATCGTTATGTAGCATTGCTTTTCATGCTATTGCTGGCTGATAAGTTCACAGCGTAATTTTCTTTTCATTAATATGTGCCCTTCCTTGAATACTAGGGACATCACCATGTGTAGATCACTCCGTATATTCCAAAACTCTCTAATGTTTGGATGTAGATCATCCTTATGTTCAGAGAATCCTCTTCATATTATATCCACAAGGTTCATGTATTGGTGATCTATCTTAGCCTCTCGCTGCATGCCATTTTCATCAGAGATGTTTCTTGGGTGTATCGTAATTCTACCCTAGCTTGCTACGCTTCTTCCATGTTGTCTGATTCAGCTGCTGTGACTTTGGTGGTAGGTGCAGGTATACATAGTATTAGGACAGCTTTCAGATACAGGAATTAGTTCTGAAGGCATACTAGGAGAAGTTCAGAGACTCGAAACCTAATAAAAATAGGTTTTCCTAATTTAATGTTAAAAGTTTTACTGATTTAATTTTAAAAGTTTTTTTGATTTAATTTAAAATGCTTTTTAAATTTAATTAAAAAGTTTTACTTGAATTTAAAAACATTTTCCATGTTGTATTAAAAATAGTTTTCCTAATTTAATAAAAACATTTTTCCAAATTTAATTCTAAAAATATTTTCCTGATTTAATTTTTAGGTTTTCCTAATTTACTTTTCAAAAGTTTTCCTAATTTACTTTTCAAAAGTTTTCCTAATTTACTTTTCAAAATCTTTCCTAATTTACTTTTCAAAAGTTTTCCTAATTTACTTTTCAAAAGTTTTCCTAATTTACTTTTCAAAAGTTTTCCTGATTTACTTTTCAAAAGTTTTCCTAATTTACTTTTCAAAAGTTTTCCTGATTTACTTTTCAAAAGTTTTCCTAATTTACTTTTCAAAAGTTTTCCTAATTTACTTTTCAAAATCTTTCCTAATTTACTTTTCAAAATCTTTCCTAATTTACTTTTCAAAAGTTTTCCTAATTTACTTTTCAAAAGTTTTCCTAATTTACTTTTCAAAATCTTTCCTAATTTACTTTTCAAAATCTTTCCTAATTTACTTTTCAAAAGTTTTCCTAATTTACTTTTCAAAAGTATTCCTAATTTACTTTTCAAAAGTATTCCTAATTTACTTTGCAAAAGTTTTCCTGATTTACTTTTCAAAAGTTTTCCTGATTTACTTTTCAAAAATTTTCCTGATTTACTTTTCAAAAGTTTTCCTAATTTACTTTTCAAAAGTTTTCCTAATTTACTTTTCAAAAGTTTTCCTAATTTACTTTTCAAAAGTTTTCCTGATTTACTTTTCAAACGTTTTCCTGATTTACTTTTCAAAAGTTTTCCTGATTTACTTTTCAAAAGTTTTCCTAATTTACTTTTCAAAAGTTTTCCTAATTTACTTTTCAAAATCTTTCCTAATTTACTTTTCAAAATCTTTCCTAATTTACTTTTCAAAAGTTTTCCTGATTTACTTTTCAAAAGTTTTCCTGATTTACTTTTCAAAAGTTTTCCTAATTTACTTTTCAAAATCTTTCCTAATTTACTTTTCAAAAGTTTTCCTGATTTACTTTTCAAAAGTTTTCCTGATTTACTTTTCAAAAGTTTTCCTAATTTACTTTTCAAAAGTTTTCCTTATTTACTTTTCAAAATCTTTCCTAATTTACTTTTCAAAAGTTTTCCTAATTTACTTTTCAAAAGTTTTCCTGATTTACTTTTCAAAAGTTTTCCTGATTTACTTTTCAAAAGTTTTCCTGATTTACTTTTCAAAAGTTTTCCTAATTTACTTTTCAAAAGTTTTCCTTATTTACTTTTCAAAAGTTTTCCTGATTTACTTTTCAAAAGTTTTCCTAATTTACTTTTCAAAAGTTTTCCTGATTTACTTTTCAAAAGTTTTCCTGATTTACTTTTCAAAAGTTTTCCTGATTTACTTTTCAAAAGTTTTCCTGATTTACTTTTCAAAAGTTTTCCTAATTTACTTTTCAAAATCTTTCCTAATTTACTTTTCAAAAGTTTTCCTGATTTACTTTTCAAAAGTTTTCCTGATTTACTTTTCAAAAGTTTTCCTAATTTACTTTTCAAAAGATTTCCTTATTTACTTTTCAAAAGTTTTCCTGATTTACTTTTCAAAAGTTTTCCTGATTTACTTTTCAAAAGTTTTCCTTATTTACTTTTCAAAAGTTTTCCTAATTTACTTTTCAAAAGTTTTCCTGATTTACTTTTCAAAAGTTTTCCTGATTTACTTTTCAAAAGTTTTCCTGATTTACTTTTCAAAAGTTTTCCTAATTTACTTTTCAAAAGTTTTCCTAATTTACTTTTCAAAAGTTTTCCTGATTTACTTTTCAAAAGTTTTCCTGATTTACTTTTCAAAAGTTTTCCTGATTTACTTTTCAAAAGTTTTCCTAATTTACTTTTCAAAAGTTTTCCTGATTTACTTTTCAAAAGTTTTCCTGATTTACTTTTCAAAAGTTTTCCTGATTTAATGTTAACATGCCTTCCTACTTGCATTAAAATGTTTCTTAATTTAATATAAAATGTTTTCGCAACTTAATTTTTACATTTTTAGTAATTTAATTAAAAAAGTTCCCTAATTTAATTTTGATAATGTATGATGATAAAGTAACGGCTAAATATATGTAGAGTTCGCTAAATCAAAAGAGGAGCATTTTGATCTGTGGTGCAATTCTAAAATGTGAAGGGAAGCTATGACAGATTATTATAGTAAATTGAGGAATTACAAAATTGCCTTCCAAATAAGATAAACCCATGAAACGACTGTGGCAGACGATAACTCGTAGCAAAAATAGATCAAAACTGCAAAGACCCATGCAGCCACAGGTTAGGAAAATTATAATGGAAACGTGACAATCTGCATAGACCTATTGGGATCCGCCATTTACACTTAACTAACGATTACTTGGGCAGGAAATCAGAGTGTGTTTCAACTGCAGGAAGTTGAGTCATATGGCTGCAAAATGTCAGGTGAGGCAAATGAGAGAGCCCACTCAAGTTACCTTACGCAAGCCACAAGGACTGAATAAATAAGGAATACAAACCCTACATGTCAAAAGGCTATATTTCTTGAAACAAAGTAAGCCAGAGGTAACCAGTTAGCATCCTAAGTGATACGAGGTTATTCCAATCTCTAATGAGAAGAAAGCATCTACTTAGAAAAGTGAGAATAGTCACAGGTAGATCAATCACATTTAAGCGTATTCCCTGAAGGTCCTGCTATTCAAAGTCCACTTAGAATGGGATTGAGCTCAAGGGAAGTCACAGTAAAGGCGATTGATAACCTACTGATTCTTGTACCACAGTCTCTAAGGATTCTCGTTACCATTCGTCTGTGTGCTTCCTGCAGACTCTTCTGGCCTCCTCGAGTACGTTTTCCTTCTTTTAACTGCAGTTGGAAATCCGACATTCAGACAACATGGCCCGACCACCTCAGCTAGTTCTTAGTGACAATGGTGGTGTTTTGGTCTGTTGAAGGATGCTGAGGTTGGTGTGATAGTCCTTCCAGGCAGCATTGGTGGAACATCTCCAACATCTTTAAGTATCGACAGTACGTTGTCCAGGAGCATTCAGTCAACTTTAAGTATACAACTGGATTCCTCTGTCTTGAAACACTGTCATTACACAGCTGTTTGATGCCTGTTTTAATTTTTAATGACTCGTCTGTGCTGTCAGGAGAGAGGACTGTGGCATCTTTAGGATCTTAATAAATTTCTTGTACCATCAAAATTTAGCGAGCGTTTTCTAAAGCAGCTCTTTTGGAACCGAGTCAAAGACTTCAGTCAGGTTGATAAATGCCATATAAAGAGGTTCATGTTGCTCTTAGTACTTCTCCTGGAGTTGACACATTGAGAATATCATGTGTGTAGTCATGTGCAGGTCGAAAACCAGCTTGGGTTTCGGGGAGGCAAGGTTGCAGAGTCGGATGGTAAAAGTCCGACTCCCAACTCCAACTCTGACTCCCGACTCTTTGACTATTATGTGGAAATCTATTCTGCAGATCCATGTAACAATCTCCCACATTTAATATACTGTTCATGTATATTATTTACATTTAACATTCACTTGTATTATAAATATACTCACTTATACACTCAACCAGAATAAATTAAGATAATAAAGAGATAAAAAATTTACAATTAATTTTTTTTATGCTATCAGTTCAAAAGGAAATACAATATTTAGGAATAGGGAAACCTCTTTAGACCATAGCATTTCAAAGCCAAACGCTTCTTACCAGAAGAGGAGAGTAAAGACACATATTATACAGAGAAGAAATTTTTGAAAAAATATTGCCTTTATGGAAAGAGGATCAAAGGAAACTGTACTGAGACTAAAGCCACTTTCAGGACTGCCAGCAATCACTGTAAAAGAGTAATAAAGAACGTGAGAGCATTGTATATTCAGTCCGTTAAGTTCAAACTAGCTGGGCAGCAGCTTGGTTCCCACCAGTTTTGGAAAATAGCAAACAGGATACTGAACAGAAGCGTGTGCTCTATCCCAACCATCAGCAATGGACCTGAGGTCATCTCATCAGCATCAGACAAAGCCGAACTCTTGCCAAGAACTTTGCAACTAATTCGACCAAGGAAGTCAACCCCCCCCCCGTATTTTCTCCTGTATCAAATATTTCCTCCTGGCATACAAATATTTGTGCATGATGTTGTAACCTAATCAAAAACCTTGATTCCAGTAAAGCAACTGGCCCTGACGGCATTCCAATTATAGTGTTGAAAAGGCTTCAACCAGAACTAGTTCCCATACTTACAAAGCTGTTTAAGCATTGTCTTAAGGAGAATTGCTTCCCGACACCCTGGAAAACCTCGTTAATATGCCCTGTATTTAAGAATTCAGGTGATCGCTCATCTCCCTCTCAGTACAGGTCAATAAGTCTCCTGTGCGTCATGAGTAAGTTGCTGAAATCTGTGTTAAATAGAGAAATAATCAACTATCTCAGCTAAAATAACCTTCTTAGTGACATGCAATATGTTTCCATTCTGCTAGATCTACAGTAGATGTGCTAATGGTTATATCTCATAAGATTAGTGAATCTCTCGACAGAGGCTTCCTTTCTAGGACAATTGCTCTTGACATATCCAAAGCCTTTGATAGGGTATGGCATAAAGGCTACAGTATAGCTGGAAATGTCTTCTCAATTATCAAACCATTTCTCTCTGATAGGTTCATAAGAGTAGTGGTTGATGAGCAGAAATCAGACGCTCACAATTTTAATACTGGAGTTCCTCAGTGGTCCATCCTGAGCCCAACTCTCTTCCTGATCTACATCAATGATCTTCCAAATCACATTCTAAGATTATTCATAGACATTTATGCTGATGACTCTACCATCTATGGCAACACATGAAAGGCCGTAAATGATCAAGTTCTCTCTGATTCTCTCTCCTCTGATCTTGAGCACATGGTAAAATGGGGAAAGAGATGGCTGGTTACTTTTAATGCATTTAAAACCAAGCTTCTGTTTTTACATCATCAACACTCTGATCCCTATCTGGCATCAATTGAAATGAATGGCTCTCATCTTGGGGAGGCCTCATGTTTTGACAAGCTTCTGGGCTTGACCTTTACTCCTAATCTGAAAAGGAACACGTACATCAAATCCGTTGCCAAGACTGCTGGAAAAATGGTGGGATCCTTCTACCACTCCAGTAGATATCTCACTGCTGATGAGCCAGATACGTCCAAGGATGGAGCTGCTAGAAAACTCTAATCCTGTCTCGATAAAGTTCAAAATAGACTTTGTTGGCTAGTGGGGGATACTTTTTTCTCTTCGCTGCAACCTCTTTCCCACAGAAGAGGCGTTGCGATCCTATCTCTGCCTTATTTCCATGGAAAGTGCTCGTCTGAGCTTCAATCTATGGTTCCACCCTCGCCAAACTTTCACGAAAAACACTCGTCTTACTGAAACCACTATCAATAATTTCCCCCACTCTTTATCTATGCCTAAACCTAAACATAGATTCCATGAACAGAGCTTCTTTCTTAGAACTGCATGCCTATGGAACACTCTTCCGTTTGCCTGCTTTCCAGCTGACTTCAGTTTGGTCGTTTTCAAGTCCAACATAAACAAATTCTTGATGAGCCATCCCCTTAAATAATCCAATTTAATAAATTTCCACTACTAACGATTACTGCGATATTGTTTCATTGACTTCTGTACACTCATTAATCCTTATCCTTGAGTGGCCTCTGAGCCTTGATAAGTGGTGATTCCTATGTAAAAAAAAAGGAAAAAGCTATAAAGGGCGATAGTAGCATGGGTTGCTTCTTATTGATTTATGCCCGTTTTTTTTTTTTTTTGATAAGATTGTAATCCCGAACTAATCCAATTGCCAAATTATATTTGATTCAGGATCTGGATAGCTTTTGGATTACAATCTGATTGTTATCCGATGTGATTCACAGTGATCTCGCTCAAAGACAGAATTTTCATTGATCCTATGTGACGTCACAACCAAACCGAAAACAACTGTCCAGACAGAATTTGCAGTGATCTGATGGACCAAAATATCTTGATGAAGTGGAAGCATTGCAGCACAGTAGAAAATACATCTCCAAAAATAAAAGAAAAAACTGATAAAACAAACAGAAAAACCATGTAAAAAAATAAATTTATTAGACTTAAGTAGTTGGATAAAAGATTTTGACTCTGACTCCTAGTGCTCTTAGAAATCTGACTTCGACTCCGACTCATTAACCGTGCTGGGATGACTGCTTCAGCGAGTAGAGAAACGGGACTTCTCAGTACATGAGCAAGGACATTTCCAGCTGTAGCCAGGAGAGAAATCACCCTGTAGTTCCTGCAATTCTGACTGGTCACTCTTCCTCTTATAGATTTGACGATGGCGGCATCTCTGAAATCCATTGAAATGCTTTAGTCTTTCCAGATTTTGATAACGAGTTGGGTCAGTAAGAGATTTGCACCAATCTTGTAACTTCAGCTGGGATACGATTAAGTCCAGGGTCGTCGTGTTATTCTTCACGGATTTGATTGCTTCCTCAAATTTCTGAAAGCTCAGTATTTTGCCAAGAGATTTGTCGACTGGTTCTTGAAGAAAAGTATTCAAGGCATTGTTGTCGTACAAATTGGCTTGGTTTAGCACCCCTTCAATGTTATTTCTAGAATTTTTTAAATAAAGTAAATATTTTTTTTGTGGATACAGTTTTTTTTTGTCAGAATGCAGACCTCATTATCATCTTAAACCACTTTGATGAAAATGAAGAAGGTTAGGTTCTATGTGGGGAAAACCCACTTCCTTAAAAAGGAACATGCTGGATTTGAGCAAAAATAAAAATTGCCTCAGTCAAGGACAGAAAAATATTAAATTTAGCAATTTGTTTCTAGCCAAAAGGCCATAAATGTTGTTTAAGAATATATATACTCATGGCAGTCCTTGAAACAAATAGGAAATACAACTTTATTATATAAACACGCGCACACTTGTATGCTTTTTTTCGCAAATCAAAGAGCTTGTGCCAGTTTCATTAGAGAAGTTTAAGTTTACATCAACGGTTATTCAGTTGTTTCTCTTAAAAAAATGAGAATTCCATTGATTGATGGCTGCAAGGAAAATTGAATTTCTTATAATTCCTTTCATGAATTCCAGTCAAAAATGAAAGAAAAAAGAGAAAGAGAAAAGCACCATCATCTTACAAAAGGTCCAATCAAAATATTGGCTTTTTCAAAATCAAGAAATTAGAAAGAGGAGGAGGCACTTTGAGTGCTGTGTTGGTCTGTAAGTTGTTGGATATCCCTTGTTTTGTTCCTCCATTGTTCTTGTGACTTCTTGGACAATGGCTTTGCATTCCCGGTACCATTATTTCTTTGTCGTTGACCACATGTCGTTCAGATGGACGGGAAAGTCGCCTAAGCTCTTCATCGATGTAGTTAAACCAGTCTTAATGTTTCTTGGTTTGAAAGCCCAGGATTTTTTTGCATGATGTTGTGATGGCAGTTTTGTGTGCTGACCACTAGTTTACAATCTCTGGTGCGTACAATCATGTAGTTGATCAGATACCAGAGTTTATATTTCAGATGCTGTCAGGTGACTTTTCAACAGTTCTTTACACTCCTTTATTGCCTATCATTTCCTTCCAAAGAGGGTGGTCCCACCAAACCCTAGCATTGAAGTCACCCAGAAAAATGAATTTGTGAGGATGGAGGAGAGCACATTGTCAAGCTCAACATTGAAACATTTTTTGCCCATAATGCATTGGGGCATTGGAGCATATGCATATTATTTTATTATGATGCATATGGGCATTGGAGCATATGCACATATAATAGTAGTGTGTTAGTTGTGGGTGAATTTAATTCTTAGAGTCATGAGCTGCTCGTTGATTCTAACTGGCTGCTATATCAAAGTTGAATATTTGGCGTTCTCAAGTGCCAATGTTTTTTTGGAGTTCAGAGTGTCCATCAGATGTTCTATGCACCAAATCTCATTTTCATTGTTGTTAGATTTCGACTGTCAAATGGTGATCATTTTAGATATGGTTTTCCAGTTAGGAAAACTGAAGCAGGCTTTATTTAAAGCACTTTCTGTTATGGTGAGATGAGCAATTCACCGCCGAAACTTTTTATCGAAAGAACGTTATCACCGGTCACCGGTTGTGAGAGCCTTCCCTGGGCAAGAACACTTAAAAAACACAACATGCTGTCTCTGTAAATATTCTCAATAAACTTCTCTATTTCTTTATTACTTCAGAACCTCTTTATCCATTTATTTCCCTGGTGGAATACCTTTCTTGAATATCCTTTTATTACGGCCACCCACCGCAGGATATATCAACTGGCGACGAAGATGAGATACGAACTGTAAATTCATCTAAAAAAACAAAACAAAAAAAAAACACGTGGTAACCGAGAATATTCTGAAAATTGTTGTTCACAAAGTTCACTTTTAATTGAAGAAAAAGCTTCTTAGAAAGCGAAAGACTGGTGTCTGCCACAAATTTACGCAAGTAAAAAATAATTTTTATATTATTGACGAATTAAACTCCGTTTTTCTCTTTTTAAACTCCCAAAGAGTTGACGTTATATAACGTGTGTGTGTGTGTGTGTGTGTGTGTGTGTGTGTGTGTGTGTGTGTGTGTGTGTGTGTGTGTGTGTGTGTGTGTGTGTGTGTGTGTGTAAATTGTGACTTTCTTCATGATTAACGGACGTGTTTTTTGTATTTGGTTAATACGATAAAAAAAACAACAAATGAACAATACTGAGGAATCTGTGTTTATTTAATAAAGAAAATTTTTAAAAGAAGTTTACGTGTGTCTGCTGAAGTAGACGAAAAAAGAGTCTCTTGAAATTTTGTCAAGTGTTATTTTAACGGTGACTTTTTTTTTGAACTTTCCTATGTGTTGACAATTTTCTGTGAAAATAAGCATCTTGTTTTTGAACAATATATATATATATATTTTCTCTGTGGTATACGTTAACTTGCTATTGATACATTTAAAAAGAAAATGACATCGGAACAAATAGCGACATTGACGAAAACGTTAACTGAGAGTTTAATCGCTCAACAAAAAGCCCAAATGGATTTTCAAAAACAAATGCTAATTCAACAAGAACGTTTCGAAACTCTTGTAATACAACAAACGACGGATAATCGCTTATTTTGTGAAACGATTTTGTCAGAAAAATCTAAGGAGGGTGCATCCAGATTTTTTTCGGCTGAGGGTATAGTGAACTCGCTTTCAGGGTTTAAATATGACCCAGAAAAAGGTGACACTTTTCCAGCCTATTATCGTATGTTTGAAACGATATTTACAAAACGATGCGAGAAGTGGTCGGATGAGGAAAAAATAACACTATTACTCCAAAAAATGGGCACAGAAGAAAATACTAAATTCACGAATTTGATATTGCCTAAAAAACCGGAAGAGATCTCTTTTTCTGAAACGGTGAAAATGTTGTGTGTTATATTCGGTGAAAGAGATAGTCTTTTTCATACACGGTATAGGTGTTTAAATATGTCAAAAGACGAAACTGATGACATTGTCACATATGCGGGCAAAGTCAACGCCCAGTGTGTTAAAGGATTTATCAGTGGACATGTTTAAGTGCTACATATTTGTCCAGGGACTGACAGCACCGAAGGACAAGTATTTAAGGTCAAGGATATTATCAATCATGGAGCAAGACCCGGAAGTGAACTTGCAAAAAGTGACAGAAGAATGTCAAAAATTGATAAATGTAAAAAGGGACACTACGAGGATAGAGGGAAAAGTCACATCCCAAGTCCAGGTAGTAAAACAGAAGACATTTCCAAAAGACAAACGGAAAAGTTTTGAATGTTGGAGTTGTGCGGGTCCCCACTTAAGAAAAAACTGCCCTTATAAAGACCAATGTTGTACCAAATGTGACCTAGTGGGATACCGGGCATCCTACTGCCGAACTAAGCAAGACAAAAGACGGAAATGGAAGCCAAAAGTAAATGTGGTCGTGTCCAAAGAAGAAATAAAACAAGGAGGGAAACGGAAATTAGTACACACACAAATAAATGGTCACTCAGTGAAGCTACTTTTAGACACAGGTAGCGACATATCAATTATCGACGAAGTGACCGGGAAGAGAATTGGTGGTCCAAAACTGAGAAAAACACAAAAAATTGCAAAAGGTGTTTCCGGAGAGCGATTAAAATTCATGGGAGAATTTAATTGCAGTGTTTCTCTTGGATCGAAAACTTTTTCCTCAAACCTTTCAGTTGTTCCAGGAATAAATTCTTGCCTTGGAATTGATTGGATTGTTTTGTTTGATTTATGGGAACTACCCATAAATTCATTTTGCAATAATGTAAGAGCGTTAGAAAAGAAAAATTCCAAACAAAACGACCATTTTCTCGCAGTGTTAAAAAGTGAATTCCCCAAAGTTTTTTTCAGAGGGATTAGGAGTGTGCATCAAAACTGAAGTAAATTTTGAATTAAAACAGAATGTGAAACCTGTTTTTAGACCAAAAAGAAATATGCCTTTTTCTTCAAAAGAAGATATTGAAATTGAACTAAAAAGACTACAGAAGAATGGTGTAATCGAAAAAGTTGACTATTCTGAGTGGGCAAGCCCCATTGTGTATGTTAAAAAGAAAAATAAGAAGATTCGGGTATGTGCCGATTTTTCTACAGGCCTTAATGACTGTCTGATGGATCATAGTTATCCACTTCCATCTCCTGAAGGCATTTTTACAAAGCTGAATGGAGGTAGAATTTTCTCCAAAATCGACTTATCGGAAGCTTACCTTCAGGTAAAAGTCAGTGAAGATTGTTCTAAGTATTTGTGTATCAATACTCATCTAGGACTTTTCCGACTAAAAAAACTTCCTTTTGGATTAAAAGTGGCCCCAACACTATTTCAGCAAATAATGGATACGATGCTTGCTGATTTAGATGTTGCAATCGCATATTTGGATGACATCCTTGTCAAAAGTAAAAATGTACAGGAACATAAGGAACACATCAGAGCAGTTTTCCAAAGGATTGAGGAATTTGGTTTCAAGTTAAGTGCCGAAAAATGTGAATTCTTTTTAAAACAGATAAAATATCTTGGTCAAATTATCGACAGCCAAGGCAGAAGACTGGATCCTCAGAGAACAGAAGCAATCGAGAGGATGCCAGCACCCAATAATGTTGCCCAGTTACAATCTTTTTTGGGTTTGGCTCAATATTATGCTATTTATATTCCAAACATGCATAAGTTGAGAGCACCATTGAATGATTTGTTAAAAAAAGGACAAAAATGGGTTTGGTCAAAAGAATGCCAAAATGCGTTTGAAGATATTAAGAAATGCCTGCTATCAGATTTAGTTCTAGCACATTTTGATCCACAGAAAGAATTGATTGTTGCATCAGATGCAAGTGACTACGGAGTAGGAGCAGTTCTTCTTTTTTTTTTTTTTTTTTTACATAGGCATCACCACATTATCAAGGCCAAGAGGCCACTCAAGGATAAGGGTTAAAGAGTGTACAGTAGAAATTGGACATTATAGTAATCATTAGTAATGAAAATTTGGTAAAGTTGATAACTTATATGGAACGGCTCATCAAGAACTTATTTACGTTAGACTTGAACACAACCATATTGTAGTCAGCCGGAAAGCAGGAAAACGGAAGACAATTCCACAGGCGTGCAGTTCTAATAAAAAAGCTTTGTTCATGGAATCTACGTTTAGGTTTAGGCACAGATAAAGAGTGTGGGGAATTATTGATAGTGTTTACAGCTAGACGAGTGTTTCTTGTGAAAGTTTTGCGAGGGGGGACCATAGATTGAAGCTCAGTCGAACACTTTCCATGAAAATAACGATACATCAGAGAAAACTCGCAACATCTCTTCTGTGAGATAGAGGTTGCAAGGAAGAGAAAAGGACATCTCCTACGAGGCTACGAAGTCTATTTTGAACTCTATCAAGGCAGGCCAAGTCCTTTCTAGCAGCTCCTGCCCAGATGTGGCAACAGTATTCCATCCTTGGACGTACCTGGCTCTTATATAGATAGAGAATTGCATCAGCAGTGAGATATCTACTGGATCGATAGAAAGATCCCACCATTTTTCCAGCGGCCTTGGCAACAGATTTGATGTACGTGTTCCATTTAAGATCAGGAGTAATGGTCAAGCCAAGAAGTTTGTCAAAACTTGAGGTCTCCTGAAGACGAGAGCCATTCATTTCAATTGATGTCAGATGTGGATCAGAATGTTGATGATGTAAAGAGAGAAGCTTGGTTTTAGATGCATTAAAAGTAACCAGCCATTCTTTACCCCATTGTACTACGTGCTCAAGATCAGAGGAGAGAGAATTGGAGAGAAATTGGTCATTTACTGTCTTAGATGTGCTACCATAAATGGTAGTATCGTCAGCATAGATGTCTACAAATGATGTAAGGATGTGATTTGGAAGATCATTAATGTAGATCAGGAAAAGAGTTGGGCCCAGGATGGACCCCTGAGGGACACCGGCATTAATACTGTGAGCTTCTGATTTTTTCCCATCAACTACTACTCTTTTTGTCCATAAACTTGAATATGGATCAACAAAGCCAATAGCCCATGCATCCAGATCACTTTTGCCGGCTGAAAGAAACTATTCTCAAATTGAAAAAGAAAGCTTGGCGATTATTTATGCCATTAAAAATTCCATAGATTTATTCATGGAAGGATGTTTACTTTGCAAACCGACCACAAACCCTTATTGACTATTTTTGGCTCTAAAAAGGGCATACCTATGCACACTGCGAATAGACTCCAACGATGGAGCATAATTCTACTAAATTATAACTTTAAAATGGAGTACATTTCATCCAAAAATATCGGACATGCAGATGGACTGTCCAGGCTCATCCAAAAGTGTGCTGAACCTTTGGAAGGCACAGTAATAGCTGCATTGACAGAGGAAAAAGAACTCTCCGGATTACTGTGCAACACAATCAGAGAGTTACCAGCGACTCTAGACGAAATAAATAAGGCAGCAGAAAAGGATGATTATATTGTGAAAATGAAAAAGTTGGTGCAACTAAATGGAAAA
Organism: Euprymna scolopes; assembly: GCF_053919585.1. Taxonomy (NCBI): domain Eukaryota; kingdom Metazoa; phylum Mollusca; class Cephalopoda; order Sepiida; family Sepiolidae; genus Euprymna; species Euprymna scolopes. Next base: position 138,779,770 of record NC_136489.1, read on the forward strand.
TCAAAGAAAGACCCTAAAATTTTACCATTTTCCATTTGTGCTCAAACCTTGATGTATGCAGACAGAGTCGTGATACCGACTACGCTTCAGAGAAGAATTTTAAAAGAATTTCATAGTGGTCATCCAGGCATTTCGAGAATGAAAGCTTTAATGCGTGGATATACGTATTGGCCTAGGATGGACCAGGACATTGAAAAACTCGTAAGAGAGTGTCAAGGGTGTCAGCTAGCAGCAAAGCACCACCTGTGCAGATACAACTGTGGCCAAAGACTGATACACCGTGGATTCGGTTACATATCGATTATGCAGGTCCTTTAAATGGACATTATTTCTTAGTGGTCGTCGACAGTTTCACAAAATGGCCAGAAGTGTTTAAATACAAACACCCTACTTCGATGCACTAAGAGTTCTCTTAGTTCTCAATAGATGCACTAAGAATTCTCTTCAGTCGTTTTGGAGTGCCTAAAACTATTGTCAGCGACAACGGCACCCAATTTACCAGCAAAGAATTTGAAGAATTCTGCAAGGCTCTAGCCATTGAACATTTAACAACGGCAATCTACCACCCAAGTTCAAATGGCCTAGCAGAGAGGTTCGTCGATACATTCAAAAGAGCCTTGAAGAAAAACCAAGGCATGGACACTGACGAGAAGAGTCTTGAACAATTTTTATCAGTGTACAGGATAACTCCGAACCCAAACACTGATACCGGTTCATCACCAGCCGAACTGATGTTTGCATGGAAAATCAGATCTGTATTTGACAGAATTTTACCAAGTGCAACCAGAGTAACAACAATAAAAGAAAATTTTCCAACAAGGTTTTACAAACATGATGACAGAATATTCTTCCTGAATTACAGGAGTGGAAAAAATTTTTGGGAGGAGGGGATTATCATGAAAAGAATCGGACACATGCTATATTCTGTAAGAAGTAATAAATTCGACTGTCGCAGGCATATAAATCAGCTAAGACCTCGACACACTGATGACTACAAACAGGCAGAAGAAAATGACTTGCCCCTAGAGGTTTTGTATGATTCTTTTAATATTCCCCAACCCTTAACAGAACTTACTCCAGATTTGAGAGTTCCAGCTTCTCCACCAACTCCACCCACTCAAACGATATTGAGGAGAAAAAGTACAAGAGTGAAAAGAAAAGTTAACCGGCTGAGCCCCAAGCCAAAAAGCAAACGATATTAAGCCAAATTCTCTTGGGAGAAACTGTCTTAGGGGGAGGTGTTATGGCGAGATGAGCAATTCACCGCTGGAACTTTTTATCGAAAGAACTTTATCACCGGTCACCGGTTGTGAGAGCCTTCCCTGGGCAGGAACACGTAAGATGCTGTCTCTGTAAATATTCTCAATAAACTTCTCTATTTCTTTATTACTTCAGAACCTCTTTATCCATTTATTTCCCTGGATATATTCCGCAGGATATATCACTTTCTCTAGCCCCCTCCCCATTTGGGGTGAGCAGAGTGGATTCTAAAGAGGGCTGCTCAGTTTTGAATTTAACTGCTGAACAACTTGCTTTTACCCAGAAACACATATCCACCGCTTCCATATCGGTTTTGTAGCGAAAATTGTGGGAACGCAGGCTTACCTCTTAAGCGGCCTCGGTGTGCACTTTTCTGACGTAGCACCATGATGCTGAAAAGGGCCCAAGATGGCGTTATATAACAATGCAGTCTCACCAAATCTCATGTGCTTTCGTGCACATATGCAAATATGCAAATTTAGAGGAATCTGTCTTTTATAAAAACAGGCCACTAAAGCAGATGAGATAGATGTGAAAACGAGTCTACAGAAAGTACTGACGGACGACGCTGTTGCAGTGAGCTGAAGTTTTGTGTGTTCTTTTTTTTCTTTCGTTGCAACATCAAGCTATTTTGGCGTACATTTTTTACCATGGACAGATTCGACCTGAAGCTGATAACCGAGTTTGACGGGCTCCAGCTGATCCTTCGGTGGTGGAATGGCTGGAGAAGGCCAAGTGCATTTGCCGGTTGTGCAAAATTAAGGATCCAGCTATGGTCATCCCATTGAAGCTCACTAAGGGGGCTTATGCCATGTACCAGCAGCTTGGGAATGGGCGACAATGGAGCAAATAAAACAAACATTGTACGGAGCACTCACTGCGGACCCTTTTGTTGCCTGGAAGCAATTCTCTGAATGTCGGCTTGGATCAGGGGAGACTGTGGACGTCTACCTGGCCGACCTGAAGAAGTGGCAGTGCAAGCGATCGAATATTAGCATGCGCCTTTTTGTCTGGGCTCCCAGTTGACGCCAGTGGCTGTTGCAGGCATAGACAAAGCTCAATGAGCTTGGGTTGGAGGAGTTGTTGGCTAGAGCCCGAAACATCCTAAAGGACGATGTGGTGCAGGTCTCGGCAGCAGTTGACGCACTGGAATCGCCTACAGAGAGCCCACGGTGCTACAAATTTGGTGGCGCCAACCACTTTGCCAGAGACTGCAGAAGCGGTGCGAAGTGCACCCCGAACTATGGAGTATGGAAACGAGGACACTGTCACTAATGCAACAAGCCAGGCCACGTAGCACGGAATTGTCCGGGAAACGACCAAGGGGAGGAAGCAGCGGCGCCAGTATCTTCCCCAAAGCAACACTAAAAAAGGCACCTCCTGTAGTGACAGTGCGAGTTGATGGGTGTAGGCGCTCAGGACTGGTTGACACCAGATGCACCCAAACCCTCATACACAAGAAATGTTGCACTGCATGGACGAAACAGAAGGTCCCAGTATTAATCATTGGTGAAGGCTCGCTGGTGTGTTGCGGGGTGAACATTGTCCATATAAGCATTGGCAATGCCCCCCCAGTGGCTGTGAAGCATTGGTGGTCGACAGGGAGCTTCTTGGATACGACCTTCTCCTTGGAATGGACACTATTACACAGCTGGGTGGAATCACCGTGGATGGCACCGGTGATGTGAGGTTTTCCCAAAGCAAAGAACAGGTCTGCATGGCAATCACTCTTGATGAACCCGACGAATACGACAAGGGCACAAACGCGTGGACTGCATCCTAGAAGTGGTCGGGCGACCAGCCACTAGTGTTCTTGCAGAATCGACTGACGGAGTATCTGCCTCCTGCGTGGCTCAGGGGGCAGTACGAGGCAGAACTCCAGGCTTGGATAGATAATGGCTGGTTGGTTCCGTATCCAGAGGATGAGCTTGGGCCACCAAGGGGGCTGATACCCCTGATAGCCGTCAAGCAAGAGAATAGACAGAAGATCCGACCTGTCATGGATTACCGGGAACTCAATGAACATGTCGACCTGGACACTACGGGGGCTGACATCTGTGCACATAAACTGAGGGAGTGGCGTTAGTAGGCGGTGTACACAGCAATCCTGAACCTGCAGATACGTGTTGAGAAATCGCTGTGGCCATTCCAGACGGTCGAGATCAAAGGGACTCACTATTGTTTGACCAGGCTGGGTTTCAGCCTGAATGTGGCCCCGAAGATTATGACAGCAATTATGCAGGCGATCTAGTGTCAGGATGAAGCCGTGCAAAAGGCAACGTCGTCGTGTATCGACAACATTTTTGTGAACGAGAGCCTCATGTCTGCCCAGGCAGTGAAAAAACACTTTGAGAGCTTTGGGCTGTCGTGCAAGGAGGCAAAGTGCCTGCAAGATGGAGCGAAAGTTCTTGGCTTGCATGTGAATGGCAGCACAGACGGACTGTGGAAGAGGTGGTGACATCCCAGAAGTTCCATCCAACATCACGCATTGGAGCGTTTTTTTTTCCATCTGTGGAAAACTGGTAGGCCACTTCCCTTTGTGTGGGTGGCTCCAGGTGGTGGTGGTTGCGGCCATAAAGCGACGAGCAGTTCAAACAGTTCACAGACAGCTGGGGTATACGGAATTCGTTAAAGATTTTGGGGCGCCTATGTGCCCAGCGAAAATGGAATTATCAAGAGAAACCACAGGGCTGTAAAGACCATCGCAGCTAGGAAAGGGTGTATGGTCCCTGAGGCAGTCTATTGTTATAATGTCACCCCTAAGGACGACATTTCACCCTCTATCATGCCAGCTGAAGCACTGCAGAGGTACCACATTAGGGTGAGAGGCATGGAGACCAGCCCACTGCCCGAGATGGAGGTGACAAGAGAGTATCAAAGAGGGGGTGCCGTCTGGGTTAAAACCCCTCACAGCAAGTGCACCACATACTATGGAACCGGGCGTGTTATTGAGGTGATCAGCCCACAATCGGTGCGGGTTGACGGGGTGCCCCATCACATCAAGTAACTTTGATTGACATCACATGCGCAGTTGCCACTCAGCGATGAGAGCGAGACTGGATCCGAGACCAGTGAACCATCATTTTGGGTTATGCTGACTTCATCAGACAGCGACCCCGAGATTAGCAGCCTTAGGCTCACCGATCCTGAAACTGAAGATGAAAGCACAGGCGAGGACGAAGCCCTCGGTCCCCCTCTCTGAAGAAGCACCTCAAGAAAAAGGCCACCACATCCCTGCCCTCTCTGTGATGATGATATCAGGGGGGAGTGTGGCGAAAATGTGGGAATTCAGGCTTACCTCTTAAGCGGCCTCGGTGTGCACTTTGCCTTTTATAAAAACAGGCCACTGAAGCAGATGAGACAGACGTGAAAACGAGTCTACAGAAAGTACTGATGGATGACGCTGCTGCAGTGAGCTGAAGTTTTGTGTGTTCTTTTCTTTTTTTCTTTGCAACGTCAGGTTTCTGACTAAAGGCTCCCAACCATCAAGTAGTTTGCATCGCCAATTGCCAATCGCCGAAAGGTTTGTAGGATTGTTGTGAGGGTGTTGTTTGGGAGTCATAACACAGACGCCCTTGCATGGGTCTTTTTCAAATGTATGCAATGTTCACAAATTCATATGCTGTTTCCAATGGCATAACGATCTAAGACTATGGGAGCATATGGATAAAGTTGCAGTTCTCCTCTGCTGTCCTAACTATTGAGCTTTAAGAGCTTTTTCTTTCACCCAGGAACACTGGTGGGGACGTGTTGTATGAGTTACATAACTGTCACTCCCTCCTCATCCAGTTTCTCCTGTCAGTGGAGATAGTGTGCCATGGTGTGGTTGGGATTCCACTACACCTTTTCTTGGAGCGATCGTCAGAAAGTAGACTGTCATCCAAGAACCAACCTTAGGCATGTGTGGACTAGTTGTTATTACACCACTCTACAAGCATGTTAGGGTACGACTGTGCAAGACAAAAATACCATCACTACATCCATGCCATACCACATATCACTTATAACCATCATTATAGTTAGAATGAGATATTTTGCTTTATGATGGGTATAAGTGATTTTATATATATCGCTTATAACCATCATATGACAGCAAAATAACCATCATGTCCATGTAAATTACCTATAATCATTATAGAAATGCAGAATTCTTCACGCAATTAGAACCAAAATTAAGATATCTCACCTAAAATCGCAATAAAAATATATATAACACATAATCATCCGCTAAGAGGAAAATATCTTATCATAAACACATCAAATATCATATATCACTTATAATTACTTATAATCACTTATAATTACTGTAACAGAATAAGAAATTACAAATTGTAATTGTGGCCAAAATTTATCAATTCTCAACGGGCAAAACGTTTCCATGTTTTCATTAAAGCAAACAACTAATTTATTTTCACTGTCTGAAAATAAAGAAATCAATGTAATTTTTTTAATTGGTAGGTCCCCACTTATCACCACTTATCAAGGCTCGGAGGCCACTCAAGGATATGGGCTATGTGTTAGGTAGATGGTCAGACAAAATCAGTCATGATGAAACTTTACCTGGATTATCTAAATGGACGACTCAATAGGAAGTTATTCACATTAGACTTGAAGACGACTATGTTATAGTCAACCAGGAAGCAGACAAACAGCATTGCGTTCCACAGATGAACAGCTGTAGGAAAGAAACTCTGCTCATGGAATTTTCATTTAGTTTTGGGCACAGATAAGGAGTGAAGAATGTTGTTGGCGGTTGTTTTAGCTATTCAAGTATTTGTTGTTGAACGTTTTACTGTGGGGGACTGAAGATGAAGTCTAAGCAAGCACTTACCATAAGAGTATCGACAGATCAGAGATGGACTCACAACTTCTCTTCTGTGAGAAAAAGGGAATAGGGAGGTGAAAGATCATCACCCACTAAATTTCGAAGATAGGAAAGGGTGTTTTTAGGGGCAGCAGTTTTCCATCTTAAGCTGTATTTGACTTTTGTACGAGTAGAGGATTGCATCAGAAGTGAAGTACTTTCTGGAGTGATAGAATGATCCCACTATCTTAGAAGTTTAAGTTTAAGTAATTTTTTGATAACCTTTGCTAATTAGTTTGCATTATCGCAACAGCCGTTTACTATTTATTTATTGTAGATAGCGACCATTGGTCTTCACTTGAAGTTTGGTGGCAATAAGCTTCTCCAAGGTCCTAGCCTTCTTCGCATCCGGTTAAAGTCTGGTTAGTTTCTTTTTCTCTCAGTCTTTCCATCCCCCTTAACCCTTCTTGATTACTTGGTGTGGTGCCAGTTTATGCCGACACTACAATTTTTTGAGGGGGTGGGCGTACGTTGATTTACAACTATACGGTTTCAGTTTTAATGATTTCCTGTGGTTTCTCTTTGTGTTTTACATCTGTAACTGTTTCTATGTGCCCATTTTGTGTCTGTTGCTCATATGCATTAGTCTCCACATTCAATAGTTTTCCTCAATATTGTTGTTTTCATCAATGTTGTTTTCATCAATGTTGTTTTCATCAATGTTGTTTTCTTTATTGTTGTATCTTCTCAGCCATCCCTCTGATTCCAATCTCCCGTTCTTTCTTGATAGTTTTTTGATATTGTTCCTATTGCTATTATCTGGACTTCCTTCATCAGTTCCCTGTATTTTCTTTACTTCTGTCTCCTTGATCTTCACTCTGTAGTCTGCTGGAATGTTGAAATCTACGATCAAGCATAGCTTATCCTTTTTGTAAACTATTATGATATCCGGTCTCCTTGCTTAGATGGGTTTATCTGTTTGTATATACATGTCCACCAAAATTCTGTGATTTCCATTTTCAATTACTGCTGCCGGTTTGCACATATACAATTTGTTTGGATATTCAAGATGATCATGTTTATTTTTATATTCTTTTTGGGCCAGTTTGCTACGTTCGCTGATTATGTGGTTTATTGTTTCGTCTCTTTGTCCACAGAGTATGCATTTACTGTTTTCTTGCGTCTTTTCGATCTTTACTTTGATGTGGTTGGTTCTAATTGTTTTCTTGTCTCATTGTTATTAGGGATTCAGCTTCCTTTTTGTAGCCATGTCCAAGTGTTTTTGACAGTCTGATCTTCTGTTATCCTTATGAATCGTCCGTGTAGTTGTTTTTCTTCCCATTTTACTTTTCTCGTCTTATCCTTTGCCTCTCTTTTTTGCCTTGTTCGTTTTTTCAATGTCTCTTGCTGTTAGTAATTATTCTTTCTGTGTTCTGCATTATGTAATTTTCTAATTCTTTTTTCGTATTATTTATACAGTCTTGTATAGAAACCAGTCCTCTTTCTCCATCTTTCCTTTTCATATCAGTATCATTATTTAAGTGTAATGCACCGTGCATAGTCATGAGTTTCATGGTCTCTTGGTCGAGATGCCTCAGTTCTTCCTTATGTCTTCCTATAAAGGGTCTGGAGTATTTTATTAGTAACTCATGTGTTTATCCCTTTTATTACGTTTTAACTATGTTTCTACGAATTTAGTTTCTAGGAGTTTTCTTCTTCTAAGCTGTTCAATTTTCTCTTTTATTTCTGTTGCTTATGTTCAACTAGTGCGCTTATCTTTGATTGGGTAGTTCCAGGCCTTCCGTTACTTCTAGTTTTCCCTTCTGCACACTTTTTCATATTGAATAACTTCCCTGAAGATTCTGGTTTATTAGTGCCTCCTTTGAGTTTTATATTTTCATTTTGAAAAAAATAAAAATTCCACAAAACAAAATATTAGGCACAAGGCCACTCAAAAATTGGTTGGTTTAATCCTATCTAGTGTTCTCTTCACCATAATAACACAAACAGACTGGGTCGTCCTACTTAAGATTCCCAAATGAAATCGTTTTTTGATAATAATAATAATAATAATAATAATAATAATAATAATAATAATGTGTGTGTGTGTGTGTGTATGTGTGTGTATGTGTGTGTGTGTGTGTGTGTAAAAATAGCATTTTGTATAGAGTTGTTTTATTCATATTTTATTAGCATGGGGTGGGGAAAAATGTTCAAAAAATAAACAAAACAATGCTAGTAGGACCCTCTCAACCTCTCTGGATGGTAGACCGCCCACTGCTTTCCGGTTTGATTGGGGGCCAAAAACAAGCAGATCGATCTCTAAATGGGGAATACTAGACAGGATCAAAGAAAAATGGGTGGGGAGTTGAGGGGGGTATATGATGTTGCTCCAAGATGAGTTCAATTATTGAGGTGACCAAGGATGAAAAAGAAAAGTTGTTGGCATCTTAAAGATTTCTTATCAGGGATGAAGGGTAGGGCATTCACTCAGCTAGCTAAGAACCTACTCTAGACACAGGGCTTACCTTTAGAGGTCTGGAGTCTGACAGGACCCGAAACTTTTTGCAAAATCAAAGAAGGCACTACCCTTCAACCATATACAATACAGTACCAAACTAGTGAGTTCACCTGGGTGTCCCCATTGTAGGACCCAAGATGAGGAAATGCCAGAACACGCATTCTTTGAATGCAGTGGACTTAGACAGTATTGGGAAAATCTCAATGAAGTGATGGCTTGCATTAATCCCGAGCATCCTCGCCAGTTCGACATGTCCTATGTCATCTACAGTGCCGAGCCACTGTGGGACAGAGAGAAACAAATGGTATTTCTCGCAATCCTAGCCACAGCTAAAATAGTGATATAGACATCGCGACTGAATGATAAGCATAGAGTTGAATCTTTTGTTAATCAGGATTTGATTCTTTTCTTCAAGCACCAGCTGAAGGTCAAGATCAAGTGTAATAGGAAAAGATTACATGCCATGGCCTGTGACAGAAGATGGATCAGAATCGCGAGCTTGTGTACAAAGAGGTGCCAAGTTGGAGTTTGTGTTCCCTGCAGTTTCAGGTCGTCCATGTACATTAGGTGGTTCATTCTTTCATCTGTATTAGCGAACTTGTATCTAGCTTGGCACTTTCTTATATTGTCAAGGGACATCATGGCTATGATGAACAGTAGTGGTGATAGGGAATCCCCTTCGAAGATACCTCTTTGTATTTTAATCTCAGTTATGTATTGTCCATCAGCTGTCAGTTGAAATCTCTATATTATTACAGCATTTTCAATCAAATTGATAATCTTGTCTGGTACATCTTCAGGCATTCTATTATCCATGCTTGAGGGATTCTGTCATACGTTTTCTTGTAGTTGTTCCAAGCCATAGCTAAGTTCTTTTTTTACTTCTTTCGGGATCTTTTGGTCTATATATAGTAGGTTATGTGTTCCTTTTTCCCCCGTTTTGGCATCCTTTCTTTTCCTCGGGGAGTAGTCCTCGATTATGAAAGGAGTGGTAAATTTATTCTCTCTGTGGTGCTGCTAATATTTTCCACATTGTAAGTAAGCATGTTATTGGCCCGTAGTTGCAGGAGATGGTTCTTTTTGCTGTGTCTTTTTCTTTTCTTTTTTTTTTGGCACCAGTGTTCTACCTTTGTCATCTATTCTGGCCCATCCGCTTCATGGATACATCTTTTCAGCTTCCGTATTATTATTATTATTATTATTATTATTATTATTATTATTATTATTATTATTATTATTATTAAGAAGAAGAAGAAGAAGAAGAAGAAGAAGAAGAAGAAGAAGAAGAAGAAGAAGAAGAAGAAAATAATATATATAGAAACTACTCGAGGGATGTTTACTTTAAATTTTTTCAGTTATGCAATAAAGAAAAACGTTAGCATTCGCAGTCATAGATAAACCTGAGAAAGTAAATTAGTCAAATTCATGTGGTCTAAGAAGTATATATATATGTCATTTCGAAGCATTTTCATCCTTTAACAATTGAACAATCGTAAGGATTTTGTATACAAAATTGAAAACAATAAAAACATCCTGGAGTTGCTCCAAGATGAGCTCAATTATTGGGGTGGCCAGGGATGGAAAAGAAAATTTGGCGTGTGAGTATCTTAAAAGTTTCTTATCTTATTGTGATTCAATGCAACAGAAATTAGATAGAAATCAAACGCTATTCGTCATCATCATAAGCATCATCATCATCATCATGGCGACGACATTAATTTGATATTATTTTCAACATTAGTTACAAAAAGGTAAGAGATTTTTCAGTGATTAAAGCAAACAGAATCGGATATTACTACTGAATTGTTGTTTTCATTCCTCACTTTTTAAAAGTATCCACAATGTGAATTCATAGAAACAGGATTGGTGGCGTAGGTGTGTGAAAACTGAAATGCGTTTCCGTTTTCACCCTAAAATACGTTCGAGTTTGTCGTAGACACTCGCTAATGGAAACAATCAAATGCGGCGGCTTTGAGTTTTGACAGTAAAGAGGAAATCCGATTAACTCAATGAGTCATTATATGTAGTCATCCATGTGGCAGGAATAAATAGTGCAAAAAAAAAAAAAATTCATTTGCATTCAGCGAGAGATATGACTTAATTTCACGACTTAGGTTAAGATTTGTGATGCGATCCCTGGGGTTTGGTAGAGTTCATTTTAAACAACGATAGCGCTTTTGAGCGTTGCTAAGAACCACACTAATCTATTATATCTATAAAAGTGAACGTGTCTGTCTGTCTGTCTGTCTGTGTACATTTCCCTACGCAATAACTCTGTCAATTTTTAGTCTATAGACTCGAAATTTGAAATACCGGGTACTGAGATTTGGGAAAATCGATGTGACGGGTGTCAGCCAGAAATTTGGCTGTTAAGGGGTCAAATTTCAACGATTTGACCTTTAAGAACTCTACCAAACTCCTCCGACAATTTTGGGTCTAGACACTTGAAATTTTAGATATAGGTTCCTTGAACATGGATCTAACTTAATAAAGTGATTTGAGCCCGAAACAATAAATTTTAAGGGGTTATAATAGGGGTCAAAGTTTTAAAAAATTAACCATTTTTTTGTTTTTTTGCTTTTTTTTGCACAGCATACACCTCCAAACACCCGAGCAAGGGGTCAAAGTTCAACGATTTTACCTTTGAGAATTCTACCAAACTCCTCCGCCAATTGTGGGTCTAAACACTTGAAATTTTAGATATAGGTTCCTTGGACATGGATATAACTTAATAACTTGATTTGAGTCCAAAACAATAAATGTTAAGGGGACATAATAGGGGTCAAAGTTTTAAAAAATTGACCGCTTTTTCTTTTTCTTTTTTTTTCTCAACATACACCTCCAAACACCCGGGCAACGCCGGGCTGAAATGCTAGTAATTAACAAGAAAGAAAAATCCTGTCAAATCGTGGACTTTGCTGTCCCAGCTGACCACAGGGTGAGTATGAAACAAAAGGAGAAACAAAGGAAATACACAGAGCTAGCCAGAGAGTTAAAAGGGATTTGGATGATGAAGAAAATCAAAATAGTACCGATAATAGTAATAGTAGGAGCACTAGGAATAATTCCGAAAAATTTCGAAAAAAGAATGTCAGAAATTGGAATCAGAGGAATAACTGCAAAAGCACAACGACTAACGATAATGAAAATGACGGAAATATAAATGCGAATATTAATACAAGAAGACAAAATAACGAATAAGCGTTACAGGGAATGAAGAACACCGAAGCTGCATATCTACAAGTTCTACACCCCCATCATGCATCCCCCCCCCATTGTTTCATCACCGCTCCCCCCCAATAAAAAAGTGATACCAAAGAGCCGAGAAGGGTCAAGAAGAACTGAAAGACCAAGGAGAGAGCACTAGCCAGACCTCGGCTGGACAAGCGCAAAGAGAATTGGGACCTGGGGGATGCTGAGTGCCACTCAAATTCCAGTATAAACAAATGGCCACTGCCAGCGAGAAATCAATGGTAAGAGGCTGTTGCGATGATGCAAATGCTATCGAAGGAGGTGGAGAGAGCTGGACGTCTGGGGAGACTTGTTGTCACTCAGTTTCCAGAGAACACCACAGGTTTCCAATCAGATCGCTTGTTGACTTGTGTGAAAGCTCCATGTGAGCCAATAATAATGAAAATAATGATAATGATGGTAATAATAATAATGATAATAATAATACTAGTAATAATAATAATAATAATAATAATAATAATAATAATAATAATCAATGCCGACTCTGGCTAGAGTTTTCGTATGAAATTAATTATTCACAAGAAGAGAAAAATAAAAAATAATTATGAAAAGTTTTTCACAGCAGAATTAAAAATAAAAGAATAAAAATATCGACTACAAGTGTCTTTTTCTTGTAGTTCCGATAGTGTTTAATAGAGCTCTGTTTTCTATATTTACTGGTAATTACTTGCTTATCAGAGGGGTGTTTCGAGGAATGGTGCGTGAGGTGATGAACAGTCTTCCTTCGAGTTCAACCAGACTCCCAAATTGAGCTCACAACTTACTCTCGACCAATTTTCGTTGTTCTGCATTGTCTTATGTATTCAGAGTGGTGTGAGCCGGAGCAGACATGGATTTTCCATCTAACCAATCATCATCCACTCCGTTACCCCTTGGTTCATCCTGATTGGATAAGCAGCCACCTCTCCCATACATTTCAATCAGGTAACTTTCAACAAAACAAAGATACTCATTGACAATTTTCTCACGTACCTGGGCGAATTCAGTCCTTGACCCCCCCCCTCTCCTGATCAAAACTCTAGCCTAAACAATCACTAGATGTCTCCAAATAATTCATTTTAGAGCAACATTGATTCATATTTCGACTTTATTTTTTCGTTACAAAGAAAAATGTATTTCACATTGGCGACCATGCCATCTCTCCTATCTGGCAGGACCACCTGTCGTCATTCCAGACCTGCCATGAATATTAGCATTATATATATATATATATATATATATATATATATATATATATATACTAGTCTGGGTGCCCAGCGTTGCCCGGGTGTTTGGATGTGTGTGTTGAGCAAAAAGAAAAATTATAAAAGAAGTGGTTATAGGCAGGCAGGCTCGAACCCGTACCATAAAGGAGGAAAAGAACATGGAAAATAAACGTGACGTCTTTACTGTTTCGCCAATCGCCAAACCGGAAGTGATGTAGGCTAATCAATCGAAAAGAGAGAATGGCTTTCGAAAACATTGGCAAAAAAGCGCCCAGTTGAGGGCGAATGTTTTTAGTCAATTTGTCGTCAGAAGGGTCGGCTTCACAACAATACCGATCTCGTAAAAATCCGCCGCCTGTCGAAAGTTTTAGACAGACAAACATACACACATATATGCATACATTTAAACAAACAGGTGAGATTATATTGGATGCAATATATAATAATGATTTAAAAAGTTTTTTTAAAAAAAAAATGAAGACTCATACGACACCACTGAGAATCGAAACCAAAACCTTCAGCTTACGACTTATTTTTTCCTCTGCCGTCAATGACTGGGCCATGAAGACATATTTACTGCGAGGCAAAAAATTAAAACATGAACCAATAGCTACTATGTTATGTGTTCAACCTTCACTTGGCAAATTTCATTTTTTTTTAATTTTCACACATTTGCACCGATTTTTCCGGGCTAAAACCCAAATATAAAGTTTCGCATGGATTCAAATACGTTATGTATGAAGTTTCATGTCTGTAGACCAAAAACTCTAGGAGGAGTTTGGTAGGCAAAATTTGTTAAACAAAAATATATACGCATACGTAGATATATATGGAAACAATTTTGTGTTTACTCTAAACTTTTTACGCAAATATTATGCAAGTATAAATCATGTAGAACATCTGCATCAATATAATTACACGTAATAGTTAACTAAAGATGATCATTCAATAAGAAAACCGAAGAAACTAATAGGGAATTAATTAAAATGAATGTTTAAAAGAATATGCAAATTAGCTAGATCTTCTGCTAGTGAATGCAATTCCACGCCCCATACATAACAAAATTGTATTTTCTTTTTAAATAAATAGAGAAAGGGATTTTAACATGAATACCAATACACACACTTGAAAAACGAATTTATAGGAATATATATATATATATAGAGAGAGAGAGAGAGAGAGACAGAGAGAAATATATACATATATAAAAAAAAAAAAGAAAATTAAAACACAAACCAGGAAAATATATGAAAATATATTTATTACGAGTCAGTAAAATTTAAAAAAAAAGGTCAAAGAAATAAAGCTACCCAGAGTTATCCCGCTTATTTAATATAGATCCACAGAATATTGTGATCTGTTTCAGTGTGAACAGGTATGGTATAATAAATGATGGGGGTTTATCTATTTTATTTTTACTTTCATCATATTTTGCTTTGGTTTTGATACCCCCAAAATCGAAGCTATCTCTTTACAACCCTTCCTTTTCATAACCTATCATACTTTCATAAATCAGAGTCCATTTTCTGTAAGCTGATTTTGAACCCAGTCAACGACGGGTACTTTTGCTAGTGATTAATATAAAATTAGTATTACAGCTGTGGCCAAATTAGGATTATATATATATATATATATATATATATATATATATATATATATATATATATATATATATATATTCCATGATGCGCACGTCTTTTCACCATGTCTCGTCTTTTTCGTGCTAACCACATCTTTTTATAGTTTTTTTTGGGGGGGGGGCTACTGATTCGTTGACATGCAAATTAATGCTTATCTAACTACAAAGATATTTAATAGCGAAAGAATAAAATAAAAAATGTATACAACCATTCGTGGATAGAAAAGTGGCAATAAATGAAATTTAATGTGTCACACATTATTCGCTGGTTATAACCAGCTTGCATCCTCAATGGCTGATCCATTGAGCAAGTAGCCAGTGAGTTTGTATTCACCCAAACCATAACCTCACTTCCGTTCACACACCAATCACCTTGCACAGGATCGTTCAGAAGTATCCTGCTCAGCATTTCCATCAACATACTTCTAAGAGAGGTGTCATGTGTTTCATCATCCCAGCCAGTGGTAACTTTGTTGGCGCAATGTTTTATGTATAAAACGTCGTGCCAACAAAGCTGTAGCTATGCGGAACCATCTGCAAATAATAAGTTTTCCGCATACTGAAAAAATTTGTTCACCTCGTAACTCAGGAGACTTACAGGCCAGTCTGATTTTTTCCAAATGTTTCTTCACTCTGCAGATGTGAGACATAAATTGCTGAAAACGTCATCGATGTATGATGCTGTGGCTCATTGACGTATCTTGGGAAATTGCTGCATTCATAATTGATCGTATTATTATTGGTGCAACATTCAGGTCAAACCCAAGTCGTGTGAGGTATTCCTCATCACCGTCTGAAAGGGCCACAGTGATTTGTGTATGTGCACCTGAAGATAGGCCTTTTTCAGGTCTAATGTGGCAACATCAAAGCCTTCACAGAACTTCTGTGCATATACATCTGCATTTGCTGTAAATGCATCAACAAAGTCGTTGAACTCTCTCTAGTCCATCACAGGTCTAACTTTTTATTTGTCTGTACTGCCGCCATTAACGGAATTAAAGCCTTAGCTGGATCTAGCTCTTCTTCTGGATATGGGAACAACCATCCATTTTTCAGCCATAAATCTAGTTCTTTTTCATATTCGGCCCAACTATGCTTGGCCACAGGGTACTCTGGTATTCTATTCTTCAATTGTCCCAGTGTTTGTTCACCCGTCAATTTCAATGCGGCAGTCCATTCTTTCTTTTGTTGGTCAAATACAGCATTGAAGTCTGGTTCATCAATGTTAATCGCAGAACATCTAGATATGTTTAGCATGAGGAAGTGAAATGCACTCCATCCAACTTCTTGAGATTAGTTAATAATTAATTGTTGATGGTTGATTATATTTAAGAATCAAATAAAATCAACATAACTTATTTGCTTAAAATTAGATTCACACAAACATGGAGAGACCGTTTCTCTTTATTTACATTTCGACATGAAGACAACGATTACACGTAATCACAATCTTTATATACAAAGGGAAGTAACTAAGGATAAATCTGAAGCTGTCAAAAGGGAGACAACTTTTACTAAAATCTATATTCACCATTGAAAAATTCCAACACATGAGAGCATCAAATCCCAGTAAAGGTCAAAGCCTAACAGTTTTCCTTTAACAACCAAAACTCTCCAGTTACAAATGGTGCAGGCATCAATTTTCAGCGTCTGTTGCAACTCCATTGAAATGTTGTTAGGAAACTCTGTCACTAATGCTAGCTTCATTGCAGTCTTGAGTCTTTTCCCTGTGAATCCAGCTATTCCTACACGTAGTCGTATTTTGTTGGCGCATTTGTCCACGCATTCTCCTACCCACTTGACTTGTTTGCAAAAGCCTCCTTTAACATGGCACCAATCAAGTCAATGTTCTGATAACCTTCATCTATGTCCAGATAGAGATGGAGCATTTCTTCCCTCCAAATGTAACGGTAACAGGCTTGCCACATCATCTATTGGCTTTAGTTTTGCAACAAGTCATACGTTTTGGAGCAAGGACACAACGTCTCCATTGCCGTAGAAGGACTTTATTATATATCAGTGCTGAGAATTACTTTTTTCTTGTACAGCAACTAAAAAATCAAAGTGAAATAATCAATAAATAAATAACAATAAGACACCAAAATAGATTGAATGAAATGAAGATTTAAAATAAATAATAATAATAATAATAATAAAAACAACAAGAATAATAATAATAATAATAATAATAATAATATTAATAATATTAATAATAATAATAATAATAATATTATTAATAATAATATTATTAATGATAATAATAAACATAATAATAATAACAATAATAATATTATTAATAATAATAATACTAATAATAATATTAATAATAAAAAAATAATCATAATAATACAAAATAGTAATAATAATAATGATATTATCATTAATAATAATAATAATATTAATAATGATAATATTAATAATAATAAAAATAATGAAAATTATATTAATAATATAATACTAATAGTAATATTAATATTAATAATAATTATAATAATAATAATAACAACATTAATATAATAATAATATTAATAATAATAATAATAATGATATTAATAAAAATAATATAAATAAAAATATTATTCATGATAATAATAATATTAATAAAAAATAATAATATTAATAATAATAATATTAATATTTATAAAAATAATAATGATATTAAAATAATAGTAATATTATTATTATTATTAAATAGTAATAATATTATAAATAATGATATTATTAATAATAATAATAATAATATTATCAATAATAATATAATTAATTATAATAATGATATTAATAATAATAATATTAATAATAATAATAACAATAATATTAAGAATAATAATAATATTAATAATAATAATACAACAATAATACAAATAATGATAATATTATTAATAATAATAATAATAATCATGAAAAATAATAACAATAATATTAATAATAATAATAAAATAATATTATTATTAAGAATAATATTAGTATTAATAATAATAATATTAATAATAATATTAATAATAATAATAACATTATTAATAATAATATTATTATAAATAATTATAATATTATTAATAATCATAATAATATTAATAATAGTAATACAATAATAACAATAACATAAATAATAATAATAATAATAGTAATAATATTAATAATAATATTGATAATAATAATAATATTAATAATAATAAAAATAATATTATTATAAATAATAATGATATTAATAATATAATTAATAATGTTATTAATAATGATAAAAATAACAATAATAATATTAATAATATTAATAATAATATTAATAATAATAATATTAATAATAATAATGATAACATTAATAATAGTAATAATAATAATAATATTATTAATAATAATATTAATAATAATAAAAACAATATAATTATTGATAATAATAATATTAACATTAATAATATTAATAATAATAATATCAATAATAATAATAACATAAATAATTATTATAATAATATTATAAATAATAATAATAATAATAAGTATTAATAATAATAATAATAATAATTATAATGATAATACAATAATAACAATAACATTAATAATAATAATATTAATAATAATAATTATTATATTAATAGTAAAAATATTATTAATAATAATAATATTATAAATGATAATATTATTATATATGATAAAGATATTAATAATAATCAATAATGATAATAATAACAATAATAATAATATTAATAATAATAATAATATTAATAATGATAATAAAAATATTATTATCATTAATAATAATAATTATTAATAATAATAATAATAATAATAATAATAATATTAATAATAATGATAATAATAACATTAATAATATTAATGATAATAAAAATAACATTAATAATAATATTATTGTTATTATTAATAATATTAATAATAAAGTAATTATAATAAAAAATATATAAAAAAACTAGTAATTATTAATAATATTAATAATAATAATATTTATAATATTAATAATAATAAAAGTAATAATAAGATTAATAGTAATATTAATAATAATATTTATAATAATATTATTAATAATAATAATAATTTATTATTATCAATGATTATAATATTAATAATAAAAATATTATTATTTATAATGATAATATCATTAATAATATGATAATAATATTATTAATAATAATAATAATTATAGTAATAATAATAATAATATTATTTTTAATGATAATAATATTAATAATAATAATTATAATAATATTAATAATAATATTAATAATAATAACATAATAATAACATTAATAACAATATTAATATTATTATTATTATTAATAATAATAAAAATAATAATAATATTAATAATAATAATAATATCATTAATAATAATATTATTATTATTAAAATTATTATTATTAATAATAATCTTAATAATAATAATTATAATATTAATAGTAATAATAATATTAATAATTATAATATTATTATTATTAATACTATTAATAAAAATAATAATAATAATATTATTTATAATAATAATAATAATAATAATAGCAATAATAATAATATTAATAATAATAACAATAATAATAATAATAATGATAGCAATAATAATAATAATTATATTAATAAAATAATAATAATAATAATAATAATAATCATATTATTAATAATAATAATTATATTAGCAATAATAATAATAATAATAATAATAATAATAATAATAATAATAATAATAATAATACATGTTCGTCTAAACTCTTTCTTGCCAACTCTTGACTTTAACTGTAATCTTCACCGACTGTTTTTCTGTCTCTTTTAGCTATTCACAAAAGAAGATAACATTGTGCCTTCTGCTTCATTCTTTTTCACAGCAATCATTATCCTCATATGCAAATTGATGTCATATGTACAGGGTGGAATGTTAAAATTATCGCCCTGAAGAAAACAACAGAAAAAAGAAAAGCTTTAAAACTTGAAAAGCGCCAGTGGGAACACGGCAAATACTCAGCAGATGGCAGCGATCAGGCTCGCTTTGATTTTGTGGGGGTCATGTCGGCGATGTTGTTAACGTATTACCGGACGAAGTAGTTCAGGTCGAAGGAGGAGGGTGGTGGTGAGAGAAGAGTACAAATTTGTAGCATTCCTTCTGAAGCCAAACCTTGGTCTCTTCGAACTTGTGTCAAGGCCGGTGTCAAGTTCTGCTGCCATATACAGGGTCTGCCAGTGGCCACCTGATTGCAACACGGGATCACTGAACTCTTCAGCATATCCAGATACACTTTGGTGTTGATTTTAAAACCGACTTGAAGATGTGAGGTGGCATGATGTGGCCGTTACTTGAAACCACACCAAAGACTATAACCGTAGGTTGTCCAATGCATTGAGCTGTACTCTCAAGCGTTGAACCGTCTGGATTTGCATTTGGATGGTGCTGGCAATGTCCCTGTTGTCATAACTTGGATCGGTAGAAAGCATAAGTTGCACAGCGATGCATCTCCAATCTCGTTCGTTGAACATTGTGTCACTTTTAAACATGATAGAAGACTCCTATCTCTCTTTGGATTTGTACATAACTAGCAAATTAGTAGATGGTTTGGAACAAAAAAGACAACTAGTTTTCATCAAGCAGAAATGGAATCATGTTGTCTTTTCTAGGGGGATAAGTTCATCGTTCCACCCTGTATATTAATAAACCGTCTATAAACGAAAGTTTCTTTTCTCTTTCTTTCCTTGATTTCGTCACTCGTCACTTGTGTAAATCACGTTTTGCATTACTTTGGCCACAGTAACAGAAGATGCCTTTGTAATCACAAGTAACGAAAGATGTATTAGTAATCACAAGTAACGAAAGATGCATTAGTAATCACAAGTAACGACAGATGTACTAGTAATCACAAGTAACGGAAGATGCATTAGTAATCACAAGTAACGAAAGATGCATTAGTAATCACAAGTAACGGAAGATGTATTAGTAATCACAAGTAACGGAAGATGCATTAGCAATCACAAGTAACGAAAGATGTATTAGTAATAACAAGTAACGAAAGATGTATTAGTAATAACAAGTAACGGAAGATGCAATAGTAATCACAAGTAACAAAAGATGCATTAGTAATCACAAGTAACGAAAGATGTATTAGAAATCACAAGTAACGAAAGATGCATTAGTAATCACAAGTAACGAAAGATGTATTAGTAATCACAAGTAACGGAAGATGCATTAGCAATCACAAGTAACGAAAGAGGCAATAGTAATCACAAGTAACGAAAGATGTATTAGTAATCACAAGTAACGAAAGATGTATTAGTAATCACAAGTAACGAAAGATGCATTAGTAATCACAAGTAACGAAAGAGGCATTAGTAATCACAAGTAACGAAAGATGCAATAGTAATCACAAGTAACGAAAGATGTATTAGTAATCACAAGTAACGAAAGATGTATTAGTAATCACAAGTAACGGAAGATGCATTAGCAATCACAAGTAACGAAAGAGGCAATAGTAATAACAAGTAACGAAAGATGTATTAGTAATCACAAGTAACGGAAGATGCATTAGCAATCACAAGTAACGAAAGAGGCAATAGTAATCACAAGTAACGAAAGATGTATTAGTAATCACAAGTAATGAAAGATGCATTAGTAATCACAAGTAACGAAAGATGCAATAGTAATCACAAGTAAAGAAAGATGCATTAGTAATCACAAGTAACGAAAGATGCATTAGTAATCACAAGTAACGAAAGATGTATTAGTAATCACAAGTAACGGAAGATGCATTAGCAATCAGAAGTAACGAAAGATGCATTAGTAATCACAAGTAACGAAAGATGCATTAGTAATCACAAGTAACGAAAGATGTATTAGTAATCACAAGTAACGAAAGATGCATTAGTAATCACAAGTAACGAAAGATGCATTAGTAATCACAAGTAACGAAAGATGTATTAGTAATCACAAGTAACGACAGATGTATTAGTAATCACAAGTAACGAAAGATGTATTAGTAATCACAAGTAACGAAAGATGTATTAGTAATCACAAGTAACGAAAGATGCATTAGTAATCACAAGTAACGAGAGATGCATTAGTAATCACAAGTAACGAAAGATGTATTAGTAATCACAAGTAACGAAAGATGCATTAGTAATCACAAGTAACGAAAGATGCATTAGTAATCACAAGTAACGAAAGATGCATTAGTAATCACAAGTAACGAAAGATGTATTAGTAATCACAAGTAACGACAGATGTATTAGTAATCACAAGTAACGAAAGATGCATTAGTAATCACAAGTAACGAAAGATGTATTAGTAATCACAAGTAACGAAAGATGTATTAGTAATCACAAGTAACGAAAGATGCATTAGTAATCACAAGTAACGAAAGATGTATTAGTAATCACAAGTAACGAAAGATGCATTAGTAATCACAAGTAACGAAAGATGTATTAGTAATCACATGTAACGGAAGATGCATTAGTAATCACAAGTAACGAAAGATGTATTAGTAATCACAAGTAACGAAAGATGTATTAGTAATCACAAGTAACGGAAGATGCATTAGTAATCACAAGTAACGAAAGATGCATTAGTAATCACAAGTAACGAAAGATGCATTAGTAATCACAAGTAACGAAAGATGCATTAGTAATCACAAGTAACGAAAGATGTATTAGTAATCACAAGTAACGAAAGATGCATTAGTAATCACAAGTAACGAAAGATGCATTAGTAATCACAAGTAACGAAAGATGTATTAGTAATCACAAGTAACGACAGATGTATTAGTAATCACAAGTAACGAAAGATGTATTAGTAATCACAAGTAACGAAAGATGTATTAGTAATCACAAGTAACGAAAGATGCATTAGTAATCACAAGTAACGAAAGATGTATTAGTAATCACATGTAACGGAAGATGCATTAGTAATCACAAGTAACGAAAGATGTATTAGTAATCACAAGTAACGGAAGATGTATTAGTAATCACAAGTAACGAAAGATGCATTAGTAATCACAAGTAACGAAAGATGTATTAGTAATCACAAGTAATGAAAGATGCATTAGTAATCACAAGTAATGAAAGATGTATTAGCAATCACAAGTAACGAAAGATGTATTAGTAATCACAAGTAATAAAAGATGCATTAGTAATCACAAGTAACGAAAGATGTATTAGTAATCACAAGTAATGAAAGATGCATTAGTAATCACAAGTAACGAAAGATGTATTAGTAATCACAAGTAACGAAAGATGTATTAGTAATCACAAGTAATGAAAGATGTATTAGTAATCACAAGTAACGAAAGATGCATTAGTAATCACAAGTAACGAAAGATGTATTAGTAATCACAAGTAACGAAAGATGTATTAGTAATCACAAGTAATGAAAGATGCATTAGTAATCACAAGTAACGAAAGATGTATTAGTAATCACAAGTAATGAAAGATGCATTAGTAATCACAAGTAACGAAAGATGCATCGATAATCACAAGTAACGAAAGATGTATTAGTAATCACAAGTAACGAAAGATGCATTAGTAATCACAAGTAACGAAAGATGTATTAGTAATCACAAGTAACGAAAGATGCATTAGTAATCACAAGTAACGAAAGATGCATTCGTAATCACAAGGAACGAAAGATGTATTAGTAATCACAAGTAACGAAAGATGTATTAGTAATCACAAGTAACGAAAGATGTATTAGTAATCACAAGTAACGAAAGATGCATTAGTAATCACAAGTAACGAAAGATGTATTAGTAATCACAAGTAACGAAAGATGTATTAGTAATCACAAGTAACGAAAGATGTATTAGTAATCACAAGTAACGAAAGATGCATTAGTAATCACAAGTAACGAAAGATATATTAGTAATCACAAGAAATTAAAGATGTATTAGTAATCACAAGTAACGAAAGAGGCATTAGTAATCACAAGTAACGAAAGATGTATTAGTAATCACAAGTAATGAAAGATGCATTAGTAATCACAAGTAACGAAAGATGTATTAGTAATCACAAGTAATGAAAGATGCATTAGCAATCACAAGTAACGAAAGATGTATTAGTAATCACAAGTAACGAAAGATGTATTAGTAATCACAAGTAACGGAAGATGCATTAGTAATCACAAGTAACGGAAGATGTATTAGTAATCACAAGTAACGAAAGATGCATTAGTAATCAGAAGTAACGAAAGATGTATTAGTAATCACAAGTAATGAAAGATGCATTAGTAATCACAAGTAACGGAAGATGCATTAGTAATCACAAGTAACGAAAGATGTATTAGTAATCACAAGTAACGAAAGATGCATTAGTAATCACAAGTAACGAAAGCTATTAGTAATCACAAGTAATGAAAGATGCATTAGTAATCACAAGTAACGAAAGATGCATTAGTAATCACAAGTAACGAAAGATGCATTAGTAATCACAAGTAACGAAAGATGCATTAGTAATCACAAGTAACGAAAGATGCAATAGTAATCACAAGTAACGGAAGATGCATTAGTAATCACAAGTAACGAAAGATTCATTAGTAATCACAAGTAACGAAACACGCATTAGTAATCACAAGTAACGGAAGATGTATTAGTAATCACAAGTAACGGAAGATGTATTAGTAATCACAAGTAACGAAAGATGCATTAGTAATCACAAGTAACGAAAGATGCATTAGTAATTACAAGTAACGAAAGATGTATTAGTAATCACAAGTAACGAAAGATTCATTAGTAATCACAAGTAATGAAAGATGCATTAGTAATCACAAGTAACGAAAGATGCATTAGTAATCACAAGTAACGAAAGATGTATTAGTAATCACAAGTAACGAAAGATGCATTAGTAATCACAAGTAACGAAAGATGTATTAATAATCACAAGTAACGAAAGATGTATTAGTAATCACAAGTTAATGAAAGATGCATTAGTAATCACAAGTAACGAAAGATGTATTAGCAATCACAAGTAACGAAAGATGCATTAGTAATCACAAGTAACGAAAGATGCATTAGTAATCACAAGTAACGAAAGATGCAATAGTAATCACAAGTAACGAAAGATGTATTAGTAATCACAAGTAACGAAAGATGCATTAGTAATCACAAGTAACGAAAGAGGCATTAGTAATCACAAGTAACGAAAGATGCATTAGTAATCACAAGTAACGAAAGATGTATTAGTAATCACAAGTAACGAAAGATGTATTAGTAATCACAAGTAACGGAAGATGCATTAGCAATCACAAGTAACGAAAGAGGCAATAGTAATAACAAGTAACGAAAGATGTATTAGTAATCACAAGTAACGGAAGATGCATTAGCAATCACAAGTAACGAAAGAGGCAATAGTAATCACAAGTAACGAAAGATGTATTAGTAATCACAAGTAACGAAAGATGCATTAGTAATCACAAGTAACGAAAGATGCATTAGTAATCACAAGTAACGAAAGATGTATTAGTAATCACAAGTAACGACAGATGTATTAGTAATCACAAGTAACGAAAGATGTATTAGTAATCACAAGTAACGAAAGATGTATTAGTAATCACAAGTAACGAAAGATGCATTAGTAATCACAAGTAACGAAAGATGTATTAGTAATCACATGTAACGGAAGATGCATTAGTAATCAAAAGTAACGAAAGATGTATTAGTAATCACAAGTAACGGAAGATGTATTAGTAATCACAAGTAACGAAAGATGCATTAGTAATCACAAGTAACGAAAGATGTATTAGTAATCACAAGTAATGAAAGATGCATTAGTAATCACAAGTAATGAAAGATGTATTAGCAATCACAAGTAACGAAAGATGTATTAGTAATCACAAGTAATGAAAGATGCATTAGTAATCACAAGTAACGAAAGATGTATTAGTAATCACAAGTAATGAAAGATGCATTAGTAATCACAAGTAACGAAAGATGTATTAGTAATCACAAGTAACGAAAGATGTATTAGTAATCACAAGTAATGAAAGATGTATTAGTAATCACAAGTAACGAAAGATGCATTAGTAATCACAAGTAACGAAAGATGTATTAGTAATCACAAGTAACGAAAGATGTATTAGTAATCACAAGTAATGAAAGATGCATTAGTAATCACAAGTAACGAAAGATGTATTAGTAATCACAAGTAATGAAAGATGCATTAGTAATCACAAGTAACGAAAGATGCATCGATAATCACAAGTAACGAAAGATGTATTAGTAATCACAAGTAACGAAAGATGCATTAGTAATCACAAGTAACGAAAGATGTATTAGTAATCACAAGTAACGAAAGATGCATTAGTAATCACAAGTAACGAAAGATGCATTCGTAATCACAAGTAACGAAAGATGTATTAGTAATCACAAGTAACGAAAGATGTATTAGTAATCACAAGTAACGAAAGATGTATTAGTAATCACAAGTAACGAAAGATGCATTAGTAATCACAAGTAACGAAAGATGTATTAGTAATCACAAGTAACGAAAGATGTATTAGTAATCACAAGTAACGAAAGATGTATTAGTAATCACAAGTAACGAAAGATGCATTAGTAATCACAAGTAACGAAAGATGTATTAGTAATCACAAGAAATTAAAGATGTATTAGTAATCACAAGTAACGAAAGAGGCATTAGTAATCACAAGTAACGAAAGATGTATTAGTAATCACAAGTAATGAAAGATGCATTAGTAATCACAAGTTACGAAAGATGTATTAGTAATCACAAGTAATGAAAGATGCATTAGCAATCACAAGTAACGACAGATGTATTAGTAATCACAAGTAACGAAAGATGTATTAGTAATCACAAGTAACGGAAGATGCATTAGTAATCACAAGTAACGGAAGATGTATTAGTAATCACAAGTAACGAAAGATGCATTAGTAATCAGAAGTAACGAAAGATGTATTAGTAATCACAAGTAATGAAAGATGCATTAGTAATCACAAGTAACGGAAGATGCATTAGTAATCACAAGTAACGAAAGATGTATTAGTAATCACAAGTAACGAAAGATGCATTAGTAATCACAAGTAACGAAAGCTATTAGTAATCACAAGTAATGAAAGATGCATTAGTAATCACAAGTAACGAAAGATGTATTAGTAATCACAAGTAACGAAAGATGCATTAGTAATCACAAGTAACGAAAGATGCATTAGTAATCACAAGTAACGAAAGATGCAATAGTAATCACAAGTAACGGAAGATGCATTAGTAATCACAAGTAACGAAAGATTCATTAGTAATCACAAGTAACGAAACACGCATTAGTAATCACAAGTAACGGAAGATGTATTAGTAATCACAAGTAACGGAAGATGTATTAGTAATCACAAGTAACGAAAGATGCATTAGTAATCACAAGTAACGAAAGATGCATTAGTAATTACAAGTAACGAAAGATGTATTAGTAATCACAAGTAACGAAAGATTCATTAGTAATCACAAGTAATGAAAGATGCATTAGTAATCACAAGTAACGAAAGATGCATTAGTAATCACAAGTAACGAAAGATGTATTAGTAATCACAAGTAACGAAAGATGCATTAGTAATCACAAGTAACGAAAGATGTATTAATAATCACAAGTAACGAAAGATGTATTAGTAATCACAAGTAATGAAAGATGCATTAGTAATCACAAGTAACGAAAGATGTATTAGCAATCACAAGTAACGAAAGATGCATTAGTAATCACAAGTAACGAAAGATGCATTAGTAATCACAAGTAACGAAAGATGCAATAGTAATCACAAGTAACGAAAGATGTATTAGTAATCACAAGTAACGAAAGATGCATTAGTAATCACAGGTAACGAAAGATGTATTAGTAATCACAAGTAACGGAAGATGCATTAGTAATCACAAGTAACGAAAGATGTATTAGTAATCACAAGTAACGAAAGATGTATTAGTAATCACAAGTAACGGAAGATGCATTAGTAATCACAAGTAACGAAAGAGGCAATAGTAATCACAAGTAACGAAAGAGGCAATAGTAATCACAAGTAACGGAAGATGTATTAGTAATCACAAGTAAAGAAAGATGCAATAGTAATCACAAGTAACGAAAGATGTATTAGTAATCACAAGTAACGAAAGATGCATTAGTAATCACAAGTAACGGAAGATGTATTAGTAATCACAAGTAACGAAAGATGCATTAGTAATCACAAGTAACGGAAGATTTATTAGTAATCACAAGTAACGAAAGATTTATTAGGAATCACAAGTAACGAAAGATGCATTAGTAATCACAAGTAACGGAAGATGCATTAGTAATCACAAGTAACGAAAGATGCATTAGTAATCACAAGTAACGGAAGATGCATTAGTAATCACAAGTAACGAAAGATGCAATAGTAATTACAAGTAACGAAAGATGCATTAGTAATCACAAGTAACGAAAGAGGCATTAGTAATCACAAGTAACGAAAGATGTATTAGTAATCACAAGTAACGAAAGATTTATTAGTAATCACAAGTAACGAAAGATTTATTAGTAATCACAAGTTACGAAAGATGTATTAGTAATCACAAGTAACGGAAGATGCAATAGTAATCACAAGTAACGATAGAGGCAATAGTAATCACAAGTAACGAAAGAGGCAAAAGTAATCACAAGTAAAGAAAGATGTATTAGTAATCACAAGTAACGAAAGATGTATTAGTAATCACAAGTAACGAAAGATGTATTAGTAATCACAAGTAACGAAAGATGTATTAGTAATCACAAGTAACGAAAGATGCATTAGTAATCACAAGTAACGAAAGATGTATTAGTAATCACAAGTAACGAAAGATGCATTAGTAATCACAAGTAACGAAAGATGCATTAGTAATCACAAGTAACGAAAGATGCATTAGTAATCACAAGTAACGAAAGATGTATTAGTAATCACAAGTAACGACAGATGTATTAGTAATCACAAGTAACGAAAGATGCATTAGTAATCACAAGTAACGAAAGATGTATTAGTAATCACAAGTAACGAAAGATGTATTAGTAATCACAAGTAACGAAAGATGCATTAGTAATCACAAGTAACGAAAGATGTATTAGTAATCACAAGTAACGAAAGATGCATTAGTAATCACAAGTAACGAAAGATGTATTAGTAATCACATGTAACGGAAGATGCATTAGTAATCACAAGTAACGAAAGATGTATTAGTAATCACAAGTAACGGAAGATGTATTAGTAATCACAAGTAACGGAAGATGCATTAGTAATCACAAGTAACGAAAGATGCATTAGTAATCACAAGTAACGAAAGATGCATTAGTAATCACAAGTAACGAAAGATGCATTAGTAATCACAAGTAACGAAAGATGTATTAGTAATCACAAGTAACGAAAGATGCATTAGTAATCACAAGTAACGAAAGATGCATTAGTAATCACAAGTAACGAAAGATGTATTAGTAATCACAAGTAACGACAGATGTATTAGTAATCACAAGTAACGAAAGATGTATTAGTAATCACAAGTAACGAAAGATGTATTAGTAATCACAAGTAACGAAAGATGCATTAGTAATCACAAGTAACGAAAGATGTATTAGTAATCACAAGTAATGAAAGATGCATTAGTAATCACAAGTAATGAAAGATGTATTAGCAATCACAAGTAACGAAAGATGTATTAGTAATCACAAGTAATGAAAGATGCATTAGTAATCACAAGTAACGAAAGATGTATTAGTAATCACAAGTAATGAAAGATGCATTAGTAATCACAAGTAACGAAAGATGTATTAGTAATCACAAGTAACGAAAGATGTATTAGTAATCACAAGTAATGAAAGATGTATTAGTAATCACAAGTAACGAAAGATGCATTAGTAATCACAAGTAACGAAAGATGTATTAGTAATCACAAGTAACGAAAGATTTATTAGTAATCACAAGTAATGAAAGATGCATTAGTAATCACAAGTAACGAAAGATGTATTAGTAATCACAAGTAATGAAAGATGCATTAGTAATCACAAGTAACGAAAGATGCATTCGTAATCACAAGTAACGAAAGATGTATTAGTAATCACAAGTAACGAAAGATGCATTAGTAATCACAAGTAACGAAAATGTATTAGTAATCACAAGTAACGAAAGATGCATTAGTAATCACAAGTAACGAAAGATGCATTCGTAATCACAAGTAACGAAAGATGTATTAGTAATCACAAGTAACGAAAGATGCATTAGTAATAACAAGTAACGAAAGATGCATTAGTAATCACAAGTAACGAAAGATGCAATAGTAATCACAAGTAACGGAAGATGCATTAGTAATCACAAGTAACGAAAGATGCATTAGTAATCACAAGTAACGAAACACGCATTAGTAATCACAAGTAACGGAAGATGTATTAGTAATCACAAGTAACGGAAGATGTATTAGTAATCACAAGTAACGAAAGATGCATTAGTAATCACAAGTAACGAAAGATGCATTAGTAATTACAAGTAACGACAGATGTATTAGTAATCACAAGTAACGAAAGATTCATTAGTAATCACAAGTAATGAAAGATGCATTAGTAATCACAAGTAACGAAAGATGCATTAGTAATCACAAGTAACGAAAGATGTATTAGTAATCACAAGTAACGAAAGATGCATTAGTTATCACAAGTAACGAAAGATGTATTAATAATCACAAGTAACGAAAGATGTATTAGTAATCACAAGTAATGAAAGATGCATTAGTAATCACAAGTAACGAAAGATGTATTAGCAATCACAAGTAACGAAAGATGCATTAGTAATCACAAGTAACGAAAGATGCATTAGTAATCACAAGTAACGAAAGATGCAATAGTAATCACAAGTAACGGAAGATGCATTAGTAATCACAAGTAACGAAAGATTCATTAGTAATCACAAGTAACGAAAGACGCATTAGTAATCACAAGTAACGGAAGATGTATTAGTAATCACAAGTAACGGAAGATGCATTAGTAAACACAAGTAACGGAAGCTGTATTAGTAATCACAAGTAACGAAAGATGCATTAGTAATCACAAGTAACGAAAGATGTATTAGTAATCACAAGTAACGGAAGATGTATTAGTAATCACAAGTAACGGAAGATGTATTAGTAATCACAAGTAATTAAAGATGTATTAGTAATCACAAGTAACGAAAGATGCAATAGTAATCACAAGTAACGAAAGATGTATTAGTAATCACAAGTAACGAAAGATGCATTAGTAATCACAGGTAACGAAAGATGTACTAGTAATCACAAGGTACGGAAGATGCATTAGTAATCACAAGTAACGAAAGATGTATTAGTAATCACAAGTAACGAAAGATGTATTAGTAATCACAAGTAACGGAAGATGCATTAGTAATCACAAGTAACGAAAAAGGCAATAGTAATCACAAGTAACGAAAGAGGCAATAGTAATCACAAGTAACGGAAGATGTATTAGTAATCACAAGTAAAGAAAGATGCAATAGTAATCACAAGTAACGAAAGATGTATTAGTAATCACAAGTAACGAAAGATGCATTAGTAATCACAAGTAACGGAAGATGTATTAGTAATCACAAGTAACGAAAGATGCATTAGTAATCACAAGTAACGGAAGATGTATTAGTAATCACAAGTAACGAAAGATGTATTAGGAATCACAAGTAACGGAAGATGCATTAGTAATCACAAGTAACGAAAGAGGCATTAGTAATCACAAGTAACGGAAGATGCATTAGTAATCACAAGTAACGAAAGATGCAATAGAAATTACAAGTAACGAAAGATGCATTAGTAATCACAAGTAACGAAAGAGGCATTAGTAATCACAAGTAACGAAAGATGTATTAGTAATCACAAGTAACGAAAGATTTATAAGTAATCACAAGTAACGAAAGATTTATTAGTAATCACAAGTTACGAAAGATGTATTAGTAATCACAAGTAACGGAAGATGCAATAGTAATCACAAGTAACGATAGAGGCAATAGTAATCACAAGTAACGAAAGAGGCAAAAGTAATCACAAGTAAAGAAAGATGTATTAGTAATCACAAGTAACGAAAGATGTATTAGTAATCACAAGTAACGAAAGATGTATTAGTAATCACAAGTAACGAAAGATGTATTAGTAATCACAAGTAACGAAAGATGCATTAGTAATCACAAGTAACGAAAGATGTATTAGTAATCACAAGTAACGAAAGATGCATTAGTAATCACAAGTAACGAAAGATGCATTAGTAATCACAAGTAACGAAAGATGCATTAGTAATCACAAGTAACGACAGATGTATTAGTAATCACAAGTAACGAAAGATGCATTAGTAATCACAAGTAACGAAAGATGCATTAGTAATCACAAGTAACGAAAGATGTATTAGTAATCACAAGTAACGACAGATGTATTAGTAATCACAAGTAACGAAAGATGTATTAGTAATCACAAGTAACGAAAGATGTATTAGTAATCACAAGTAACGAAAGATGCATTAGTAATCACAAGTAAGAAAGATGTATTAGTAATCACATGTAACGGAAGATGCATTAGTAATCACAAGTAACGAAAGATGTATTAGTAATCACAAGTAACGGAAGATGTATTAGTAATCACAAGTAACGAAAGATGCATTAGTAATCACAAGTAACGAAAGATGTATTAGTAATCACAAGTAATGAAAGATGCATTAGTAATCACAAGTAATGAAAGATGTATTAGCAATCACAAGTAACGAAAGATGTATTAGTAATCACAAGTAATGAAAGATGCATTAGTAATCACAAGTAACGAAAGATGTATTAGTAATCATAAGTAATGAAAGATGCATTAGTAATCACAAGTAACGAAAGATGTATTAGTAATCACAAGTAACGAAAGATGTATTAGTAATCACAAGTAATGAAAGATGTATTAGTAATCACAAGTAACGAAAGATGCATTAGTAATCACAAGTAACGAAAGATGTATTAGTAATCACAAGTAACGAAAGATGTATTAGTAATCACAAGTAATGAAAGATGCATTAGTAATCACAAGTAACGAAAGATGTATTAGTAATCACAAGTAATGAAAGATGCATTAGTAATCACAAGTAACGAAAGATGCATCGATAATCACAAGTAACGAAAGATGTATTAGTAATCACAAGTAACGAAAGATGCATTAGTAATCACAAGTAACGAAAGATGTATTAGTAATCACAAGTAACGAAAGATGCATTAGTAATCACAAGTAACGAAAGATGCATTCGTAATCACAAGTAACGAAAGATGTATTAGTAATCACAAGTAACGAAAGATGTATTAGTAATCACAAGTAACGAAAGATGTATTAGTAATCACAAGTAACGAAAGATGCATTAGTAATCACAAGTAACGACAGATGTATTAGTAATCACAAGTAACGAAAGATGTATTAGTAATCACAAGTAACGAAAGATGTATTAGTAATCAAAAGTAACGAAAGATGCATTAGTAATCACAAGTAACGAAAGATGTATTAGTAATCACAAGTAATTAAAGATGTATTAGTAATCACAAGTAACGAAAGAGGCAATAGTAATCACAAGTAACGAAAGATGTATAAGTAATCACAAGTAATGAAAGATGCATTAGTAATCACAAGTAACGAAAGATGTATTAGTAATCACAAGTAATGAAAGATGCATTAGCAATCACAAGTAACGAAAGATGTATTAGTAATCACAAGTAACGAAAGATGTATTAGTAATCACAAGTAACGGAAGATGCATTAGTAATCGCAAGTAACGGAAGATGTATTAGTAATCACAAGTAACGAAAGATGCATTAGTAATCAGAAGTAACGAAAGATGTATTAGTAATCACAAGTAATGAAAGATGCATTAGTAATCACAAGTAACGGAAGATGCATTAGTAATCACAAGTAACGAAAGATGTATTAGTAATCACAAGTAACGAAAGATGCATTAGTAATCACAAGTAACGAAAGCTATTAGTAATCACAAGTAATGAAAGATGCATTAGTAATCACAAGTAATGAAAGATGCATTAGTAATCACAAGTAACGAAAGATGTATTAGTAATCACAAGTAATGAAAGATGCATTAGTAAACACAAGTAACGAAAGATGTATTAGTAATCACAAGTAACGAAAGATGCATTAGTAATCACAAGTAACGAAAGATGCAATAGTAATCACAAGTAACGGAAGATGCATTAGTAATCACAAGTAACGAAAAATTCATTAGTAATCACAAGTAACGAAACACGCATTAGTAATCACAAGTAACGGAAGATGTATTAGTAATCACAAGTAACCGAAGATGTATTAGTAATTACAAGTAACGAAAGATGCATTAGTAATCACAAGTAACGAAAGATGCATTAGTAATTACAAGTAACGAAAGATGTATTAGTAATCACAAGTAACGAAAGATTCATTAGTAATCACAAGTAATGAAAGATGCATTAGTAATCACAAGTAACGAAAGATGCATTAGTAATCACAAGTAACGAAAGATGTATTAGTAATCACAAGTAACGAAAGATGCATTAGTAATCACAAGTAACGAAAGATGCATTAGTAATCACAAGTAACGAAAGATGCATTAGTAATCACAAGTAACGAAAGATGCAATAGTAATCACAAGTAACGGAAGATGCATTAGTAACCACAAGTAACGAAAGATTCATTAGTAATCACAAGTAACGAAAGACGCATTAGTAATCACAAGTAACGGAAGATGTATTAGTAATCACAAGTAACGGAAGATGCATTAGTAAACACAAGTAACGGAAGCTGTATTAGTAATCACAAGTAACGAAAGATGCATTAGTAATCACAAGTAACGAAAGATGTATTAGTAATCACAAGTAACGGAAGATGTATTAGTAATCACAAGTAACGGAAGATGTATTAGTAATCACAAGTAATTAAAGATGTATTAGTAATCACAAGTAACGAAAGATGCAATAGTAATCACAAGTAACGAAAGATGTATTAGTAATCACAAGTAACGAAAGATGCATTAGTAATCACAGGTAACGAAAGATGTATTAGTAATCACAAGTAACGGAAGATGCATTAGTAATCACAAGTAACGAAAGATGTATTAGTAATCACAAGTAACGAAAGATGTATTAGTAATCACAAGTAACGGAAGATGCATTAGTAATCACAAGTAACGAAAGAGGCAATAGTAATCACAAGTAACGAAAGAGGCAATAGTAATCACAAGTAACGGAAGATGTATTAGTAATCACAAGTAAAGAAAGATGCAATAGTAATCACAAGTAACGAAAGATGTATTAGTAATCACAAGTAACGGAAGATGCATTAGTAATCACAAGTAACGGAAGATGTATTAGTAATCACAAGTAACGGAAGATGCATTAGTAATCACAAGTAACGAAAGATGTATTAGGAATCACAAGTAACGGAAGATGCATTAGTAATCACAAGTAACGAAAGATGCATTAGTAATCACAAGTAACGGAAGATGCATTAGTAATCACAAGTAACGGAAGATGTATTAGTAATCACAAGTAACGGAAGATGCATTAGTAATCACAAGTAACGAAAGATGTATTAGGAATCACAAGTAACGGAAGATGCATTAGTAATCACAAGTAACGAAAGATGCATTAGTAATCACAAGTAACGGAAGATGCATTAGTAATCACAAGTAACGAAAGATGCAATAGTAATTACAAGTAACGAAAGATGCATTAGTAATCACAAGTAACGAAAGAGGCATTAGTAATCACAAGTAACGAAAGATGTATTAGTAATCACAAGTAACGAAAGATTTATTAGTAATCACAAGTAACGAAAGATTTATTAGTAATCACAAGTTACGAAAGATGTATTAGTAATCACAAGTAACGGAAGATGCAATAGTAATCACAAGTAACGATAGAGGCAATAGTAATCACAAGTAACGAAAGAGGCAAAAGTAATCACAAGTAAAGAAAAATGTATTAGTAATCACAAGTAACGAAAGATGTATTAGTAATCACAAGTAACGAAAGATGTATTAGTAATCACAAGTAACGAAAGATGTATTAGTAATCACAAGTAACGAAAGAGGCATTAGTAATCACAAGTAACGAAAGATGTATTAGTAATCACAAGTAACGAAAGATGTATTAGTAATCACAAGTAACGAAAGATCTATTAGTAATCACAAGTAACGAAAGATGTATTAGTAATCACAAGTAACGAAAGATGCATTAGTAATCACAAGTAACGAAAGATGCAATAGTAATCACAAGTAACGAAAGATGTATTAGTAATCACAAGTAACGAAAGATGTATTAGTAATCACAAGTAACGAAAGATGTATTAGTAATCACAAGTAACGAAAGATGTATTAGTAATCACAAGTAACGGAAGATGCAATAGTAATCACAAGTAACGATAGAGGCAATAGTAATCACAAGTAACGAAAGAGGCAATAGTAATCACAAGTAACGAAAGATGTATTAGTAATCACAAGTAATGAAAGATGCATTAGTAATCACAAGTAACGAAAGATGTATTAGTAATCACAAGTAATGAAAGATGCAATAGTAATCACAAGTAACGATAGAGGCAATAGTAATCACAAGTAACGAAAGAGGCAATAGTAATCACAAGTAAAGTAAGATGCAATAGTAATCACAAGTAACGAAAGATGCAATAGTAATCACAAGTAACGAAAGATGTATTAGTAATCACAAGTAACGAAGATGCATTAGTAATCACAAGTAACGAAAGATGTATTAGTAATCACAAGTAACGAATGATGTATTAGTAATCACAAGTAACGAAAGATGCAATAGTAATAACAAGTAACGAAGATGCAATAGTAATCACAAGTAACGAAAGATGTATTAGTAATCACAAGTAACGAAAGATGTATTAGTAATCACAAGTAACGAAAGATGTATTAGTAATCACAAGTAACGAAAGATGTATTTGTAATCACAAGTAACGGAAGATGCATTAGTAATCACAAGTAACGAAAGATGCAATAGTAATCACAAGTAACGAAAGATGCAATAGTAATCACAAGTAACGAAAGATGCATTAGTAATCACAAGTAACGAAAGATGCATTAGTAATCACAAGTAACGAAAGAAGCATTAGTAATCACAAGTAACGAAAGATGCAATAGTAATCACAAGTAACGAAAGATGTATTAGTAATCACAAGTAACGAAAGATGTATTAGTAATCACAAGTAATGAAAGATGTATTAGTAATCACAAGTAACGAAAGATGCATTAGTAATCACAAGTAACGAAAGATGTATTAGTAATCACAAGTAACGAAAGATGTATTAGTAATCACAAGTAATGAAAGATGCATTAGTAATCACAAGTAACGAAAGATGTATTAGTAATCACAAGTAATGAAAGATGCATTAGTAATCACAAGTAACGAAAGATGCATTAGTAATCACAAGTAACGAAAGATGTATTAGTAATCACAAGTAACGAAAGATGCATTAGTAATCACAAGTAACGAAAGATGTATTAGTAATCACAAGTAACGAAAGATGCATTAGTAATCACAAGTAACGAAAGATGCATTCGTAATCACAAGTAACGAAAGATGTATTAGTAATCACAAGAAACGAAAGATGTATTAGTAATCACAAGTAACGAAAGATGTATTAGTAATCACAAGTAACGAAAGATGCATTAGTAATCACAAGTAACGACAGATGTATTAGTAATCACAAGTAACGAAAGATGTATTAGTAATCACAAGTAACGAAAGATGCAATAGTAATCACAAGTAACGAAAGATGTATTAGTAATCACAAGTAACGGAAGATGCATTAGTAATCACAAGTAATGAAAGATGCATTAGTAATCACAAGTAACGATAGAGGCAATAGTAATCACAAGTAACGAAAGAGGCAATAGTAATCACAAGTAACGAAAGATGTATTAGTAATCACAAGTAATGAAAGATGCATTAGTAATCACAAGTAACGAAAGATGTATTAGTAATCACAAGTAATGAAAGATGCAATAGTAATCACAAGTAACGATAGAGGCAATAGTAATCACAAGTAACGAAAGAGGCAATAGTAATCACAAGTAAAGTAAGATGCAATAGTAATCACAAGTAACGAAAGATGCAATAGTAATCACAAGTAACGAAAGATGTATTAGTAATCACAAGTAACGAAGATGCATTAGTAATCACAAGTAACGAAAGATGTATTAGTAATCACAAGTAACGAATGATGTATTAGTAATCACAAGTAACGAAAGATGCAATAGTAATCACAAGTAACGAAGATGCAATAGTAATCACAAGTAACGAAAGATGTATTAGTAATCACAAGTAACGAAAGATGTATTAGTAATCACAAGTAACGAAAGATGCATTAGTAATCACAAGTAACGAAAGATGTATTAGTAATCACAAGTAACGAAAGATGCATTAGTAATCACAAGTAACGAAAGATGCATTCGTAATCACAAGTAACGAAAGATGTATTAGTAATCACAAGTAACGAAAGATGTATTAGTAATCACAAGTAACGAAAGATGTATTAGTAATCACAAGTAATGAAAGATGCATTAGTAATCACAAGTAACGACAGATGTATTAGTAATCACAAGTAACGAAAGATGTATTAGTAATCACAAGTAACGAAAGATGTATTAGTAATCACAAGTAACGAAAGATGCATTAGTAATCACAAGTAACGAAAGATGTATTAGTAATCACAAGTAATTAAAGATGTATTAGTAATCACAAGTAACGAAAGAGGCAATAGTAATCACAAGTAACGAAAGATGTATTAGTAATCACAAGTAATGAAAGATGCATTAGTAATCACAAGTAACGAAAGATGTATTAGTAATCACAAGTAATGAAAGATGCATTAGCAATCACAAGTAACGAAAGATGTATTAGTAATCACAAGTAACGAAAGATGTATTAGTAATCACAAGTAACGGAAGATGCATTAGTAATCACAAGTAACGGAAGATGTATTAGTAATCACAAGTAACGAAAGATGCATTAGTAATCAGAAGTAACGAAAGATGTATTAGTAATCACAAGTAATGAAAGATGCATTAGTAATCACAAGTAACGAAAGATGTATTAGTAATCACAAGTAACGAAAGATGTATTAGTAATCACAAGTAACGAAAGATGCATTAGTAATCACAAGTAACGAAAGCTATTAGTAATCACAAGTAATGAAAGATGCATTAGTAATCACAAGTAATGAAAGATGCATTAGTAATCACAAGTAACGAAAGATGTATTAGTAATCACAAGTAATGAAAGATGCATTAGTAATCACAAGTAACGAAAGATGTATTAGTAATCACAAGTAACGAAAGATGCATTAGTAATCACAAGTAACGAAAGATGCAATAGTAATCACAAGTAACGGAAGATGCATTAGTAATCACAAGTAACGAAAAATTCATTAGTAATCACAAGTAACGAAACACGCATTAGTAATCACAAGTAACGGAAGATGTATTAGTAATCACAAGTAACCGAAGATGTATTAGTAATTACAAGTAACGAAAGATGCATTAGTAATCACAAGTAACGAAAGATGCATTAGTAATTACAAGTAACGAAAGATGTATTAGTAATCACAAGTAACGAAAGATGTATTAGTAATCACAAGTAATGAAAGATGCATTAGTAATCACAAGTAACGAAAGATGCATTAGTAATCACAAGTAACGAAAGATGTATTAGTAATCACAAGTAACGAAAGATGCATTAGTAATCACAAGTAACGAAAGATGTATTAGCAATCACAAGTAACGAAAGATGCATTAGTAATCACAAGTAACGAAAGATGCAATAGTAATCACAAGTAACGGAAGATGCATTAGTAATCACAAGTAACGAAAGATTCATTAGTAATCACAAGTAACGAAAGACGCATTAGTAATCACAAGTAACGGAAGATGTATTAGTAATCACAAGTAACGGAAGATGCATTAGTAAACACAAGTAACGGAAGCTGTATTAGTAATCACAAGTAACGAAAGATGCATTAGTTATCACAAGTAACGAAAGATGTATTAGTAATCACAAGTAACGGAAGATGTATTAGTAATCACAAGTAACGGAAGATGTATTAGTAATCACAAGTAATTAAAGATGTATTAGTAATCACAAGTAACGAAAGATGCAATAGTAATCACAAGTAACGAAAGATGTATTAGTAATCACAAGTAACGAAAGATGCATTAGTAATCACAGGTAACGAAAGATGTATTAGTAATCACAAGTAACGGAAGATGCATTAGTAATCACAAGTAACGAAAGATGTATTAGTAATCACAAGTAACGAAAGATGTATTAGTAATCACAAGTAACGGAAGATGCATTAGTAATCACAAGTAACGAAAGAGGCAATAGTAATCACAAGTAACGAAAGAGGCAATAGTAATCACAAGTAACGGAAGATGTATTAGTAATCACAAGTAAAGAAAGATGCAATAGTAATCACAAGTAACGAAAGATGTATTAGTAATCACAAGTAACGAAAGATGCATTAGTAATCACAAGTAACGGAAGATGTATTAGTAATCACAAGTAACGGAAGATGCATTAGTAATCACAAGTAACGGAAGATGTATTAGTAATCACAAGTAACGAAAGATGTATTAGGAATCACAAGTAACGGAAGATGCATTAGTAATCACAAGTAACGAAAGATGCATTAGTAATCACAAGTAACGGAAGATGCATTAGTAATCACAAGTAACGAAAGATGCAATAGTAATTACAAGTAACGGAAGATGCATTAGTAATCACAAGTAACGAAAGATACATTAGTTATCACAAGTAACGGAAGATGTATTAGTAATCACAAGTAACGGAAGATGTATTAGTAATCACAAGTAACGAAAGATGTATTAGGAATCACAAGTAACGGAAGATGCATTAGTAATCACAAGTAACGAAAGATGCATTAGTAATCACAAGTAACGGAAGATGCATTAGTAATCACAAGTAACGAAAGATGCATTAGTAATCACAAGTAACGGAAGATGTATTAGTAATCACAAGTAACGGAAGATGTATTAGTAATCACAAGTAACGGAAGATGCATTAGTAATCACAAGTAACGGAAGATGTATTAGTAATCACAAGTAACGAAAGATGTATTAGGAATCACAAGTAACGGAAGATGCATTAGTAATCACAAGTAACGAAAGATGCATTAGTAATCACAAGTAACGAAAGAGGCATTAGTAATCACAAGTAACGAAAGATGTATTAGTAATCACAAGTAACGAAAGATTTATTAGTAATCACAAGTAACGAAAGATTTATTAGTAATCACAAGTTACGAAAGATGTATTAGTAATCACAAGTAACGGAAGATGCAATAGTAATCACAAGTAACGATAGAGGCAATAGTAATCACAAGTAACGAAAGAGGCAAAAGTAATCACAAGTAAAGAAAGATGTATTAGTAATCACAAGTAACGAAAGATGTATTAGTAATCACAAGTAACGAAAGATGTATTAGTAATCACAAGTAACGAAAGATGTATTAGTAATCACAAGTAACGAAAGAGGCATTAGTAATCACAAGTAACGAAAGATGTATTAGTAATCACAAGTAACGAAAGATGTATTAGTAATCACAAGTAACGA
The DNA here is from genome assembly GCF_053919585.1 of Euprymna scolopes. NCBI lineage: Eukaryota > Metazoa > Mollusca > Cephalopoda > Sepiida > Sepiolidae > Euprymna > Euprymna scolopes. The sequence goes on from NC_136489.1 coordinate 138,821,048, forward strand.
AAGATGTATTAGTAATCACAAGTAACGAAAGATGTATTAGTAATTACAAGTAACGAAAGATGCATTAGTAATCACAAGTAACGAAAGATGCAATAGTAATCACAAGTAACGAAAGATGTATTAGTAATCACAAGTAACGAAAGATGTATTAGTAATCACAAGTAACGAAAGATGTATTAGTAATCACAAGTAACGAAAGATGTATTAGTAATCACAAGTAACGGAAGATGCAATAGTAATCACAAGTAACGATAGAGGCAATAGTAATCACAAGTAACGAAAGAGGCAATAGTAATCACAAGTAACGAAAGATGTATTAGTAATCACAAGTAATGAAAGATGCATTAGTAATCACAAGTAACGAAAGATGTATTAGTAATCACAAGTAATGAAAGATGCAATAGTAATCACAAGTAACGATAGAGGCAATAGTAATCACAAGTAACGAAAGAGGCAATAGTAATCACAAGTAAAGTAAGATGCAATAGTAATCACAAGTAACGAAAGATGCAATAGTAATCACAAGTAACGAAAGATGTATTAGTAATCACAAGTAACGAAGATGCATTAGTAATCACAAGTAACGAAAGATGTATTAGTAATCACAAGTAACGAATGATGTATTAGTAATCACAAGTAACGAAAGATGCAATAGTAATCACAAGTAACGAAGATGCAATAGTAATCACAAGTAACGAAAGATGTATTAGTAATCACAAGTAACGAAAGATGTATTAGTAATCACAAGTAACGAAAGATGTATTAGTAATCACAAGTAACGAAAGATGTATTTGTAATCACAAGTAACGGAAGATGCATTAGTAATCACAAGTAACGAAAGATGCAATAGTAATCACAAGTAACGAAAGATGCAATAGTAATCACAAGTAACGAAAGATGCATTAGTAATCACAAGTAACGAAAGATGCATTAGTAATCACAAGTAACGAAAGATGCATTAGTAATTACAAGTAACGAAAGATGCAATAGTAATCACGAGTAACGAAAGATGCATTAGTAATCACAAGTAACGAAAGATGTATTAGTAATCACAAGTAACGAATGATGCAATAGTAATCACAAGGCTTAGAAATATGTACATCAATGTGTTCATATTTTTAATGTATGTAAATAATATACGAATGTGAGTATTTGGTAGTGTGGCAGTGTGTATGTGTGTACATTGGTTCATTTTGTTCTTGTTAATGCATGTGTAGCTGTTTGAAACAGTAACAGTTTATTTCTGTTTACTTGACTCTTGCTCGAGTATTGAGCGATATTCTTGGGGTCCGGCGCAAGGTGTGGCCGGGTGGTGAGATCTGGAGAAAATCTTATTTTGTCACTGTTCTTGTGCAAGTTTCTAAGTTTGCTATTTTGACATAGACTTATTACTTTTGGCGATTTGAAATAATTTTCATTGATTGAAAATACCTTGAGTTAACACGTTTCCGTGAAAAGTTACTTGCTTTTGAAAGTAAAGAAGAAAATGAATTAAACGAAACGGAAGAAAAAAGAGGAAGCTATTAGAGCTATTTGGTTTTTAGCATTCGTTGGAATCAGTCGCTATAGCTTCATTCTTTTATAACATATATTTTATAGGGTAAAGTAGCCAATACGAATGTTTTCATATGACGCTAGTTTACTTGACCTGCCTTCATTGTACCATTGCAATGGGGTCAACTAACGCAGGATTGCTTTTTAGTGTAGTCATCTGTGACCATGGTATCAGTTGTTTAATTTTCTCATGGTATAATGGAACTGCGGCAGTCAAAGGGGTGGGGTTAGATAAGCCTGTCATTTTACAATGTGGTCTTGGGATAGATAGTGTCCAAATTTTCTTGTGTGTAGAACGGAATAACGAATGCCTTTTCATACTGTGGCCGTGGGGCCAAATGTTACGTGTTTTCTTTGCATTCTGGCCGTAGAGCCAGATATGCCATGCCTTTTTGCAATAGGACGTAAAGTGGAGTAGGACGTAAAGTGGAGGGTGACTTCAAGAATTAACCGTCACAACTTTATTTAATGGGATTGTTATATTTTCATATTGAAATTAAATGTTGACAGTATTTTTTATTATTAAATTTCGTCTGTGTGACATCAGTTGAAATACGTGCACAGGTTTTTGGGGTGAGCAAGTTTATAGCGACACACACGTCAACTATAAAATATAAGCCTATACAATCGCAAGTATAAAAGAAATGTGTTTGAAAATATATTTCTGAATGTCTATTTGAAGTGAATGGTTTTACGATGAACAAAAGCTGATGTTTCATTTTTTTTCTTCACAAAAATGTTTAACATTAAAAGGAAGGGAAATGGGCAAATAAGAAAAAATGCTTCATTGATAGAACACTGAAGCTTTGTGTTCGTATGTTCATAAATGTGTCTGCTCACATGGTGTTCAAACGTCCAAATACATTTCCACACAGATGTCAGCTTTTACATACATAATATACTCTTTATCGCACTCTTTACATACATACACATGCGCTTGTGTACAGTGGACAAATACACAAACACGCGCGCACGCGCGTATTTCGGCAGCATTTTTTCATCCTTTGATTAAAAATAACACAGTTTTTCAGCCTTTTAAACTAATTTCAGATATATTGTCATTTTTGAAAGAATTAAAGAATATTCTAAGGCCCAAGGTCAAATTTTGTTTCAATCCATTCATGGGTCATCATTAAATGATTTAATTACAAACGATAACTTATGCATAAACAAAGGCAAATATATAAGAAAACGTTTTTTTTTTAAATATATTTATGAATCTAATGAACTACTTTAAATGAATTGTTTTGTCGCTAACAACAGGTGATTTTTCATTTGTGACAGGAATGGTCGGCCAAAGTAGGTATAACCACACAAGATATTGTATGCTGAATTATGAAAAGAAAATAAGTTTAATTTTTTAAATATATTTAAATTACAATTTGAAATGTTATTCTAAATGTTCACTACACATACACGTATGCGCACACACACATATATATGTGTGTATGCATATATATGCATATATAGACGTTTGTATATACATATATACATATCATGTACGTATTCAATAAAGTTATTCAAAATGGCCACGATAAGTTTAGTTCAAGAAAAATTGATTCACACTTTCAGCGCATATATAACTTTATTAAACATTCGAAAGTTACAGAAATACTCATTTAATCCAGATTCATATTGTTTTATTGCTGCGCCTTATACGTGTTTCATTGCATGGCAAGAATATACCAAACAAATCATCAGAGACTTTCATTAGTTCCTCAGGAAAAATATACAGTTTTTATCTTGGATTAAAAAGAATCAGTAATGTTAATTGGAAACTTTCAGAAATCATAAGGATACGACGAAGCCAACACGCGACTACAGCGATATATATATATATATATATATATATATATATATATATATATATATATACATATATATATATATATACATATAAGTATATATACATATATATACATATATATATATATTATATATTATATATATATATATATATATATATATATATATATATATATATATATATATATATATATATACAAGAAATAAATGCTACCGTAGCCAATAAATTTTATACCTATTTGGCTCATTTGTTTCGGTTTTCAAGTAGTTTTTATTGCTCTTTATTTAATCTAAAAAATTCAGTTTTTCCGATTTGAAAAAAGAAAGCGGATTTGAAAAAAAATGGTGGCATCTTCTTCGTTGGAAGAAGCAAACCTCGTTTTGACTTCAAGGTTTACAGTTGCTTTGAATTGTTTGGTATTTTTTACGAGAGTACCCAACACCCCTATGTTAAAAACGGCTTTAGAAATAAACACCTCAACTTCCCCATGTTAAAAACGGCTTTAGAAATAAACACTTTCAACCTCCCCATGTAAAGAAGGCTTTAGAAATAAACACCCCAACCTCCCCATGTTAAGAATGGCTTTCGAGTCGTTCTAACATGGAGAGGTTGGGGTGTTTATACTACGCTGAGTACTCTTGTAAAAAATACCAAAAAGTTCAAATCACCTGTAAACCTTGAAGATAAAATAAGGCTTTCTTCTTCCAAAGAAGAAGATGCCGCAATTTTTTTTCAAATCCTCTCGGAAAACTGATTTTTTTTTTAGATTAAATAAAGAGCAATAAAAACTACTTAAAAACCAAAACTAATGAACCAGGTAGGTATTAACTTTTATTAGCTACGGCAAAATTATATATATATATATATATATATATATATATATATATATATATATATATATATATATATCGCATAGTTGTGTGTTGCCTTCTCTGCTAATTTACCAACTATAAGAGAAAACAAAAAATACATAAAAACCTAAAGGAAAAAACTAAAACTAAAAAGAAGTCTTACTTATTACAGAAAAAAATTATTGAAATCTACTGATATGAAAAAGTATACATTAATTCAGATCGCACTAGGAGATTAAGTCCGTAGATGGCGCCATGATTAATTACAAGGTTTACGTATTTATGTTTTTAATGAAAATAATTCACTCAAAAATCTCAGTCCAAACTCTTACTTGTAGTCAGATTAGATTTACATCTGAGGATATCAAATTAAAAATATTACGAAACTAGAAAGTACCCAAATTCAATAGAGCTTACGAGAACGTTTTAACTAAACAAATTCATATTATCACGCAGTTAAATTACTTACAATGATTGATTATTAAAATTTGATTCCCTTACAAATATTATAAGAATATATTTATATTATAACTAGCATTTCAGCCCGGCGTTGCCCGGGTATTTTGGATATGTATGTTGAGCAAAAAAAAAAAAAAACAGTGGTAGTAGGAAGGCAAGCTCGAACCCGTACCGCAAAGGAGGAAAAGAACGGGGGAAAACCTAACGCTTATGCTGTTACGACCACCGTCAAACCTGAAGCGACATTTTTTAACAGTAAGGCTAGACAATCTAAAGGAGAAGATAACTTTTAAAAATATCGGCGAAAAAAGTGACCCCTCTCCTGTAGAGAAGTGTCTAGTTGAAGGGGAAGATATTAATGTTTTTAGCCAATTTTTCGATATTTGTCGTATAAAAGATCAAACTTTAAAACGATACTGAGCTTGGTAAAATCCGTCGCCTCTATTGAAAGTTTAAGACAGACATGCAAACATACATACATTTATATATTGGTAACTAAAAATTTTCGAACCAAACTGATGAAAAAGCTTGCCCTATCTCTGAATACCCTTTATGTAAAATTGTTATATATTGTTATCATGTAGAGGCACACTTTACGTTTTCTATATACCATAAGAAGATTCCGTGTGCGTATGATTGTCTCTAATATAAATGGTGGTGTGTTTGATTCTCATAAAGTGAATCGTGTGTGTGACATGTATTTTCAGAACCTACCTCTGCTTCTTCGATGTTGGACCATCTGGAAATTTCTCATCCTGGAGGGAGACTTGATACCTGTTTGACGAAGATTTATCACTCCAAGACGATGAATGGGTTTTATAGTTTTTATTTCACTTTCCCCAGACGTCCTGCAGAAGTGGAAGTGAAATCGGCTTGTGTAGGTTCTTCTTCTACACACGTCAGCGTTCGTCTCCCCCTCCCCAGTTAAGAGGGGGAGACAACGGAAAACCCGTCCGTCTTCTTCAAAGCCCAAATCAAATCTCACAGATCTAGCCAACCCTGACCACGTCACATATACGTAATCTGGTCAGCTGACCTTCGGTTCTGGTAAACGTGTCTACCTCCACGTTTACTCACCTCTCCCTCTCTCTCTCTCTCTCTCTCTCTCTCTCTCTCTCTCTCTCTCTCTCTCTCTCTCTCTGTAACATTCCTTCCCCCCTTTTTTATCAAAATGTATGGCGAAGGCATACATTTTCTACTTCCCACATTTACTAAGAATGGGATATATATGCTCACCCCACTGGCAAAGAAAACTGTCATACCTTTATTCAATATACTAAGTAAAATAATATCAACAAATAATACCATGTGGCGCTTATCCTTGCGCCCTCGAAGGTCAACAACTCCCTGTGACCCCATGGTTTCTTCATAATTTAAATCAGAATTTCAGGAGCATCCTTTACTCCCGTCGACACTACGCGTGATCGATAAATTCTCGGCAATCAACCAAATAATAAAATCGAGGTCCATCTGCCTCTTCAAAACCGACTATCATCGTCCTTGGCTTTACAGATCAGCTTTTCTTCCCATAGGTAGCACACAAAAAAAATTTTTTCCATCCCAAGCCTTATCCTATTCATCATAAGCCTACTCTTATTACTAGTATTTTGTGGGAAACAAAAAACCTCTTAACATTCCATATGGTGGGTAGCCTTCTATTTTCCTCAGTACTTGTATACATATTTCATTCATCTTGAGCGATTCGTCACATAATGGCCACGTCAGCCATTGCACCCCCTCTGCCCCTTACACCATGTCAGAGGGCATTTCATTTGCTCCCTGAAGTTGATTACAACTAGATCCGCTCACGCTGGACAGAATACATTCCGTTTACTGCTATGTCAGAAAAAACTTCTTTTTTTTCCAAAGTCGGTAAGCGCAACCTGCCTTGAAGACACATAGCTTCACGGAAAACATCGGATTTCCACACATGAAGTACTCAAAGTTGCTCCATGTTGATTCTACTCGAAATCAATAGAAATCACGATAAAAAAAAATAAAATTCGAATCATTTCTCGAGAATAATGAAATTAATAACTACCCATGTAATTCAACACCTCTCCAAAATTCTAACATGCTTGCCACAGAAATTAAATTCCATTCACGCCCACTTTTTCTTTCATTTCTTTATATAGTTTATTTAACCCTATTTTTATCATTTTTTTCTACCTTACATTCAAAACGTCACTCATGTCGAATAGAAAATTTATTCTACATTTCGAAAATTAAAATTAATACCGACTGAACCTTTGACTCTTCCGAAACTTTTTTTTATTATTATCATTTATTACACTGTTTAAATCTTATTTCTTTCTCTTTTTCCCTATTTTATTATTACTATTATGATTATTAATTAATTAATTACAACACGTTCTTTCTTTTATTAATCATTCTTTCAATAGACCCCACAAGCAAAGATTCCACCTCCACATTCTGCGAAAAAAAATACATGTCAAAGAACAAGAAAATTCTGCGAATATCGTTTGACAACACATCAATTACATAAAAATAATAAATTAAAAAAATACAAAAATATCCTATAAGCGATCACAAAGTCACTTTTTTTCTTTCATTTCTTCATATTGTTTTTTCTATGTCTCCCGTCTTAAATAATTTATTCGGTCGGACCCTTTTTCCTTTTTTCACGGCCCATATGGCATCATTCAGGGATGTGGGTAAAGTAACCTCATGTTCGTTAACAGCTCTCATTCAGCCATCCCATGCCAATATCTCAAAAAAAAAAAAAAAAATTTTGCCGACATCTCATTCGTCAGATTTTTTACTTCTTAAGTTCTTTCGTAACAGCGGCATATATTCTATCTTTTTTTTTTTTATTCTTTCTCCTACTTCAGATTCGCTACATAGTGGCCACGTCACCACTACACGTCCGCTCTTGCGTTGGAAGTTCTGTTACTCCCAAGATTGAGCATTTTCAATCAGCCGAAGCTCGCAGGCGGCCCTATCTGCAAGCTTATCTATGTGGGTGCATTCTATCGCGCACCCTCGTTGCAGCTACAACAAGCCTTTTAAGCCCATAGGCATGCAGCCTCCCGTCTTTATTGTATGCGAAGAATATGATCTTTCAACCGGTAACACCGGTCAGCTTAATCAAGCTACATACAGACGGCGAAAAAAGCATTTTTCATAATCGAAAAACCTATTAAAAAATCCGTCTTGCAGGGTCCTGTGAACCTCTTCCAAAAAATAGTTAACCGCCTACGTAAATTTAAATCTGTCCCCTTTTTTAAATTCTAATTTGACTAGACCGACCATTTTATCTTAATCTAATCTTCTGATTTTTTTTTTCATTACTATTTTGCAGACCACTGGAAAACAACAATTATACATTATATAATACAATATCAAATCATCAATACACATTTTTCTAACAATGAACATTAACTTCTAATTACATAAAACAACCTTCTTCAGTCTTTAAAAAAAATGTTAAAAAATGTCGTTAAAACTGGAAAAGCAATATTCACGATTTAGAGAACAGTCTCGCCTGAAAAAAGAGCATCAATTCCTTTTTTCTTTTCTTTCTTTTCTTTTTTTTAACCTAGTTAAAGACAAGCGATGGCCATTTTCTCTTTTTTTTTTTTGCAACGGTGTAAATATTTCAAGTTATGATTGACACATTTCCAAACAATTTCATTTGTGCGTGTTCCCATTACATTTTCTTACTGTCTCATCGGTCCTTTGCTTTAAACAGAATAAGGCAATTCTTTGTTTTTCCCTTCTAATTTTTACATTAGTGATATTTTTCTTCGTTCATAACGAGCTAATTCCTAATACGATAAACATTTTTTTAACTATTTTCTATATATAAAGTTTTACATCTGTGTGTCTGTATGTATTCCTTTTCTTTCTTCGTGAAAAGGTTGTACGTGTGTATTGCTTTTCTTTTTTTTCTTAATTATTTTTCTAATTCGCCTAGTGTTTTAATGGACCCTACGTTGTGTGTGTGTTGATTTGTATTTTTTTCTACTGTTCTTTCTTTTTCTTTTTTTTCCATACATTTTATTGTTTTTCTTGTCCTCTTTTTTTTTCTTTTTTTCCCCGTGGCAACCGAAGTCCTTTTTTTTCTTCTTTTTTTCCTTTAAAACCCACCCTTGCTAGGTGGTCTGGTCAATTACGGCACCAAATTACAGATATGTTATATATTGGTTATCATCGATGTCTTCTCACTAGGGTTATCATTTAGGGCACCATTTACGTTTGGTGTATAACATAAAAAAGGATTCCGTGTGCGTATGATTGTCTCTAATATAAATGGTGGTGTGTTTGATTATCATAAAGGGAATCGTGTGTGTGACATGTATTTTCAGAACCTACCTCTGCTTCTTCGATGTTGGACCATCTGGAAATTTCTCATCCTGGAGGGAGACTTGATACCTGTTTGACGAAGATTTATCACTCCAAGACGATGAATGGGTTTTATAGTTTTTATTTCACTTTCCCCAGACGTCCTGCAGAAGTGGAAGTGAAATCGGCTTGTGTAGGTTCTTCTTCTACACACGTCAGCGTTCGTCTCCCCCTCCCCAGTTAAGAGGGGGAGACAACGGAAAACCCGTCCGTCTTCTTCAAAGCCCAAATCAAATCTCACAGATCTGCCAACCCTGACCACGTCACATATACGTAATCTGGTCAGCTGACCTTCGGTTCTGGTAAACGTGTCTACCTCCACGTTTACTCACCCCTCTCTCTCTCTCTCTCTCTCTCTCTCTCTCTCTCTCTCTCTCTCTCTCTCTGTAACAAAATTTCAAATATTTAGACCAGAAATTGTCTGAGTAATTTGGAAGAGACCGCAGAGATCAATTTTTTTAAAACTTTGACCCCAATTATAACCCCTTAAAATTTATTATTTTGGGCTCAAATCACATTATTAAGTTAGATCCATGTCCAAGGAATCTATATATAAAATTTCAAGTGCGTTGACCCAAAATTGTTGGATGAGTTTGGTACAGTTCTCTAAGGTCAAATCGTTGAACTTTGACCCCTTAAAAGCCAAATTTCTGGCCAAAAATCGATGACATAGATTTTCCCACATCTCACTACACTGTATATCAAATTTCGAGTCTGTAAACTAAAAATTGATAGAGTTATTGCGTAGGGAAATGTACACACACACACACACTGTGTGTGTGCGTGTGTGTGTGTGTGTGTGTGTGTGTGTGTGTGTGTGTGTACATTTCACACACATACAGGTTCACTTTTATAGATACATAGATTTGACTAACTAGTCCCAAATGAACATATACTATTTTAGTGCTGGTAATATTAATGTTTATAGACAAAAGCAAACACAAAAAACATACGGTAACTTTGCGCTGAGTAGTGTCTTTTGCATCGTTCAAAAAGATATTTCTGTCAATTGCCCTTCTCGTAAGATATGAAGACTAGCAAAGATACGAGCATTTCGAGGGTATCCGAGCGCACAGAAAAGTCCTGAACTTACACTTTGATCTTATCCTTGAAAAATAGTGTGCACTATCCCTAGGTCGGAGACCATCATAATGTCAGGTTTGTTGTCGCATTAATCTTTTTTAATGCTGTTGTTGCATTAATTTTTTGGATGCTGTTGTTGCATCATTCTTTTTTGATGTTGATTTTTCATGAATCTTTTTTGGTGTTGTTGTTTCATTAATCTTTTTTGGTGTTGTTGTTACATTAATCTTTTTTATGCTGTTGTTGCAATAATACTTTTGCTGTTGTTGTTGCATTAATTCTTTTTGATGTGATAGTCGCATCAATCTTTTTTCATGCTGTTGTTGCATTAATCTTTTTTGATGTTGTTGTTGCAGTAATCTTTTTTGATGTTATTGTGGCATTAATCTTTTTTGATGTTGTTGTTGCATGAATATTTTTTGATGTTGTTGTTGCATTAATCTTTTCTGATGTCGTTGCATTAATCTTTTTTATGTTGTTGTTGCATTCATCTTTTTTGATAGTGTTGTTGCAGTAATCTTTTTTGATGCTGTGGTTGCAGTAATCTTTTTTGATGTTGTTGTTGCAGTAACCTTTTTGATGTTGTTGTTGCATTAATCTTTTTATGTTGTTGTTGCATTAATCTTTTATGATGTTGTTGTTGCAGTAATCTTTTTTGATGTTGTTGTTGCATTAATCTTTTTTGATGTTGTTGTTGAATTAATCTTCTTTGATGTTGTTGTTGCATTAATCTTTTTTACGTTGTTGTTGTTGCATTAATCTTTTTTGATGTTGTTGTTGCATTAATCTTTTTTGATGTTGTTGTTGTATTAATTTTTTTGATGTTGTTGTTGCAGTAATCTTTTTTTATGTTGTTGTGCATTAATCTTTTTTGATGTTGTTGTTGCAGTAACCATTTTTGATGCTGTTGTTGCATGAATCTTTTTTGATGTTGTTGTTGCAGTAATCTTTTTTGATGTCGTTGTGGCATTAATCATTTTGATGCTGTTGTTGCATTAATCTTTTTTGATGTTGTTGTTGAATTAATCTTTTTTGATGTTGTTGTTGCAATAATCTTTTTTGATGTTGTTGCAGTAATCATTTTTTATGTTGTTGTTGCATTAATCTTTTTTGATGTTGTTGTTGCATAAATCTTTTTTGATGCTGTTGTTGCATTCATATGTTTTTATGTTGTTGTTGCAGTAATCGTTTTTGATGATGTTGTTGCAGTAATCTTTTTTGATGTTGTTGTTGCATTAACCTTTTTTTATGCTGTTGTCGCATTAATCTTTTTTGATGTTGTTGTTGCATATATCTCCTCTGATGTGGTTGTCGCATTGATCTTTTTTGAGGTTGTTGTATTAATCTTTTTTGATGTTGTTGTTGCATTAATCTTTTTTGATGTTGTTGTGTCAGTAATCTTTTTTGATGTTGTTGTTGCAGTAATCTTTTTTGATGTTGTAGTTGCATTAATCTTTTTTAATATTGTTGTTTCATTAATCTTTTTTGATGCTGTTGTTGCATTAATCTTTTTTGATGTTGTTGAATTAATCTCTTTTGATGTGGTTGTCGCATTGATCTTTTTTGAGGTTGTTGTTGTATTAACCTTTTTTGATGTTGTTGTTGCATTAATCCTTTTTGATATGGTTGTCGCATGAATCTTTTTTGATGCTGTTTTCGCATTAATCTTTTTTGATGTTGTTGTTGTATTAACATCAAATAACAGTATTATCTTTTTAGATGTTGTTGTTGCGTTAATATTTGTTTATGCTGTTGTTGCATTATTCTTTTTTGATGCTGTTGTTGCATTTATCTTTTTTGAAGTGGTTGTCGCATAATTTATTTTGATGGTGTTGTTTCATTAATCTTTTTTTATGTGGTTGCCGCATTATTCTTTTTATGCTGTTTCATTAATCGTTTTTGTTGCTTTTTTGATGTTGTTGTTGCAGTAAAATTTTTTGATTTTGTTGTTGCATTAATCTTTTTTGATGATGTTATTGCATTAATATTTTTTGATGCTGTTGTCGCATTAATCTCTTTTGGTGCGGTTGCTGCATTAATCTTTTTTGATGTCGTTGTTGCATTAATCTTTGTTGATGCTGTTGTTGCATTAATCTTTTTTGATGGGATTGTCGCATTAATCTGTTTTGATGTTGTTGTCGCATTAGTATTTTTTGATGTTGTTGTTGCATTAATTTTTTTGATGCGGTTGTCGCATTAATCTTTTTTGATGTTGTTGTCGCATTAATCTTTCTTGATATTCTTGTTGTATTAGTCTTTTTTGATGTTGTTGTTGCATTAATCTTTTTGGATGTGGTTGTCGCATTCATCTTTTTTGATGTCGTTGTTGCATTATTCTTTTTACATGTTGTTGTTGCATTAATCTTTTTGGATGTGGTTGTCGCATTAATCTTTTTTGATGTCGTTGTTGCATTAATCTTTTTTGATGTTGTTGTTGCATTAATCTTTTTGCATGTGGTTGTCGCATTAATCTTTTTGGATGTGGTTGTTGCATTAATCTTTTTTGATATTGTTGTTGCATTAATCTTTTTTGATGCGGTTTCGCATTCATCTTTTTTGATGTTGTTGTCGCATTAATCTTTTTTGATGTTGTTGTTGTATTAGTTTTTTTATTATGTTGTTGTTGCATTAATCTTTTTGGATGTTGTTGTCGCATTCATCTTTTCTGATGGTGTTGTTGAATTAATCTTTTTTGATGTTGTTTTTGCATTAATATTTTTTGATGTTGTTGTTGCAGTAATCTTTTTTGATGTTGTTCTTCCATTAAGTTTTTGATGTTGTTGTTGCATTACGCTTTTTTGATGTTGTTGATGCATTAATTGTTTTTGATGTGGTTGTCGCATTAATCTTTTTTAATATTGTTGTTGCATTAATCTTTTTTGATGTTGTTGTTGCATTAATCTTTTTTGATGCTGCTGTTGCATTAATCTTTTTTGATGTGGTTGTCGCATTAATCTTTTTTGATGTGGTTGTCGCATTAGGCTTTATTGATGTGGTTCACGGATTTACCTTTTTAGATGCTGTTGTTGCATTAATCTTTCTTGATGTTGTTGTCGCATTAATCTTTTCTGATGTTTTTTTTTCACATTAAACTTTTTTGATGTTATTGCATTAATCTTTTTTGATGCTGTTGTTGCGTTAATCTTTTTTGATGTTGTTGCATTATTCTTTTTTGATGTTGTTGTTGCATTAATCATTTTTTATGATGTTGTCGCATTCATCTTTTTTGATGTTGTTGTCGCATTAATCTTTTTTGATGTTGTTGTTGCATTAATCTTTTTTGATGCTGTTATTGCATTAATCTTTTTTGATGTTGTTGCATTAATCTCTTTTGATGTAGTTGTCACATTTATTTTTTTTATTTTGTTGTTGCAGTAATCTTTTTTGATGTTGTTGTTGCAGTAATCTTTGTTAAAGTTGGTGTTGCATTAATCTTTTTTGATGTTGTTGTTGCATTAATATTTTTTGATGTTGTTGTTTCATGAATCTTTTTTGATGTTGTTGTTGCATTAATCATTTTTCATGTTGTTGTTGAATAATTCTTTTTTGATGCTGTTGTCCCATAAATGTTTTTTGATGCTGTTGTTGCATTAATCTTTTTTGATGTTGTTGTTGCAGTAATCGTTTTTGATGTTGTTGTTGCATTAATCGTTTACGATTCTGTTGTTGCGTTAATCTTTTTTGATGTTGTTGTTGCGGGTATCTTTTTTGATGTTGTTGTTGCATTACACTTTTTTGATGATGTTGTTGCATTAATCTTTTTGGATGTGGTTGTCCCATTAATCTTTTTTTGATGTGGTTGTCGTATTAATCTTTTATTATGTGGTTGTCATATTAATATTTTTGATGGTGTTGTTGCATTAATCTTTTTTGATGTTGTTGTTGCATTAATCTTTTTTGATGGTGTTGTCGCATTAATCTTTTTTGATGCTGATGTTGCATTAACCTTTTTTGATGTTGTTGTTGCATAAACCTTTTTGATGTTGTTGTCGCATTAATCTTTTTTGGTGTTGTTGTGGCATTAATCTGTTTTGACGTTGTTGTTGCGTTAATCTTTTTTGATGCTGTTGTTGCATTATTCTTTTTTGATGCTGTTGTTGCATTTATCTTTTTTGATGTGGTTGCCGCATTATTCTTTTTTATGCTGTTTCATTAATCGTTTTTGTTGCTGTTGTTACATTAACCTTTTTTGATGCTGTTGTTGCAATAATCTTTTGTGATGATGTTGTTGCATTTACCTTTTTTGATGTTGTTGTCGCATTAATACTTTTGATGCTGTTGTTGCATTAATCTTTTTTGATGTTGTTGTGGCATTCCTCATTTTTGATGTTGTTGTTGCATTAATCTTTTATGATGTTGTTGTTTCATAAATCGTTTTTGATGTTGTTCTTGCATTAATTATTTTTGATCTTCTTCTTGCATTAATATTTTTTATGTTGTTGTCTCATTAATCGTTTTTGATGTTGTTGTTGCCTTAATCATTTTTGATGTTGTTGTTGCATTAATCTTTTTTGATGCTTTTGTTACATTCATCATTTTTATGTTGTTGTTGAAGTAATCGTTTTTGATGTTGTTGTTGCAGCAATCTTTTTTGATGTTGTTGTTGCATTAGTCTTTTTTATGCTGTTGTTGCATTAATCTTTTTGATGTTATTGTTGCATATATCTCTTCTGATGTGGTTGTTGCATTGATCTTTTTTGAGGTTGTTGTTGTATTAATCTTTTTTGATGTTGTTGTTGCATTTATCTTTTTTGATGTTGTTGTGTCAGTGATCTTTTTTGATGTTGTTGTTGCAGCAACCTTTTTTGATGTTGTAGCTGCATTAATCTTTTTTGATGTTGTTGTTTCATTAATCTTTTTGATGCTGTTGTTACATTAATCTTTGCAGTAATCTTTTTTGATGTTGTTGTTGCATTAATCTTTTTTGATGTTGTTGTTGCATTACTCTTTTTTGATGTTGTTGATGTATTAATTTTTTTGATGTTGTTGTCGCATTAATCTCTTTTGATATTGTTGTTGCATTTATCTTTTAAGATGTTTTTGTTGCATTAATCATTTTTGATATCGTCATATTAATCTTTTTTGTTTGATGTAGTTGTCGAATTTATCTTTTTTGATTTTTTTGTTGCATTAATCTTTTTTGATGTTGTTGTCACATTAATCTTTTTGATGGTGTTGTTGCATTAATCTTTTTTGATGTTGTTGTTGCATTCATCATTTTTGATGTTGTTGTTGCAGTAATCCTTTTTGATGCTTTTGTTGGATTAATCTGCTTTGATGTTGTTTTTGCAGTAATCTTTTTTGATGTTGTTGTTGCAATGATATTGTTTGATGTTGTTGTTGCATTAATCTTTTTTGATGTTGTTGTTGCATTAATCTTTTTTATGTGGTTGTTGCGTAAATCTTTTTTGATGTGGTTGTCGCATAATGTATTTTGATGTTGTTGTTGCATTAATCATTTTTGATGTAGTTATTGCATTAATCTTTTTTGATGCTGTTGTTGCATTAATCTTTTACTATGTTGTTGCATTAATCTTTTTTGATGGTGTTGTTGCATCAACCTTTTTTGATGTTGTTATTGCAGTAATCTTTTTTAATGTTGTTGTTGCAATTATCTTTTTTGATGCTGTTGTTGCATTTATCTTTTGTGATGTTGTCGTCGCATTATTCTTTTTAGAAGTTGTTTTTGCAGTAATCTTTTTTGATGCTGTTGTTGCCATTATCTTTTTTAATGCTGTTGTTGCATTTATCTTTTTTGATGTCGTCGCATTATTCTTTTTAGATGTTGTTTTTGCATTAATCTTTTTTAGGTTGTTGTTGCATATGTTTTTTGTGATGTTGTTGTGGTATTAATTTTTTTTTATGTGGTTCTTGCATGTATCTTTTTTGATGTTTTTTTTGCATTAATCTTTTTGATGTTGTTGTTGCAATTATCTTTTTTGATGGTGTTGTTGCATTAATCTATTTTGATGGTTTTATTGCTTTAATCTTTTTTGATGTTGTTGTTGCATTAATCTTTTTTGATGTTGTTGCATTATTCTTTTTTGCTGCTTATGTTGCATTAATCTTTTTTGCTGCTGATGTTGCATTAACGATTTTTGATGTGGTGGTCGCATTAATGTTGTTTTTTCATTAATCTTTTTCGATGTTGTTGTTGCAATTATCTTTTTTGATGGTGTTGTTGCATTAATATTTTTTGATGTTGTCGCATTAATCTTTTTCGATGTTGTTGTTGCAATTATGTGTTTTGATGCATTTGTTGCATTAATCTTTTTTGATGTGGTTGTAGCATTAATGTTTTTGGATGTTGTTGTTGCATTAATCTTTTTTGATGTTGTTGTTGCATTAATCTTTTTCGATGTTGTTGCATTAAGCTTTTTTATGTTGTTGTTGCATTAATCTTTTTCGATGCTGTTGTTGCAATAATCTTTTTTTTCGCATAAATCTTTTTTATGTTGTCGCATTAATCTTTTTTGATGTTGTCGCATTAATCTGTTTTGATGTTGTTGTTGAATTAATTTTTTTGATACTGTTGTTGCATTAATCTTTTTTTATTTTTTTGTTGCATTGATCTTTTTTGATGTTGTTATTGCATTAATCTTTTTGATGATGTTGTTGCATTTATCTTTGTTGATGATGTTGTTGCATTAATCTTTTTTGAGTTTGTTGTTTCATTAATATTTTTTGATGTTGTTGTTGCATTAATCTTTTTTGATATTGTTGTTGTATTAATCTTTTTTTATGTGGTTGTCGAATTAATCATTTTTGATGCTTTTGTTTCATTAATTTTATTTGATGTTGTTTTTACATTAATCTTTTCAGTAATTTTTTTGATGTTGTTGTTGCAGTATCTTTTTTGATGTTGTTCTTGCAGTACTCTTTTTTGATGTTGTTGTTGCAGTAAGCGTTTTTGATGTTGTTGTTGCAGTAATCTCTTTTGATGTTGTTGTTGGAGTAATCTTTTTTGATGCTGTTGTTGCATTAATCTTTTTTTATGTTTTTGTTGCATTAATCTTTTTTGATGTTGTTGTTTCATTAATATTTTTTGATGTTGTTGTTGCATTAATCTTTTTAGATATTGTTGTTGTATTAATCTTTTTTTATGTGGTTGTCGAATTAATCATTTTTGATGCTGTTGTTTCATTAATTTTATTTGATGTTGTTTTTACATTAATCTTTTTTGATGTGGTTGTCGCATTAATCTATTTTATGCTTTTGTTGCATTAATCTTTTTTGATGTTGGTGTTGCATAAATCTTTTTTGATGTTATCGTCGCATTAATCTTTTTTCATGTTGTAACATTATTCTCTTTTGATGTTGTTTTTGCATTAATCTATTTTGATGTTGTCGACTTAATCTTTTTGTATGTGGTTGTCGCATTAATATCTTTGGATGTAGTTGTCGCATTAATATTTTTTGATGCTGTTGTGGCATTAATCATTTTTGATGCTGTTGTTGCATTAATCTTTTTGATGTTGTTGCATTCATCTTTTTTATTTTGTTGTCGCATTAATATGTTATGTTGTTGTTGCATTAATCTTTTTTGATTTTGTTGCGTTAATCTTTTTGATGCTGTTGTTGAATTAATCTTTTTTGAGGTTCTTGTTGACTAAATATTTGTATGCTGTTTTCGCATTAATCTTTTTTATGCTGTTGTTGCATTTATCTTTTTTGATGTGGTTGTCGCATTAATATTTTTTTATGTTGTTTTTGCATTAATCTTTTTTGATGACGTTGTTGCATTAATCTTTCTTGATGTTGTTGTTTCGTTAATCTTTTTTGATGTTGTTGTTGCATTAATCTTTTCTGATGGTGTTGTTGAATTAATCTTTTTTGATGCTGTTGTTGCATTAACCTTTTTTGGTATGGTTGTCGAATTTATCTTTTCTGATGTGGTTGTCGCATTTATCTGTTTTTATGTGGTTGTCGCATTAATATTTGTTGATGAGTTGTTGCATTAATCTTTCTTGATGTTGTGGTTGTATTAGTCTTTTTTGTATTGTTGTTGCATTAATCTTTTTTGATGTGGTTGTCGCATTAATCTTTTTTTGATGTTGTTGTTGCATTAATCCTTTTGATGTTGTTGTTGCATTCATCTTTTTTGATGTTGTTGTTGCAGCAATCTTTTTTGATGCTGTTGTTGCATTAATCTTTTTTGATGTTGTTTTTGCAGTAATCTTTTTTGATGTTGTTTTTGCAGTAATCTTTTTTGATGTTGTTGTTGCATTAATATTGTTTGATGTTGTTGTTGCATTAATCTTTTTTGATGTTGTTGTCGCATTAATCGTTTTTGATGCTGTTGTTGCGTTAACCTTTTTTGATGTTGTTGTTGCATAAATCTTTTTTGATGTTTTTGTCGCATTATTCCTTTTGATGTTGTCGTTGCATTAATCTTTATTGATGTTGTTGTTGCATTAATCTTTTTTGATTTGTGTGTCGCATGATGGTGTCGCATTAATCTTTTTGATGCTGTTGTTGCGTTAATCTTTTTTTATGCTATTTTTGCATGAACTTTTTTGGATGTGATTGTCGCATTTATCTGTTTTGATGCTGTTGTTGCATTAATCTTTATTGATGTGGTTGTTTCATAAATTTTTTTTGATGTGTTTGTCGCATTAATCTTTTTTTGATGATGTTGTCGCATTAATATTTTTTGCATGCTTTTGTTGCATTAATCTTTTTTGATGTTGGTGTTGCATAAATTTTTTTTGATGTTATTGTCGCATTAATCTTTTTTTATGTTGTTACATTATTCTTTTTTGGTGTTGTTTTTCATTAATCTATTTTGATGTTGTCGCATTAATCATTTTTGATGTGGTTATCGCATTAATTTTTTTGATATGGTTGTCGCATTAATATTTTTTGATGCTGTTGTTGCATTAATCTTTTTTGATGCTGTTGTTGCATTAATCTTTTTGAAGCTGTTGTTGCATTAATCTTTTTTGTGGTTTTTGTTGACTTAATCTTTTTTATGCTGTTTTCTGATTATCTTTTTTTATGCTGTTGTTGCATTTAGCTTTGTTGATGTGTTTGTCGCATTAATATTGTTTGATGTTGCTTTTTCATTAATCATTTTCGATGTTGTTGTTGCGATTATCTTTTTTGATGGTGTTGTTGCATTAATCTTTTTTTATGTTGTCGCATTAATCTTTTTCGATTTTGTTGTTGCAATTATCTGTTTTGATGCTCTTGTTGCATTAATCTTTTTTGATGTGGTTGTAGCATTAATGTTTTTTGATGTTGTTGTTGCATTAATGTTTTTTGATGTTGTTGCATTAATCTTTTTTGATGTTGTTGCATTAATCTTTTTTGATGTTGTTGCATTAATCTTTTTTGATGTTGTTGTTGCATTAATCTTATGCGATGCTGTTGTTGAATTAATCATTTTTTTCGAATAAATCTTTTTATGTTGTCGCATTAATCTTTTTTGATGTTGTCGCATTAATCTGTTTTGATGTTGTTGTTGCATTAATTCTTTTAGATACTGTTGTTGCATTAATCTTTTTTTTTGTTATTGCATTGATCTTTTTTGATGTTGTTATTGCATTAATCTTTTTGATGTTGTTGTTGCATTAATCTTTGTTGATGATGTTGTTGCAATAATCATTTTTGAGGTTGTTGTTGCAGTAATCTTTTTTGATGTTGTTGTTGCAGTATCTTTTTTGATGTTGTTCTTGCAGTACTCTCTTTTGATTCTGTTGTTGCAGTAATCGTTTTTGATGTTGTTGTTGCAGTAATCCCTTTTGATGTTGTTGTTGGAGTAATCTTTTTTGATGCTGTTGTTGCATTAATCTTTTTTTATGTTTTTGTTGCATTAATCTTTTTTGATGTTTTTGTTTCATTAATGTTTTTTGATTTTGTTGTTGCAATTATCTTTTTTGATATTGTTGTTGTATTAATCTTTTTTATGTGGTTGTCGAATTAATCTTTTTTGATGCTGTTGTTTCATTAATTTTATTTGATGTTGTTGTTACATTAATCTTTTTTTGATGTGGTTGTCGCATTAATCTTTTTTATGCTTTTGTTGCATTAATCTTTTTTGATGTTGGTGTTGCATAAATCTTTTTTGATGTCGGTGTTGCATAAATCTTTTTTGATGTTATTGTCGTATTAATCTTTTTTTATGTTGTTACATTATTCTTTTTTTATGTGGTTTTTGCATTAATCTATTTTGATGTTGTCGACTTAATCTTTTTTGATGTGGTTGTCGCATTAATATCTTTGGATGTGGTTGTCGCATTAATATGTTTTGATGCTGTTGTGGCATTAATCTGTTTTGATGCTGTTGTTGCATTAATCTTTTTTGATGTTGTTGCATTCATCTTTTTTATTTTGTTGTCGCATTCATATGTTATGCTGTTGTTGCATTAATCTTTTTTGATGTAGTCGCGTTAATCTTTTTTGATGCTGTTGTTGCATTAATCTTTTTTGAGGTTCTTGTTGACTTAATCTTTTTATGCTGTTTTCGCATTAATCTTTTTTTATGCTGTTGTTGCATTTATCTTTTTTGATGTGGTTGTCGCATTAATATTGTTTGATGTGTTTGTTTCATTAATCTTTTTTATGATGTTGTCGCATTAATCTTTTTTGCATGCTTTTGTTGCATTAATCTTTTTTGATGTTGGTGTTGCATAAATCTTTTATGATGTTATTGTCGCATAATCTTTTTTTATGTTGTCATATTATTCCTTTTAGATGTTGTTTTTGCATTAATGTATTTTGATGTTGTCAACTTAATCTTTTTTGATATGGTTGTCGCATTGATATATTTGGACGTGGTCGTCGCATTAATATTTTTTTATGCTGTTGTGGATTTAATCTGTTTGATGCTGTTGTTGCATTAATCTTTTTTGATGTTGTTGCATTAATCTTTTTGATGGTGTTGTTGCATTAATCTTTTTTGAGGTCCTTGTTGACTTAATCTTTTTTATGCTGTTTTCGCATTAATCTTTTTTATGTTGTTGTTGCATTTAGCTTTTTTGATGTGGTTGTCGCATTAATATTGTTTGATGTTGTTTTTTCATTAATCTTTTTCGATGTTGATTTTGCAATTATCTTTTTTGATAGTGTTGTTGCATTAATCTTTTTTTAGGTTGTCGCATTAATCTTTTTCGATGTTGTTGTTGCAATTATATGTTTTGATGCTCTTGTTGCATTAATCTTTTTTGATGTGGTTGTAGCATTAATGTTTTTTGATGTTGTTGTTGCATTAATCTTTTTTGATGTTGTTGTTGCATTAATCTTTTTTGATGTTGTTGCATTAAGCTTTTTTATGTTGTTGTTGCATTAATCTTTTTCGATGCTGTTGTTGCATTAATCTTTTATGATGTTATTGTCGCATAATCTTTTTTTATGTTGTCATATTGTTTGATGTGTTTGTTTCATTAATCTTTTTTATGATGTTGTCGCATTAATCTTGTTTGCTGCTGATGTTGCATTCATCTTTTTTGATGTTGTTGTTGCATTAATCTTTTCTGATGTTGTTGTTGCATTTATCTTTTTTATGTTGTTGTTGCATTAATCTTTTTTGATGTTGTTGCATTAATCGTTTTTGATGTTGTTGCATTAAAATTTTTTGCTGCTGATGTTGCATTAATCTTTTTTTGATTTTGTTGTTGCATTAATCTTTTTTGATGCTGTTGTTGCATTAATCTTTTGTGATGTTGTTGTTGCATTAATCTTTGTTGATGTTGTTGTTGCATTAATCTTTGTTGATGTTGTTGTTGCATTAATCTTTTTTGATGTTGTTGTTGCATTAATATTTTTGATGTTGTTGTTGTATTAATCTTTGTTGATGTTGTTGTTGCAATAATATTATTTTATGTTGTTGTTGCATTAATGTTTTTTGATTTTGTTGTTGCATTAATGTTTTTTGATGTTGTTGTTGCATTAATGTTTTTTGATGTTGTTGTTGCGTTAATCTTTTTTGATGTTGTTGTTGCATTAATCTTTTTTGATGTTGTTGTGGCATTAATCTTTTTTGATGTTGTTGCATTATCTATTTTGCTATTGTTGCATTAATTTTGTTTCTGCTGATGTTGCATTATTTTTTTTTAACTTTGTTTTTGCATTAATCTTTTTTGATGTTGTTGTTGCATTAATCTTTTTTATGTTGTTGTTGCATTAATCTTTGTTGATGTTGTTGTTGCATTAATCTTTGTTTATGTTGTTGTTGCATTAATCTTTTTTGATGCTGTTGTTGCATTAATCTTTTTTGATGCTGTTGTTGCATTAATCTTTTTTGATGTTGTTGTTGCATTAATCTTTGTTGATGTTGTTGTTGCATTAATCTTTTTTGATGCTGTTGTTGCATTAATCTTTTTTTACTTTTTTGTTGCATAAATCTTTTTTGATGCTGTTGTTGCATTAATCTTTTTTTACTTTGTTGTTGCATTAATCTTTGTTGATGTAGTTGTTGCATTAATCTTTTTTGACTTTGTTGTTGCATTAATATTTTTTGATGCTGTTGTTGCATTAATCTTTTTTTACTTTGTTGTTGCATTAATCTTTTTTGATGTTGTTGTTGCATTAATCTTTGTTGATGTTGTTGTTGCATTAATCTTTTTTGAAGCTGTTGTTGCATTAATCTTTTTTGATGCTGTTGTTGCATTAATCTTTTTTGATGCTGTTGTTGCATTAATCTTTGTTGATGTTGTTGTTGAATTAATCTTTTTCTATGTTGTTGTTGCATTAATCTTTTTTGACTTTGTTGTTGCATTAATCCTTTTTGATGTTGTTGCATTAATCTTTTTTTTACTTTTTTGTTGCATTAATCTTTTTTGATGCTGTTGTTGCATTAATCTTTTTTTACTTTGTTGTTGCATTAATCTTTGTTGATGTAGTTTTTGCATTCATCTTTTTTGATGCTGTCGTTGCATTAATCTTTTTTGATGTTGTTGTTGCATTAATCTTTTTTGATATTGTTGTTGCATTAATCTTTTTTGATATTGTTTTTGCATTAATCTTTGTTGATATTGTTGTTGCATTAATCTGTTTTGATGCTGTTGTTGCATTCATCTTTTTTGATGTTGTTGTTGCATTAATCTTTGTTGACTTTGTTGTTGCATTAATCTATTTTGATGTTGTTGTTGCATTAATCTTTTTTGACTTTGTTGTTGCATTAATCTTTTTTGATGCTGTTGTTGCATTCATCTTTTTTGACTTTGTTTTTGCATTAATCTTTTTTGATGTTGTTGTTGCATTAATCTTTTTTGACTTTGTTGTTGCATTAATATTTTTTGATGCTGTTGTTGCATTAATCTTTTTTGATGTTGTTGTTGCATTAATCTTTGTTGATGTTGTTGTTGCATTAATCTTTTTTGATGCTGTTGTTGCATTAATCTTTTTTGATGCTGTTGTTGCATTAATCTTTTTTGATGCTGTTGTTGCATTAATCTTTGTTGATGTTGTTGTTGAATTAATCTTTTTCTATGCTGTTGTTGCATTAATCTTTTTTTACTTTGTTGTTGCATTAATCTGTTTTGATGTTGTTGTTGCATTAATCTTTTTTGACTTTTTTGTTGCATTAATCTTTTTTGATGCTGTTGTTGCATTAATCTTTTTTGACTTTGTTGTTGCATTAATCTTTGTTGATATTGTTGTTGCATTAATCTTTGTTGATGTTGTTGTTGCATTAATCTTTTTTGATGCTTTTGTTGCATTCATCTTTTTTGATGCTGTTGTTGCATTAATCTTTTTTGATGTTGTTGTTGCATTAATCTTTGTTGATGTTGTTGTTGCATTAATCATCTTTGTTGATGTTGTTGTTGCATTAATCATCTTTTTTGATGTTGTTGTTGCATTAATCTTTTTTGACTTTGTTGTTGCAATAATCTTTTTTGATGTTGTTGTTGCATTAATTTTTTTTGACTTTTTTGTTGCATTAATCTTTTTTGATGCTGTTGTTGCATTAATCCTTTTTGACTTTGTTGTTGCATTAATCTTTGTTGATGTAGTTTTTGCATTCATCTTTTTTGATGCTGTTGTTGCATTAATCTTTTTCATATGTTTTTGTTGCATTAATCTTTTTTGATGTTGTTGTTGCATTAATCTTTTTTGTGTTGTTGTTGCAATGATCTATTTTATGCTGTTGTTGCAGTAATCTTTGTTGATGCTGTTGTTGCATTAATCTTTTTTGATGTTGTTGTTGCTATTATCCTTTTTTATGTTGTTGCTGCATTAATCTTTTTTGATGCTGTTGCCGCATGTATGTTTTTTTATGTTGTTCTTGCATTTATCCTTTTTGATGTTATCGCATTAATCTTTTTTGATGCTGTTGTGGCATTAATCTTTGTTTATGTAATCGCATTAATCTTTTTTGATGCTGTTGTTGCATTAATTGTTGTCATGTTGTTGGTGCATTACTCTTTTTTTATGTTGTTGTCGCATTAATCCTTTTGGGTGCTTTTTTTGCATTAATCTTTTTTGATGTTGTTGTTGCATTAATCTTTTTTGATGTTGTCGCATTAATCTTTTTTGATGATGTTGTTGGAATCATCGTTTTTGATGCTGTTGTCGCATTAATCTTTTTTTATGCTGTTGTCGCATTAATCTTTTTTGATGCTGATGTTGCAATAGGCGTTTTGTCGCTGTTGTAGCAGTAATCTTTTTTGCTTTTATTGTTTCATTAATCTTTTTTGCTGCTGTTTATGAATAAATCACTTCTTTGCTTTTGTTTTTGAAGTATCTTTTTTGCTGCTGTTGTGGCATAAATTTTTTTTTTGCTGCTCTAGTTTCATTAATTTTTTTTGCTGTTGTTTTTCCATAAATCTTGTTTTCCTGCTGTTCTTGAATTGATCTTTTCCTTGTTGCTGTTTTGGGTGGATTAATCTTTTTTGTTGCTGTTGTTGCATTAATCTTTTTTGTTGCTGTTGTTGCATTAATCTTTTTTGTTGCTGTTGTTGCATTAATCTTTTTTGTTGCTGTTGTTGCATTAATCTTTTTTGTTGCTGTTGTTGCATTAATCTTTTTTGTTGCTGTTTTGGGTTGATTAATCTTTTTTGTTGCTGTTGTTGCATTAATCTTTTTTGCCTCCGCTGTTACAATTATATTTTTACTGCTGTTTTTGCATTAATCTTTTCTTTTTTGCTGTTGTTGCATTAATATTTTCTTTTTTGCTGTTTTTGCATTAATCTTTTTTCCTGCTGTTGTATTAATCCATTTTTTCGATGTTGCTGCATGAATCTTTTATTGCTGTTGTTGTTGCATTAATCTTTTTTTGCTTCTGTTTTTTTCATAAAATTTTTTTTTGCTTCTGCTGTTGGAGTTATCTTTTTTGCTGCTGATGTTGCAATTATCTTTTTTGCTGCTGTTGTTGCATTAATCATATATATTACAGCTATTGTTGCATTAATTTTTTTGCTGCTGTTGTTGCATTAGTCTTTTTTTTGCTTCTGTTGTTGCAGTAATCTTTGGTTTTGCTGCTGTTGTTGCATCAATCTTATTTTGCTGCTATCTTTGCATTAATCGTTATTTTGCTGCTGTTGTTGCCTTAATCTTTTTTCACTGCAGTTGTTGCATTAATCGTTGTTTTGCTACTGTTGTTGTATTAATCATTTTTGCTGCTGTTGTTGCAGTAATTTGTTTTTGTTGCTGTTTTTGCATTCATCTGTTTTTGCTGCTGTTTTGGCATTTATCTCCTGTTTTCCGTTGTTGTTGCATTAATCTTTTTTTTACCGCTCTGAGCGCTTTAATGTTTTTTTTTGTTTTTTTTTCTGCCGTTGTTGCATTAATCTTTGTTGCTACTTTTTTGTTGCTGTTGTTGCATGAACATTTTTGCTGCTGTTGTTACATTAATCCTTTATTTGCTGCTGTTTTAGCATGAATCTTTTTTCCTTCTGCTGTTGCATTGGTGTTGCATTAATAGTTTTTATGCTTCTGTTGTTGCATTAATCTTTTTTTTTGTCTGCCGTTGTTGTATTATTTTTTATTGCTTGTGTTGCTTTGCTACTATTATTGCATTAACCTTATTTTGCTGCTGTTGTTGTGTTAATAGTTTTTTTTTTTGATGTTGCATTAATCTTATTTTTTTTGCTGCTCTTGTTGCGTTAATATTTTTGCTTCTGTTGTTGTTGCATTAATCTTTTTTGACTTTGTTGTTGCAATAATCTTTTTTGATGTTGTTGTTGCATTAATTTTTTTTGACTTTGTTGTTGCATTAATCTTTTTTGATGCTGTTGTTGCATTAATTTTTTTTGACTTTGTTGTTGCATTAATCTTTGTACTACTGTTTTTGCATGGCTCTGTTTTTGCTGCTGTTCTTGCATTGATTTTTTTTTTGATGTTGTTGTTTTTGCAGTAATCTTTTCTTTTGTTTCTGTTGTTGTATTAATCTATTTCTGCTGGTGTTGTTGCATTAATCTATTTTTTGCTGCTGTTTTTTCATTTTTTTTCATTTTTTTTTGCTGCTGTAGTTGCATTTAAATTTTAGCTGCTGTTTTTGCATTAATCTTTTTTTGCTGCTGTTTTTGCATTAATCTTTTGTTGTTGTTGTTGTTGTTGTTGCTGCTGCATTAATTTTGTTGACGCTTTGTATTAATTGATCTTTTTTCCTCTTATTGTTGCAGCAATCTTTTTTTGCTGCTGTTGTTGCATTAACCTTTTCTTGTTGATGTTGTTGCCTTAATCTATTTTTGCTTCTGTTTTTGCATTTATCTTTATTTTTCTGTTGTTATCGCGTGATGTTTTTTCTACGGTTTTTGCATTTGTCTTTTCTTGCTGCTGTTAAATTAATCTATTTACTGCTGTTGTTACATTAATCTTGTTTGCTGTTGTTGTTGCATTAATCTTGTTTTTCTCCTATTATTTCATTATTCTTTTATTTTGCTGCTGTTTTTACATTAATCTTTGTTGTTGTTTTGTTGAATTAATCTTTTTTGGCCGCTGTTGTTGTTAATGTTGTTGCATTAATTTGTTTTTGCTGCTGTGTTTGCATTAATCTCTTTTTTCTGTTGTTGTCGCATTAATTTTTTTTGACGCTGTTGTTGCATCAAACTTTTTTCGCTGATGTTGCTGCATTAATCTATATTTTACTGCCGGTTTTGGAATTAATCTTTTTTTGTTGCTGTTGGTGCATAATCTTTTTTCGTTGCTCTTGTTGCACTAATCTTTTTTGCTGCCGTTGTTTTATTTATCTTTTTTTGCTGCTAGTGTTGCATTAATCCGTTTTCACTGATGTTGTTGTTGCATGGACCTTTTTGCTGTTGTTGCATTAACCTTGTTTTGTGCTGCTGTTGTTGCATTAATCTTGTTTGATGTTAGTGTGGCATTATTTTTTTGCTGCTATTGTTCCATTAACCTTTCTTTTTTTTGCCCATATTATAGCATTAATCTTTTTTTGCTGCTGTTGTTGCATCAATTGTGGTGCTGTAGTTGTTTAATTAATCTTTTTATTCTGCTGTTTTTGAATTAATTTTTTTTTGCTGCTGGTGTTGCAACAATCTTTTTTTTGCTACTGTTGTTGCATTAATCTTCTTTTTTGCCGCTGTTTTTGCATTAATCCTTGCTATTTTTATTTTTATTTTTTGCTGCTGTTGTTACATTAATGTTTTTTGCTGTTGTTGTTGCAGTAATCTTTTTTTGCTGCTGTTGTTGCATTAATCTTTTTGCTGCTGTTGTTGTATTAATCTTTTTGCTGCTGTTGTTGCATTAATCTTTTTCCTGCTGTTGTTGTATTAATCTTTTTGCTGCTGTTGTTGCATTACTCATTCTTGCTGCTGCTGTTGTTGCATTAATAGTTTTTGTTCTGCTGTTATTGCATAAGTCTTTTTTGCTGCTATTGTTGCATTAATCTTTTTATTTCTGTTGTCAAATAATTCTTTTTTTTTGCTGTTGCTGCATCAATCTTTTTTGCTGTTAGTGTTGTATTTATCTTTTTTTTTTTTGCTGCTGTTGATGAATTAATCTCTTTTTGCTGCTGTTGTTGGAAGTATTTTTTTTCGCTGTTGTTGCATTAAACTTGTTTTTAATACTGTTGTGGCATTAATTGTTTTGTTGCTGCTGTTTTTGCATTCATCGGGGTTTTTTTTTACTGATGCTGTTGTTGCATTAATTGTTTTTTGCTGTTGTTTTCGCATTAATCTTTTTTTGCTGTTGTTGTTGGATTAATCTTCTTTTTTTGCTGCTGTTGTGTCATTAATCTTTTTTTTTTTTGCATTAATCATTTTTTTTGCATTAATCTTTTTTTTTTTGCATTAATCAGTTTTTGCTGTTGTTGTATTACTCTTTTTTTTGCTGCTGTTGTTCTGGTCCATTTTGGCGGAATAAAAATAGGTGACATTTTTTCGGAACAACCATCATAAGTAACCTTAAACGGGTAGAAAATGTTTAAAAAATATATCAAAGACAAGGTTTTAATGTTTTTATGCTCTCTAGTAATCGCTTGATAGAAAATTATGTACCAAGATATTGATGATTCATAGATCATTTCAATTTAGAAAAATATAATTGATTAGCAGGAAGAAGTTCATAAATAAACAAATAGACATACACTACATCTATATATAGACTAATACAACTTATTTCCTTTGTTATTTAATTTGCTTGGAGTCTTTTATTCGTGAGATTTTCTTTTCCGTCTTCTTGTTAATCTCATTTATTTACTGGTGTTTTACTAATTTATGATATACTAAGATTTCGATATATTCGCAGTCTCTATCGTTTTTTTTTTTGTTTGTTTTTTTTTCACATTTGTTTACTCTTTGTTTTCCCTTCCTTATGTAACTTTTCTTTCCTTTTCTCTTTTTATATCCTCTTTTCAATAGTGGACAACATGCACTCTTAACTCACGCTACGCAACTAAACCTCAAAACACACACGCACACCATATCGTGCTATAGAGTCAACATTATAGCCATTTCTGTTTGTTTTTCTGTCCCTTTCCTGCTGTCTTAGCAACTCCTACTCTCAATCTTGTTATTTACCCCGCCACAGGCCGCCATAAATTTACCTTTTCAAACTCTTACACTCTGGATGACGGTTAAAACACAACCACAGGTAGTTAGGTAGATGTCGACGATGTTGAGGACATGTGCCCCGTGCCATTCAGCACAAAATGTCACAGTGATGGCCGATTGTTGAAAATGTCTACAAAGTCCAACCCTCCCCGTCCATCATCACCACTTTTCGCCTTATTCATCAATCTGAATGTATGCCAGAGGGAGAAGGAGTTGTCCAACACAGCTTGGATTACTAGAATTGTGCATGTATAATATATATATATATATATATATATATATATATATATATATATAGAGAGAGAGAGAGAGAGAGAGAGAGAGAGAGAGAGAGAGAGAGAGAGAGAGACAGAGAGACAGAGAGAGAGACAGAGACAGAGACAGACAGAGAGACAGAGAGACAGAAAGAGAAATAGCGAGAGAGATAGAGTTTTGTCTTATTTCAAGTGTACAACATTTGCGTTATCTTGCATGCAGACATGTAAACGTTAAACTAATCACATTGATGGATTTCATATGCATGTATGTACAAATACGTGTATACCTCTATTAAAATGAGCGCACTTAAACACACTTTTTCTTTCTTGCACAGAAAAACACTGACCCATGTATGTATGTATGTATGTATGTATGTATGTATGTATAAGCGAGATAAGACACTGATAGAATTCAGATGAAAAATCCTGATAGATATTACATGAAGTAATACTTTCAAGAAGATCCTAGCCAAAAAGGAAAAGCTCAATATTTAAGAATAAAGCAATATATAAGTTTCGTGGTTAAATTTTAAATTATATTCGATTTAAGAATTTATTTTTTGACAAAAGGAATATATAGAAGGGGTTATTTTAATTTCTTTAATCCATGGATTTTCAATAATGGACATATATATATATATATATATATATATATATATGTGTGTGTGTGTGTGTGAGAGCAAATAGTTAATAAAACATGTTAAAAAACACTTTGAAAAAGAGTTAAAAACATATTTAATTTAAAAAGGAAACACTAAATAAGTGGATAGTCCTTAATCCGCGGAGTTTCGAAGAAATACTTTCCTTCTCATCAGAGGATAGGAATTAGCAAAATGCGGGATCGGATTTTGCATGCAAAAGTATTTGATGAAACTGCAAGTAAGTCAAAGATCTTACTTGGTAACAAAAAGTGAAGCATAGAGAATAGGGTGAAGAAAAAGGTGATTTCACTTGAATGGATAATCTGGTGAAAGGTAAAGTATCCATTTGTGAATTATTCCACGGATTTCGGCCTTTTCTTTTCCAATTACGCGATTTCCTTGGATTTTACTTGTGCGAATGGAAATTTAACTAACTATCTTGGATTTACATTTTGGGATTTTACCATCTTCTTCTTCTTCTTCTTCTTCTTCTTCTTCTTGTAGAAGAAGAAGAAGAAGAAGAAAAAAAAGAAGTCCGAATTTTCGCCGAAATTCATCGTCATCATACTATCCTCTCCTTTATCAAGAAGCTATTTTTTTCTTTTTCTTCATATTAAAAAGTCAAGCCTCCTGAACAGCAAAAAAAAAAAAAAAAAAAAAAAAAAAACGTCTCGCCGGTGCTGTTTGAAATCCGTGTGTATAATCACCCGATTTAAGTGCGAGATTTAAGAAATGCATCACACATTTTAGAAAACATTTCGTTTTATAAATTTAAATGAAAACATTTGAAAATGTTATGACATGATGAAATCATTTTTATTTACGTTTTTGTTGTTAATAAAATTTCAACCACTTTAAAAAAATTTTGATAAATTTATTTATAAATTGCAAATAATGCTATAAATTTATTTTTAGTAAGAGAAATGCCGCAAAGCATCAAGTCTGTTAAAAATTTACAAACAGACTTTTCGCGCTTTTTGTCTGCAAAGTTATCAAATACTCTACTAAAATTAACTCCATCGATAAATTCCCTCTCTATGGTGAGGATTGCCAAGTCTGTAAACCTTGCAATTCTTTATGAGTTTCAGTTTCGAGAAAGAACGCTCACAGCTTGCAACACTAATCGCTCGGGTAAGGAAAATGCGCAGCAAGATCACAATATTAGGGATATTAGGAAGTCCCCAAGGTGGTACCCCTATATGAAGTTCAAAAGTTCAAGAAGTCCATTAATTTTGTCTTTTCCTGAAACTTTCACAAAATACTGTAATCTCTTCCTTTCGGCAAATAATTCCTCTTTTTCTATATCGTCAACTTCACCAAGCTGACAATCATAATTATCATCAAGCAGATTTGACGGTGTAAGAAAAGCGTATTTACTTGCAAGATCATGAACTTGTTTAAATCTGAAAGATATTTCTTTAGTCACCCTGTCTATGACAGACAACATTTCCCGTCTTAACTCAGTATCAAACCGCAGCGGGCGCAGCGCTGCATCATTAAATCCTTCACCATTCGTTTCTTTTTGCTGACACAACGCTCCATGCTTATCCCCATTTAAGAGCAGATTTTTTTTTTTACTCGTCTATTGCAATGTCCGCCATCTTTTCTCTATTCTGAAGGCAATTTCTCAACGCCGTCAGTCTGACAGAACTTTGTTGCAGATCCAGCTCTTTTGTTTTATGATACTTCTGGGCATTATTGATTTCTGGGAGTAGTTTTCCAAAGGCTCAGAAATAAAAGAAAGGGAAACGACAGTACCGAGTATGCATCTGACCTTATGGTTGCATTTCTTCTTCCGTGAGCTGTTCCATGGCAATAATGATTTTCAATAATTTTTTTTATTTACATTTACAGCAGACTATTCTATCTATTTTCCACAGACCGCTTGATACTTAGACTGGTCAACTGAAACAAGACGTCCCAGGGATATGTAGATGCAGAAAAGAACGAGAATAACCGGTTCAGTGTGCCAAAAATGTAACAGAGTGAACCGCTACAGAAGCTGCATATACACAAGCCAGATTTAGTGAATGGTTTGTGTATGGCATAAATAGAACTTTTGGGTTGATTTCGGAGATGCGTTTCTGCACACTCGATCGGTGGTAAATAACAGCATTGTCAAATATCTGATCAATAAAATCACCAATCCGAATCCCATCGTTTTCCAGTTCTCTCAAAATTAGTTCAGAAATTTCCTCCACGCTTTTACACTTTATCTCGACGAGCCGGAGAAAGGACTCCACCACCTTCACTTTATTTTCATAATTTTTACCTAGCGCAACACCTCACTCATCTGGTCCTTATGAAATACATCAGGAGTGCTATGCACAATTATTCAAAAATACTTGCTTTCCTTGATCTGATCGATGATTTTCTTTCTCACCTGTTTTGCCAAATTGCTTATAAATTCATTTTGAATTTCTGGTGACAGATAAGAAGTAGCGATTTTCTTTTCCAGGTTAACTTTCACCAAATGCTCATGAAGCACATGGTCGTACTTGGCCAATAAATTTACCAATTCTAAAAAAAAATCCCTTTGTTTTCTTGACCTTTTTCATAATTACGAATGTGTTCCCGGTGATCTCCTAGTGCTAGGTTCTGTTTGGCGAGAAACTTGATGATGTTCAGCAGTCTAGCTAGGATTTCCCGCCACTTCTTAGTTTCCTTCTCAATAAGATTTTGCTCTACTTTGTCAATTATCTTTCCTTCAACAAGTCGGTCCAGTTGAGGAACGCCTGAGCATCAAATGTGCTAGCTTTATTTATGGGTGCATTGGATTTAATTTCGACCATTTCATAAAATCCACATCAACAGAAAAACTCGACAATCCAGTTGAAAATAGTCTGCAGCAGAAGCAAAATAAGGCTTCTCTGGAAGGAGAATACACAATCCATCTTGGCAAATGTTTCTCACTGTTCTGCAAAACCCTATAGAACAAGTATTTTTGTTTGCTTTCTAACGTCCTTTTGTTTTCGTTTCTGGTCTCGCTGCTTCCTTGAATTCATGGTCGAGGTGCTGCACAGTAGCAGATCCCTACCGGACAAGCAAAGTGCGAATTTCATTGTTAATCGCAACAGGCCATAAACCAACATCTGTAAAATCGGTTGCAGAGTATGTTTTCGCGTCACTAATGTTTGCGTTTCCAATTCTTTAACTTCACGCGCATCATCATCATTGACATTTTTTTATGTATCAACGCTGTCGACTTCCAAAGTTTTTATGTTGATCGCTGTCGACTTCCAAAGTTTTTTATGTTGATCGCTGTCGACTTCCAAAGTTTTTTATGTTGATCGCTGTCGACTTCCAAAGTTTTTTGTGTTGATCGCTGTCGACTTCCAAAGTTTTTTATGTATCAACGCTGTCGACTTCCAAAGTTTTTTATGTTGATCGCTGTCGACTTCCAAAGTTTTTTATGTTGATCGCTGTCGACTTCCAAAGTTTTTTGTGTTGATCGC
Organism: Euprymna scolopes; assembly: GCF_053919585.1. Classification (NCBI taxonomy): domain Eukaryota; kingdom Metazoa; phylum Mollusca; class Cephalopoda; order Sepiida; family Sepiolidae; genus Euprymna; species Euprymna scolopes. Next base: position 138,854,473 of record NC_136489.1, read on the forward strand.
TGTCGACTTCCAAAGTTTTTTATGTATTAACGCTGTCGACTTCCAAAGTTTTTATGTTGATCGCTGTCGACTTCCAAAGTTTTTTATGTTGATCGCTGTCGACTTCCAAAGTTTTTTATGTTGATCGCTGTCGACTTCCAAAGTTTTTTATGTTGATCGCTGTCGACTTTCAAAGTAAGAGCATCAACGTTAGCAATATCAACTTTATCTTCTGTTTCAGCATGATTTTCGCCTTTTGTTTCCGCCATTTCGGTCGTTGAAGTCTTTTCAATGAATTACAACAGTGCGCCTTTATTCTTTTTTCCTGCTTTTTACGGAATAGCGCACCACTCTCTTTCGTTCTCTTCATTACGGTACCTTTTTTGAAAATTCACGTGAATATTCTAAAATAATTAAAAATACTATTGTAAAAAATAGCACGGTATTTCTGCACGCACCTTCTTGTGTTGTTCCGCACTAGTACCACAAAAGGTGAGATATCCCCCCCACCAAGAATCACTTTTCTGAGATACCTCTCCCTAAAAATATATATGTATATAGGGATAGAGAGAACTCGTCACTAACACCTCCCCAAAAAAGAAACTTACGGGGAACGAGTCTTTCATTTTATTTTCTATTTTAATTTTTTTATTTTAATTTATATTAGTTTTTGACCACTTTTCGATTCTTTGGAGTATTTTATTTTATATTTTTGCACGATTTAGTTTTCAAAAATGTACGCGAAATCAAATCTGAAAACGAGGCTTATCGCTCCTTCCTCGCGAAGAAAAGGGGTGTATTTTTCGCCATCTTGAATTCTTACGACTTGTAAAAAGTTAATATTTGAGATGAAATAAAGATAATTTAAAACTACTTTAAAACACCAATAAATGATTCAGGTAGATTGTAAACTAACTTTTATAACCAATGGTAACATTTATTTGTAGTATATTTTATTTTTTACCACTTTTTTCGAATCTATGTGCATTGTAAAACAAACCTCCCAAAATAATTAAAATAATAATTAAATACTTTTCAAAATATTTAATTATTTGATAAAATATTATAGAAAGATACAAAGAATGGACAATCCTTACGTAAGTCGTATGCAAGATGGCACTGCGAACGGATGTAAAAAATGGAATGGAATACAAATTTTGATGAAACGAAATTAGCGAGTTGATTCTATAGTCTAACAAGAAAAAAATAACTCGACTGCGGATAACAACAACTAATAATAAGCGTATTTTAATGTTTCGCTATTCATTACCTGTTATGAATATGTTAATAATGAAATAAAATAAGTAAGAATTGTTTTGTTTCAGATAGACCATAGTTTCACATAACATTTTAATAAACAAAAGTTACCGTAAAAATGTAATTTCATCGTTCTTTATCTGCATAATTACCAAAACAAAACGATGAAATGAAAAATAAAAATAATGAAATGACTAAAATACAATGTTCTCTTTCAGAATAGTAAATAAATCAATTTTAATCTATTTTTTTAGTTAAGCGTTTTTGTATTTTTAGTTAAGTTTGTGAAAAAATGTTAATAAATGAATTAAAACAGAAAAAAATATTTAATTAGGTAAAAAAAGTAACTTTTACTTGCCTTTGGTAACATTTGTTTTTTTATTTATTGTTTCACCCATTTTGGAAAAAAAAACGAAAAAAAAATGAATCAAAAGCATTAAAAATCACTTTTGATATTTTTATTTTAATTCAATTGAATTTAGGTCAATTACACACCAGAGAACATCAATACGGCACAATCACGTCGACACACCGGTTCTCGTCAGATCACTGAAGTTAAGCCACGTTAGACCTGGCCAGTACCAGATGGGTGACCTTTTGGGAAGGCGAAGCGCTGTATGTACCACGAGGCAAAATACAAGGTTGAGAAACTGACGCGGTCTATCCTTTTCTCAATGGTAGATAGGACTCTCTTAAGCCGTAGTAGTCACCTCCTCTAGTGATGAAATCACGATAAAAAATACTTTTGATAGCCCTGACGAAGCATCAAGTATTCAGCTACCGACAAGATTTGAATTACACTACAAACTCGTGTAGTGAGTTCAATCTCGGCTGCGGCCGCACTGGGGAGAAACCGGATAAGTAACTTTGGCAAGATATGAAAATTAAGCATCTATGAAATAAATGTCAATTGAAGATAGATTTTAAGACCATTCTTGAAGAGGATATAAGTTTAAATAGGATTCAAGTTATAGAATTATAAATATTTTTAAATACTTACTCTTGTTTGAAGGCAAATAAGTCGATTTTTCTAAGTAAGATGCGCGTTCTAAGGACACTTTTCTTTTACAATTTATTATATTAATAAAATAAGCCGTACCCGGCCATATGTTTCTGTGCCTCAGAAAAAAAAGATAAAATTCATTTTTTATTAAGAAGGAATTAGTGTGGCAAACTGTTTTGTTTTTTTTTCGTTATAGAAAAATATACTTAAGTTAATTAATAAAGAAAATAGCTATGCATTGATTTATTTGCGGATTATTGTGAAAAAGAGAGAAGGAGAGTTATGCAGGATATATACAGAGAGGGAGTGAGAGGGATAGAGAGAGGGAGAAATGAAATAAAAACTGTTATAGTGTTGACGCCGTAAAATGTTTTTTTTTCGACATAAGAAGAAATGTAAAAAACGAGCGAATGAGAGAGAGACAGAGACAGAGAGAAGGAAAGGGGGGAAATAAAAACTGTTGTAGTTATTGTTAACGCCGTAAAATGTATGCTTTTATTTGGGGGGGGGGCATAAAAAGAAATGTACAAAGTGAGCGAGTGAGCGAGTGAGAGGGAGTGAGCAAGGAAATAGAAACTGTTATAGATAATCTTGATGCCGTAAAATGTTTGGGGTTTTTACGGCATAAAAAGAAATGTACAAAGCGAGTGAGACAGGGAGAGAGAGACGAAACAAATGTTTGTTGTTTTTCTTCGGCATAAAAATAATGTAAAAAGTGAGCAAAGGAGAGAGAGCGAGAGAGAGAGAGAGTTTG